>NC_086104.1:131179530-131488280 GCF_963921235.1 Mobula hypostoma | reverse complement strand
AGATTGTTTCATGTCATTTCCAGTACACAAGTTCAAAGGAGAACAAAATAATTGCTACTCCATATGCGATAACACAGTAAGATAAAGAACACAATAAATATAAATACATGAAAACAAGAGGAATTGTGCAGATGCTGGAAATCCGAGCAACATACACAGAATGCTGGCGGAACTCAGCAGGCCAGGCAGCATCAATGGAAAGAGTTCAGTTGACGTTTGGGGCCAAGACTCTTCATAAGATAGTTTACGTACATACACAGATTGATTGTATGTATGTCTGTAAAGACAAGCTAGACACATGAGCCTTGGTCATCAGGAAATATACAGTGGTGGGACGGTTTAGTGGGTGAAGGTGTTGATCAGCCTTACTGCTTGGGGAGAGTAACTGTGTTTGAGTCTGGTGGTCTTGGTGTGGAGGGTGCTTAGCCTCCTCCCTGATGGGAATGGGGCAAACAGTCCATGAGCAAGATGTGTGGGATCCCTCATGATGTTACTGTCCTGTTCTGGCATTTATGTACCTATCTAAGAGTTTCTAAACCCTAATATCTCTGCCTCTACCACCACACCTGACAGGGTGCTCCATGCACCAACCACTCTCCATGTAAGTAAACTACACCTGTCATTCCCCCCTCCAGTCAGCTTACAATTATACCCCCTTGTACTAGGCATTTCCATCCTGGGAAAAAGTCTCAGATTGTCCATGCTGTCTGTGCCTCTTACCATCTTGTACACCTCCATTAGGTCACCTCTCGCCCTGCTTTGCTCCAAAGAGAAAAGCCCTAACTCACTGGACCTACTTTCATAAGACGTGCCTTCTAATCCAGGAGTCATCCTGGTAAAGCGCCTTCGCACCCTCCCTAAAGCTCCCACATCCTTCCCGTAAGGATAATGATGATCGAGGAGCGGAGTGTGAACATCACCATGAGAGGACTAGACCCTAACTGAAGGGCTGAATGGGTTGGGGAAATGGGGAAACAGTGAGAGGATGGGATTGCCAGTCGGACACAGTTCAAGGCCGGTGAGATTTTGGGAGGAAGATCTCCCTTTCACTGGGCTCCAACATGCATCTCAGTTACACACCAGTACTCCAAGAAGACATCCCAAACTTACATTAAGGCTGATTAACACCTCCAGCCACTAGCCCACTAACCCACCCCTCTACATCTCCAACCACCACTACTTTATCATTTCCTGTCAGAGTCACCTGATGTGCTTGTTCCAAGCATCACTTTTTGGCTGTATAATCAATCTATGTATATAAACTATCTCATGTATTTATATTTACTGTTGTTTCTTATTGTTGCTTTCTTTATCTGATGGTGTTGGTTGACAATCTCACTGTCACTGAAATAGATTTAATATCATCATTGTTTATTCCGGAGCAGTTAGCGAACATTATGAAACTCCCCGCCTGTCACAGTGAGAATCAAACTCAATTATAAATCTTCTAGTCAGTATTGTGCCGACTGTCCAGCGGGACACAGCTCCCTCTATCTGCAGTCCGACGGGGTCCAAAATAAAGCCATTGCCAAGCGCGAAAACTATCAGCTTTCTGACTCTGCTACCCATGATCCTCCCTGCTGAGCCATTCACTCTGCCAGGTCGTCATGGCAACTCTAGCATTGCTCGGCTCCTTTTCCGGCCCAAGTTGTGTTTGCACTTCTCCCGCCAGAGGCCACTTCCTTGGAGACCAAAGCAAACATCGAAGATGGGTGGATGGAGGAAGGGTGCTGAGAGCTAGTTTGGTTTGTGGCTGTGAGGAGGCGTCAGCAGACAATGGCCCACTGTGTCGACACAAGACCCTCACGGCCCCGCACTCAGTCACCGTTGTTTTGACAACAGGAGGTCACAGGGCAACAGAAAAATAAACTGGCAGGTTTACCGCAGGCAGATCCACAATTAACCCCGCGCATATCAGCTTGTGTCCTGCACGAGCCCTGGGTTGTTACTTTCTCACTCCGGGCAGCTTTAGGGGACAGCGACTGTCCCCTCCGTCTCCCCCATTGTGGGATGAAACAGCTTTTGCCTGGGCACTCCTCATCCAGTCACAGTCACCCACTGGCAGCCCCTCACACGTTACCAACACCGTTTCCCTGACAACACATACAGATCAGAGACCCAGCCCGTCTCCTGCTCAGTAAACTCGGAGAGTCGTTACCACGCCAGAGACGGACGTTCAGACATTGCGGTGATCACCTCCCATTTAATCAATCTCACCCCACAATTCTCTCATTCCGTTCTCAGGATCCGGAAGGGGGTAGTGGTGTGGGTTGCCACTGGCAAGACCACCAGTAATTACCCACTCCTAATTGCCCTCCAGAAAGTGGGGCTGGGCCACTTCCTTGAGGCACTGCAGTCCTACCGGTGAAGGAGCCCAAACACCACCAGTAGGGGAAGCAGGGATTCAGCCGTACCACTCCAGCCCAGTGTACTGTGCTCCGTGCTCACAAAGCGGCCTCCTCAGCGGGAACTCCTCCCCAGGCTGAAATCCTCCACCACCCTCACGCTGGCCTCCTGCACTGACATAATGAAACCCAACTCCACCCTGAGGAGGGCTCCTCGTCTTGTCTGGGCGCACTGCAGGCGTCCGGAGTCAACGCTGAATAGTACAGCCTCACGAAGCTCGCCTCTTGTATCAGAAATTATTATTTCTGGTGAAGCTCTTGGCTCTCTTTGTCTCTTGGCCTGTCCCACTCTACAATTCACTGCTTTACATGTTCCTTTGTGATCTCTCTCTCTCTCGCTCTCTCTTTCCCCTCTCTCTTCTCACCTTCTCTTCCCCTCTTCCCCCTCTATTTCTTCCTCCTTTCTCTCCTCTCTCTCATTTTCTCCCCTCTCTTCCTCTTCTCTCTTCCCCCCTCTCTTTCTTTGTCTCTCTATCCCTTCTCAGAAGCCTGAAAGCTCATACCACTAAGCTTAAGGACAGCTTCTATCCCATTTTTGTGAGAGTATAGAATGGTCCCCCAGTACAGTAGGACAGACTCTCGGTCTATCATTATGATTTTACACTTCATTGTCTGTCTGCACTGCAGTGTCTCTGTTACTGTAACACTTCATTTTCCATTCTGCTTTGTTCTGTACCTCGTTCTACACTGTTGGAATGAAATGATCCATATGGACAGTATGCAAGATACATTTTTCACTGCGACAATAATAAACCAATTTAATTCATTTAAATTTCCTCCCTTCCTTGTTTTCCGCTCTCTCACCTCCCACTGCCTTCTCTCTGTCCCACTCTGTCTCTCCCTCTCTACATCTCCCTTCCCCTCCTCCTTTCTTTCTCTATCTCTCGTTTCGCTCTTCTCTCTCCCTTCCACTCCCCCTCTCCCTCCATCCCTCTCTCTCCACTCTCTGTCTCTCTCTCTCTTTCTCTCTCTTTCTCACTCATTAACCTAACTATCAGATTGCTATATCAACAATTTATCACCTCTCCATCAAGCCGAGATACTCCGTAACATCCTAACACACCCGCCCCCACCGTTTCTGCAGTACAGAGCTAATTTCTTTGCACAATTTCTCAAGCTGGAGAGGGTCTTTACCCTAAAACATTAATCCATAAGACATAGCAGCTGAATTAGTCCGTTTGGCCCATCGAGTCTGTTACACCATTCTGTCGTGGTTGACTTATTATTCCTCTCAACCCCATTCTCCTGCTGTCTCCCTGAAACCTTTGATGCCCTGAATAATCAAGAAGCTCTCAACCTCTGCTTCCAAAATACTGATGACTTGGCCCTCTACAGGCATCCATGGATTCATCACACTCTGGTGAAAGAAATACCTCCTCCTTCATTCTAAATGCACGTTCCTCTGTTCTGAAGCTGTGCCCTCTGGTCCTAGACTCCCCCACTACAGGAAACGTCCTCTCCACATCCACAATATCTAGGCCTTTCAATGTTCAGGTTTCAATGAGATCCTCCCTCATTGTTCTGAACTCCAGTGAGTACAGGCTCAGAGCCATCAAAAGTTCCGCATTTGTTAACCCTTTCATTCCTGGAATCATTCTCATGAACCTCCTCTGGACCCTCTCCAATGCCAGCACATCCATTCTTCGATAAGGGGCCCAAAAACTGCTCACTATACTCCGAGTGTAGCCTTATAAAGTCTCAGCATTACATCCTTACTCTGGCCCTCCCGAAATGAATGTTAACATTGCATTTGCCTTCCGTACCACCAAAACAATCTGCAAGTTAACCTTCAGGCAATCCTGCATGATCTCTCCCAAGTCCCTTTGTACTTCTGGTTTTTGAATTTTCTCTCCATTTAGAAAATAATCAATACCTCTATACCTTCTAATGACGTGCATGACCTTACACTTCCCTGCACTATATTCCATTCTGTACTAAGTACCTTGGTACCTGTGACAACAACAAACCAATCAAAGAATGTATAAATTATACACCTTGAGATTTGTCTGCTTACAGGCAGCTGCAAAGCAAGAAGCCTAAAAGAACCCCGTTAAAAAAAAAGAAAGAACTTAACCAACGTGCAAAAAAAAGAGGAAAAACACACACACACACACCAATGCAAACGACAGTATTCCAGACCAGATTGGGTCCTCTGATCATGCTATAGTTTACCAGTTGCATGCAATAAATTATAAATTAAAGTATAATTCAGGTACAATTTATACTCTGTGTGTTGCCTGGACTGGTGTGCCCGTGATTCTGTTGTGAGTAAGTTTTTCATTTTATGTGTACCTCTCTGTAACTTGAGCATATGACAATGCACTAGATGGGCTAGATTATTACTTTGTGTGACTGTATGCTTACTGCTAACATGATTATATGTGCTGTGTGCTATGTGAGACTGTTGGCACTGTGCTTTCCATCTTGTTTCGTTTGGCTGTATTCACAAGTATAGTTGAATAACAATTCAACTTGAACTTGATTACAGCAGCCAATTACCCACCAACCCCACAACTACTTTATTAAAGCAGGTAGATACTTTTTAAAATTATTTACACTTTATAAATCACCGGTGAGGCTTTACTTTGAGCAGTTTTAGGCCCCGTATCTTTGAAAGAATGTGCCGAAACTGCAGAGGGTTCAAGGGAGATTCACATGGTCAGTAAAACATTATGGGCCGAAGGGCCAGTAATGTGCTGTAGATTTTCTATGTTCTATGTAACCCACCTCCTCTCCAATGTAATATATTCACAAAGTAGCTGCCAGTAGACCTGTGACCTCCCACCTTCTGACATCATTGCTGCCCTCCTCACGGGATACCTCTATCACCTGCAGCTCATGCTCCACCTCTATATGCTGACCACTGCCCCTCTATCTTTCCATGTAGTGAGGGCCGGGGCAAGAGACCTGCTGCACAGGGCACGGGACAGAGTCAAGCATGGAGGGAGATGGAGAGTATTATAAGGACAGAGAGAGGAAAAGGGAGGGAGGGAGAGAGAAGGAAAGACAGAGGAAGGGAAAGACAGACAGACAGAAATAGACAGACAGAGAGAGGGAGTTCAGACAGAAAGAAAGGGACAGAAACGGAGAGAGGGGGAGAGACAGAGACAAGAAGGCACAGAGGGAAACAAGGAGACAGAGAGAGGGAGAGACAGAGACAGAAAGAGACATAATGAGACCAGGAGACAGAGAGACAAGAGGGAGAGAGAGAAATAGAGATTGAGAGAGATGGAGAGAGAGAAGGAGGGAGGGAGAGAAAGAAAGAGGGTAGAGAAATACAGAAACAGAGGTGGAGAGGAAGAAAGAGAAACAAGCAGATAGAGAGAGAGGGTAGGATGGAGAGCATGCAGGAGAGAATCAGAGGGGGACAGAGAAAGGGAGATGGGTAGGGACATTCAGATGGAATCGGTTACAGACACGGAGGACAGGTGTCTAGAATGTCTTCCAGAAAAGTTATCAGAGCATTTTTAACAGATATTTTAACAGATTTTTTTTCAGACAAATAGATTAGTGTAAATGAGTGATCAGGTCGGCAAGGAGTTTCTGGGCTGTCCTTTCTCAGACTTGGTGATGGAACCAGTCCGGGAAACTCTTCCGCAGCCACATGTAGCACCAGCCCCACCTGGTGGCAGATTGCTGGCGGTACAGGCCGACTGCTTGGACTCCGCTGGTCTCTGAGGGAGTTTACAGGAACCTGGGGTGAGTTTTCCTGCTCCTGCTCCGCACTCCAGCAGATCTGAGCTCCTCCAGCTGCCAGCCACAGTCATACCGGAGGAGGTGGAATAGGATGTTGGACTCCAGTTCTGATTCGTGGGCTGCCTGTCACCAAATCTCCGCACCACAGATGCTCGCTGGAGGAACAGGGGAGCCCAGAAGATCGTCCAGTTGGCCCATCACACCAAAGTCTCAGCAATCCGTAGGCTGGGCCCGAATTGAACTCTGCGTTGTATCTCTAAATAAATACAAAATAAATAAGTAAGTAAAATTTTAGTTGGATTAATCCAGGAAGTTACTACAGCTCTCTGGTCTGGTCTCTGGGGTAAAAATCAAAGGAAGTGGAAAATTATCCAAGTGAACCAGATTCAGTGGAGATAAGAGTGTGGATCTGCCTGCTGGGCTAGGGTTGTGCAGATTGTACAGGACCTGAACCATTAATCCAGGAAATTGGACCCAACCTCTGCATAATGTATGTTTACCCAGAGAGCACAGGTCACAGCTACAACATCCATCACAGCACAGGCAAGTAAATAGCTGTCAGAGGTGACGTGGGAGCAAGCCCCTGACCCATCGATGGAGAGGGGCCCACTTTAAACATCACAGCGTTTTCTGGTATGTGTTTGCCCTCGGCGCTGACAGAGAGAAAAGTGTGAAAACTGTTGCATTTAGCAGGAGGCTCACATTTACACAGGGCCCCCAGCACACCTCTCGGATTACCCCAAACACTTCACAGCCAATGATGGCTCCTCTGTGGAACACTGTGATGGATCTAGTGTAGGAAACTCACAAGCCAACTTGTGCACAGCAAGACGCCTCTGAGAAGTAAAGGTATCAATATCGGGTTTAAAATCACTGGCATATGTCATGAAATTTGTTGTTTGGTGGCAGCAGTACATTTTTTAATAAAAAACTAAATTATAATAAGAAATATACTTATAAAACTAAATTAAGTAAGGAGTTCTTAATGTACAACACAGAGGCTGTGAACAAGAAGGGCCAGAGTTGCCTCTACTTCCTGAGGAGACTGAGGTCCTTTGGAGTAAGCAGGCCTCTCCCTCACATGTCCTACCAGTCTGTTGTTGCTAGTACAATCTTCTATGTGGTGGTGTGCTGGGGCAATGGCATCAAACGGGTGATGCCAACAGGCTCAATAAACTGATTATTGGATCTGTTAGAGGAGTCAAACTGGACACACTGGAGGTTATGATGGAACAAAGGACCCTTCGCAAAAGCCTGGCAATCCTGGACAATGTTTCTCACCCTCTGCTTGCCACCTTGGCTGAACGGAGGAGCACTTTCAATAATGGACTAAGACAACTGCGCTGTTTCTAAGATGAGGTCAGGTCAAGTCAAGTCAAGTCAAGTTTATTGTCATTTCGACCATAAGCTGCTGGTACAGTACACAGTAAAAACGAAACAAAGTTCCTCCAGGACCCTGGTGCTACATGAAACAACACAAAACTACACTACACTATGTGAGACAGCACAAGGCTACACTAGATTACGTAAAACAACATAAAAATTGCACTACAGACCTGCACAGGACTACATAAAGTGCACAAAACAGTGCAGGGCAGTACAGTAATTAATAAACAAGACAATAGGCACAATAGAGGACAAATTACAATATAATAAAAAATTATGTAGATGTTAGTCTAGACTCTGGGTATTGAGGAGTCTGATGGCTTGGGGGAAGAAACTGTTGCACAGTCTGGTCGTGAGAGCCCAAATGCTTCGGTACCTTTTGCCAGATGGCAGGAGGGAGAAGAGTTTGTATGAGGGGTGCGTGGAGTCCTTCACAATGCTGTTTGCTTTGTGGATGCAGCATGTGGTGTAAATGTCTGTGATGGTGGGAAGAGAGACCCCGATGATCTTCTCAGCTGACCTCACTATCCGCTGCAGGGTCTTGCGATCCGAGATGGCGCAATTCCCGAACCAAGTCATTCTTACCCTCAGCCACCAGGCTCTATAATGAGTCAACTTATACCCAGGGAAGCAATCTTGCAATCTTTGACTTGTAAATCTTGTACATCTTATTTTTAAGTTAACTTATTTTCATTCTTTTTTTACTTCTCTTCTACTATTTGTATATTTGTGCACTTGTAATGCTACCCCGACACTGTAATTTCCTTTGAGATCAATAAAGTATCTATCTATCAAGTGGAAAAAAAGAGCAAAAAATACTGAGGAAGTGTTTGTGAATTTATTGTCCAATCAGAAATCTAATGATAGAGGGAAAGAAACTGTGCGAGAAGCATTGAACATGTGTCTTCAGGCTCCTCCTCGATGGAGAGACGAGAAGAGGACATGTGCCGGGTGATGGGGTCCTTAATGATGAATGCCTCTTCCCTCTTGAGGATGTCCTTGATGCTGCGGAGGCCAGTACTCATGATGGAGCTGGCTGAGTTTACAACTTTCTGCAGTTCTTTCGGATCCTGTACGGTGGCCCCTCCATACCAGACGATGACACCAGCCAGTTAGAATGCTACACGGCACAGCAGCGGAAATCTGCGTAAACTTTGGGTGCTTTTGGAAATGTGAACTGGAAGTTCGGTATTGGCCATGAGGCCCAGAGTCTCGTTTATTATCACTGACCTATATCAAAATACTTGTTGTATGGGCACAAAAATAACTATAAATTAACATAAATAAAGATAAAGGTTTATTTGTCACATGTACATCGAAACGTACAGTGAAATGTGTCACTTGCGTTAAATCAAATCAGCAAGGATTGTACTGCAGTAAGCCTGCAGGTGCCATCTTGCTTCCAGACCCAACGTAACATGTCCACATCACACTAACCCTAATCCCAACTGTATACCTTTGGAATATGGGTGGAAACCAGAGCACCCGGAGGAAACCCATGCAGTCACGGGGAGAGCGTACAAACTCCTTGTAGGCAGCACAGAAACATAGAAGATAGGTGCAGGAGTAGGCCACTTGGCCCTTCGAGCCTGCACCGCCATTCAGTATGATCATGGTTGATCATCCAACTCAGAACCCTGTACCTGCCTTCTCTCCGTACCCCTGATCCCTTTAGCCTCAAGGGCCATATCTAACTCCCTCTTAAATATAGCCAATGAACTGGCCTCACTGTTTCCTGTGGCAGAGAATTCCACAGATTCACCACTCTCTGTGTGAAGAAGTTTTTCCTAATCTCGGTCCTAAAAGGCTTCCCCTTTATCCTCAAACTGTGACCCCACGTTCTGGACTTCCCCAACATCGGGAACAATCTTCCTGCATCTAGCCTGTCCAATCCCTTTAGGATTTTATACGTTTCAATAAGATCCCTCCTCAATCTTCTAAATTCCAGCGAGTATAAGACTAGTCGATCCAGTCTTTCTTCATATGAAAGTCCTGCCATCCTAGGAATCGATCTGTGAACCTTCTTTGTACTCCCTCTATGGCAAGAATGTCTTTCCTCAGACTAGGGGACCAAAACTGCACCCAATACTCCAGGTGTGGTCTCACCAAGACCTTGTACAACTGCAGTAGTACCTCCCTGCTCCTGTACTCGATTCCTCTCGCTATGAATGCAGTAGGAATTGAATCCCTGTTGGAGACCTGCTGGCCCCGTGAAGCACTGCACTACTGTGCCTCCCATTCTTTTCTTTTCAAATAGGTAGATAGATTAGTAACAGGTACAAAAGAGGAATAGTGAGGTAGTGGTCATGGGTTCTTGGACCACTCAGAAATCTTCAGGTGGAGGTGAAGAAGGTGAAATCATTAGGTGTGAGTCTTCAGGTCTTCATCATCCCAAGGGAATTCACCTGCTCAACTTGAGAAGTGTGCCTAGGATCTTATAACACCCACCCTAGGATGCAGACAGGCCCTCAGCTTAATTCCTACCAAAAAGATGGCAGCCCACTGTTTCACATTTGAGTGTCTGCCTGGCTTGGGATGCTCGGGTATTGAACTGGAGACTCCACCATCCCAATGTGTGTAAATCTACACCTTCTACCATGGAGACCATCCTGAGGCAGTGGGCACCCACTGATATCCACACAGAGTCACGGAAACAGCTCACAGTTATGTCATTTCCCACCCCACCCCCACCCCCGATACAGACACATTCCAAGGTGCCTCGCAGGGCTGAATCAGACACCAGCTCAGTCAAGAGGGATCAGCTGTTGAGGGAGAAGTTAAAGGAAGGTTAGGAGGTGCAGATGTTTCCAGTGTGGGGGCCCAGGAGGCTGGTGGCTTGGTTGCCAGTGGAGAAGGGGTTGAATCTAGAGGGCAATCAGTGGGCCAGAAGCTGAATTAGGCCATTCAGCCCAGCATTCCAGCATGGCTGATTTATTATCCCTCTCAACCCCATTCTTCTCCCTTCTCTCTGTAGCTTATGACTATCCCTGACTAATCAAGAACCTATCAATCTCCACTTTACATATACTCAATGGCTTGGCCTCCACAGATTCACAGATTCACCACCCCCAGGCTAAAGAATTTCCCCCTCACTTGTGTTCTAAATGGAGGTCCCTCTATTCTGAGGCTCTACTCTCTGAGACCCCCACTATAGGAAACACCATCTCCACATTCACTCTATCTGGGCCTTTCAATGAGATCCTCCCTCATTCTTCAAAACTCCTGCAAGTTTAGGCCCAGAGCCCAGAGCCATCAAATGCTCCTCATATTCCCAGAATCGGAAACAGTCCTCTGGACCCTCTCCAATGCCAGCACACCTTTTCTTAGATAAGAGGCCCAAAAATGCTCACTGTACTCAAAAGTGTGATGTGGCCAATGCCTTATAAAGCCTCGGCTTTACATCCTTGCTTTTATATTCTGGTCCTTTTGAAATGAATGCTAACACTGCATTTGCCTTCCTCACCACCGACTCAACCTGTAGGTCTTCTCCCTGTTTAGAAAGTAGTCAACACCTTTATTTCTTCCGCAAATTGCATGATCATGCGCTATATACCATCTGACATTTCTTTGCCCATTCTCCTAATCTAAGTCTTTCTGCAGACACCCTGCTTCATCAACACTATTTGTCCCTTCATCTATCTTCATATCAACAACAAATTTGGGCACAAGGCTCTGTCGTCCAGATCATTCACATATAATGTGAAAAGCAGTGATCTCAACACTAATCCCTGCAGAACTGCACCAGTCACAGGCAGCCACCCAGAAAAGTCGCCCTTTATTCCCACTCTTTGCCTCCAGCCAGTCAGCCAATTCTTGCTAGTACCTTTCCTGTAATTCCATGGGCTCTTATCTTGCTAAGCAGCCTCATGCGCAGCACCTAGTCAAAGGCCTTCTGAAAATCCAAGTACACAATATCCACTGACTCTTCTTTGTCCATCCTGCCTGTTATTTCCTCAAAGAATTCCAGAAGATTTGTCAAGCAAGATTTCCCCTCATGGAAACGATGCTGTCTTTGCTGTATTTAGTCAAGTGCCTCCAACTGCCCTGAAATCTCATCCTTAATACTGTAATGGACTCCAATATATTTCCAATCAATATCTGGCCTATAAATTCCTTTTTTTCTGCCTCCCTCTCCTTCTTAAAGAGCGGAATATCATTTGCAGTTTTCCAGTCCTCTGGAATCATCTACAATCTTGAAAGACTATTACTAATTGCTAACCTCTTCAGCTACTTCTTTCAGAACCCTGTCGTGTATTCCATCTGGTCCAGGTGACTTATCTACCTTCAAACTTTCAGCTTCCCAAGCACCTTCTCCTTAGTAACAGCAACTACACTCACTTCTGACCCCCGACACTCTCAAATTTCTGCTATACTGCTCGTGCCTTCCACAGTGAAGACTGACATAAATACTCATCTGTCATTTCTTTGTCCCCTGTTACTACCTCAACCAGTGTCATGCTCCATGGTCCGATATCCACTCTTGCCTCTCTTTCACTCTTTATATCTCTGAAAGAACTTTGTGTATCCTCTTTTATATTATTGGTTAACTTAGCTTCATATTTCACCTTTTCCCTCCTTGTACAGCTCGTTATCTTCCAGCTCCCATCTCCTGAGGAAGAACGAGCAGCAATATTTCCTCAACGGCACAGGACAATCAATGATCAAGTGGACACAAGGAGAATGTTTGTGGTGTCCGTAGATACAAGACAGTCACGAAGGAATCCAATCAGGAATTCAGACAAGAACATCTTTACGAGCGGTAAAAATGTGAGGCTGAGTCCCACAGGTAATCCGAATGTGGGGTAGTGGGAGGTATTTGTGGGGAGCTGGACGGCAGTAAAAGAGAGATGGTTACAGAGGGTCACACTGGATGAGAACAGATGGGAAGTGGTTAGAATAAGAGCATGTACAGATTGGGCTGAATGGAAAGTATATCCCTTATAATCCATTGCCCCTGCTCCCTGCGCCCAAGGCCACGCCACCTGCACCTGGAGGTACACATTAAATACTGAGTGAATGACTGACCCCACTTACTGAGCCTTTCAACCAAGAGATAACTAATCGTGGCTATAATTTAATTGTACAAATAATGTTTGTATATCAGCCCCGGAGCTTGGCCTGAGGGATCCTGTAACTTACTTTCTTTGTGGAAACTTGATGCTACCCTTCTGGTGAATTGTCCAGATCTGAGTTTGATGGATAACCCTGCTTTTGTTTTTTTTTGTTTTGGCTGTAAGAGTCTACAGGGGCTTGTTGTGAGCATTTAATTACACTCCCCCTTCCTACCCCCCCCCCCCGCTATTGGCAATCTCAGCCCTTGTCATGTTAACTGTATGGAGTTGCTGTTGGTGCAGATGGGAACGTAAGGAGCAATAACTCAGCACCAGTAGCTTAAACATCGAGCTTCCTTTAGCAGTAGGGCAGTAGGGGAGCTCGTTCCACATTCCCGAAGAGGCATCACTTGGAGCTTCGCTTTCAGCACCTGTTAACTCCATTCCCCTTCTCCGCTCCCCATTCTGACAGGAAGTTATCTTTTTACCCTGTTGAAGGAAGTTACAGCGTGGAAGGAGGCTATTTGGCCCATCTTGCTGTGCTGTCCAACTCTCAGCCAGTAGTCCTGCAGGTTACAGTTCTTGCCAGGCATGGTGCAAACGTGTTGCAAGATCTGACATCCACCCCACCCCTCCACGGAATAAAGAATTTTCTTCCACCCCCCCACCCCCCAACAGGCCTCTCTGTCAAGGGAAAGAGCTCTGTTATATCTAACACACCCACACCGCTTCTACCCTTTGGGAGGTACAGCAGTGCAACCAGTAGTACTGCTGCCTCACCAGGGATGGGTTCAATCCTGACTTTCCGGGTGGAGTCTGCATGCTCTCCTGTGGCTGCAAGGGGTTCCTCCGGGGTGCTCTGCTTTCCTACCACATCCCAAAGATGTGGTAGGTCCATTGGTCCATTGGTCAGTTGATTCGCCACTGCTAATGCCCCTCAGTGTGTGGGTGAGGGAATGTGGGGAGAATGAAAGTCCATTAGGGTCAGTTTGGTGTAAATGGGTGGTTGACGGTCAGCACCAACCTGATGGTCCGAAGGGCCTGCGTCCGTACTCTCTGTGATTCAATGACTACTTCATTTCAATGTCTTGAGGCACCACTTCTAAAGTAAAGTACTCCCGCGACAAAAGAAGAGCTTTGAGAACATTTAGTTCCCTGTGACAAGGCCTGAGAACGCGAGGTGAGATGCGTACAAGAAACAAGGGCAAGTAACCTTCCAGTGTGTTTTTACTGGGTTGTCTTAGGTGTGGCCAGGGATTGGGGATAAGCGAAATAGAATACTACAAGACAGTAGAGGCCCTTTGGCCCACAATGTTCTGCCAACCATATAGCCTCCTCGAAGATCAATTTCAACCTTCCCTCCTACATAACCCTCCACTTTTCTATCATCCAATTGCCTATTCAAGAGTTTCTTAAATGTCTCTAATGTGTCAGCCTCTACCACCACTCTTGGCAGGACATTCCACATACTCACCACTCTCTATGTAAAGAGCTTACAGTACCTCTGACATTCCCTCCCCACCCCCATATTTTTCCTCTATTAAAATTATGCCCCTCTCATATTAGCCATTTCTGCCTCAGGAAGACGTCCGACTGTCTACTTGGTCTATTTCTCTTATCATTTTGTACACCTCTATCAAGTCACCTCACATCCCCCGTTGCTCATTGAGAGTCACTCAATGTATCCTCATAAGACATGCCCTCTACTCTAGGCAACATCCTGGCAAATCTCCTCTGCCCCCTCTCTAGGCTTCCAAATCCTTCCTATAATGAGGTGAACAGGACTGAACATAATCCTGTTCAGGAGGAGAAGATGGCAGCCACTCCAGTGAATGATATCTGTAATCTGTCAAGTAGGGTGCCGTGTACAATCCTGACTTGATGGAGACAGACATGAGAGTACGGAGAAACATCTGAAGAAACTTCTGAAATGCCTCTTCCACTGCCGCTGCTACGGTGTGATCCGAAATCTCTGGAGGGGAAGGCCCCGAGTCCTCGGCTTTGCTTGTTGCTCGGCGGCCGGGGTGCAGTCAAAGCGCTCGGCAGAGATGGTGCTTGGTGTCGGAGGGCTGGTCAGAGGCTTGAAGTTTTCGGACGGACTCAGAGTCGGCTGTGGTCGGGTGCTTCCAATGCATCGGCAGTTGTCGGTGCCTGGAGGTTTATGGCAGGGAGAGTTTCTCCCTTCTGCCATCTGCTATCGGGGACTTTCAGGAGTCAATGGGAACTTTGAGACTTTTTTTTACCGTGCCCGTGGTCTGCTCTTTATCAAATTATGGTATTGCTTTGCACTGCTGTAACTATATGTTATAATTATGTGGTCTTGTCAGTGTTAGTCTTTGGTTTGTCCTTTTTTTTGTGATATCACTCTGGAGGAAATTGTATCATTTCTTAACGCATGCATTTCTAAATGACAATAAACGAGGACTGAGTGTCCTCATAATCTAATCTATTCTAAGTGTGGTCTAACCAGGGTTTTATAGAACTGCAACATTACCTTGTGGCTCTTGAACTCTGACTAATGAAGGCCAACACACTATGCGCCTTCTTAAACAATCCGATCAACGTGTGACAACTTTGAGGGATTACGGATGTGGACCCCAAGACCCTTCTGTTCCTCCACAATGCTAAGAATCCTGCCTTCTGCTTTCAAATTTGACCTTCCAATGTGAATCACTTTACACTTTTCCAGGTTGAACTCCGTTTGTCATTCTTAGCAGCTCAGCATTCTGTCAATGTTCTATTGTAACCTGCAACCACCTTCTACGCAACACGCACAGAATGCTGGAGGAACTCAACAGGCCAGGCAGCACCTATGGAAAAATAAGTACATTCCATGTTTTGGGCCAAGACTGGAGAAAGAAAGATGAGGAGTAGATTTATAAATTGGGGGGAGGGGAGAGAGAAACACCAGGCGAGAGGTGAAACCTGAAGGGGGAGGGGTGAAGTAAAAAGCCGAGAAGTTGATTGGTGAAAGAGACAGAAAGCCGTGGAAGAAAGAAAAGGGGGGAGGAGCACCAGAGAGAGGTGATGGGTGGGCAAGGAGATAAGGTGAGAGAGGAAAAAGCAGATGGGAGAAGGAGAAGGAGAGGGGGATGGGGTTGTCACAAACAAGAGAAAATCTGCAGATGCTGGAAATCCAAGTAACACACAAAAAATGCTGGAGGAACTCAGCAGGCCAGGCAGCATCTATGGAAAAATGTAGAGTTGACATTTTAGGCCAAAACCCTTCGGCAGGACTGGAGAAAAATGCTGAGGAGTAGATTTAAGAGGTGGGGGGAGGGGAAAGAGAAACACAAGGTGATAGGTGAAACCTGAAACCTTCTACGCTACCTACAGTTCCACCAACCTTTGTGTCATCTGAAAAATTACAAATCTATCCTTCCACCTTCTCATCCAAGTCATTTATAAAAACCACAAAGTGTAGGGGTACTAGAACAGATTTCTGTACAAGGGAAAATCTGCAGATGCTGGAAATCAAATACACATAAAATGCTGGAGGAACTCAGCAGGCCAGGCAGCATTTATGGCAAGGAGCACTGATGAGGGGCTTCGGCCCAAAATGTCGACCGTTTACTCTTTTCCATCAATGCTGCCTGGCCTGCTGAGTTCCTCCAGCATTTAGTATCCTGCAGAACACTGGTCTCTGACCTCCAGGCATAAAATGCTTTAACTACAAGCACCGTCTGCCTTCTTTGAGCAAAATCCAATTCTGAATCCACATAGAAAAATATGAGAGTTCCCCAGGTTAAACTAATGATCAGAATAAGGACTTAGTGAGTTATTCTAATTACATCCTGAGCAGACACTAACACAATCCTCACTGATACTTCTAATGTAAAATATTGATTATCTCGCTCACTCTTGACATTGCAGCCATCTAAAATGTGATGTGCAAAGCATTGGAAGACTAATTAAATCAGTGTTGGGTCAAATTGAACAGGTCGTTTCAGGGAGGATAATGTGCGTTAATGAAGACCATTTAGAAACAAAGAAACATAGAACAGGACAGCAAAGTGTCAGGCCCTTCAATCATCATGTCTCTGCTGATTATGATGACAAATAAAATTAAGCCCACCTGCCTGGACATGGCCCACAATCCTCCATTCTCTGCCTAGTCATCTGTATTTAAATGCTCTTCCCTTCAGGCTCTTGAACTCAGTCCCCTGACTAATGAAGTCCAAAACACCATACACTTTCTTAACAATCCTTTCAATTTGTATGACAACTCTGAGGGATTATGGATGTGGATTATGGTGCACTTGCTTCCACCGCCTCCCCTGGCAGCACGTTCTTGGCACCTACCCTCTCTGTGTGAAAAAACACGCCATGCACAAACTCCTTTGTCATTCCCCCCTCTCGCTTTAAAGTTGTCCCTTGCATTTTGCAGTTCCATTCTTGGAGACAGACCCTGACTGTCCACACCCCATCTATCAGGTTTCCCCTCAGCCTCTAACACTCCAGACCAATCAACCTAAGTTTGTCCAAGCTGGTACTCTCCAGTCCAGGTGAACCTCTTCTGCACCTTCTCCAAAGTCTCCACATCTTTCCTACAGTGCAGTGACCTGAACTGCACACACTACTACTAACATGGCCTAACCAAAGTTTTATACAGCTGCAGCATGACTTCCTCATTGTTTTACTAAATGCCCTGTGCATACAATGCACTGTGTGCACAAACATGCATTGTGTTTGCACCTATTGATTGACTAACAAATGATGATTAAACAATCAGTCAGGAGTTAAATGAATAATTAATTATTGATATCTTATAGGTTCCCAGAGAAAAAGCTTTATCATTATAGTAAATATTTAACATTTGTGTAACCCTCAGGTTTCCCTATCTGTATAGCCTCCTTCAGTATTAGGATCAGTTCTCTGAGCATCCCAGATTCCAGTCTCCACGGAATCCAAGATTTCCTTTGGTCCCCCTTAGGTAACTGTGTGGTCCGTTATCACAGATAGATAGATACTACATTGATCCCAAAGGAAATTACAGTGTCACAGAAGCATTACAAATGCATATATATACAAGAGAACAAAGAAAGAATAAAAAACAAGTTACCTCAAACTGTCTAACAAGAGGGTGTCATTTGTGGTAATGCACCATTAAGCTGGATACCAACCGCCGTATAACAAGATACGGGTGTCATTGGTGTCTACCTGCTGCTGAGGTGTTTGAATCAGGGCTGTGACTTGGCTGGGACAGACGCTGCAGTCCCTCTCAACACCTTCTGCTGGCTGTGATGGAAGTGCAAAGCAACCATCTTTGCTTGCTCAGCTTTGCCCAGGCCTGTGATCTGGTGCAGTCAGTTAGCAGCCAGAGAGCAACCCTGCCACCACACACCAGACCACCCAACCCCAGACCTCCCCAAGCATGGGACAGCTTTTCACACCAGGTCCCCAGCACAACCTCAGGGGTTTGGAGTGAAGAACCAGGAGCCTTATTAATGAATCAGTGCTCTGCAGTGGGTACATTATGCATGTGGGAGGAGTAAATTGGTTTAGTATTGTCACATGCATCATCTGCATGCCACCCACACAGATCTTTTCATTACAACAGTGCACTGAGTTAGTACAAGAGTGTAGAATAAAGTGTTACAGTTATAGAGAAAGTGCAGTACAGGTAAACAATAAAGTGCACAATCATAATGAGGTAGATTTCCAGGTCATCTTATTGTACTATGGAACCATTCAGAAGTCTCATAACAATGGGCTAGAAGCTGTCCTTGAGACAATTAGTTTCATTTCATTATTCAAAATATGGTAATTCATTGGACACCATTGGTTACCTCTGGTTTAGGACAGGACTCAGCCCAGGAATATGATGGAAGAGTGAATGGATATCAACAGATGTGATTCATGCATTAAAATAACCCTAGTATATACAGGCAACACACATCAAAGTTGCTGGTGAACGCAGCAGGCCAGGCAGCATCTCTAGGAAGAGGTACAGTCGACGTTTCAGGCCAAGACCCTTCGTCAGGACTGTATATATTATATACAGTACTGTATACATGAGATTATTACAGATAATGTGTTTGAGAGATTTTTTCTGTGCTTTGCATCTGAACTTGGAAATAATTTACATAGGTTAAATTTGGGATTGGATTGCTTCTGAGATTGGGCTGAAGATTTTATTGATAATTTTGTTTTAAAGATTATGATATGTCACATTGAACAAGCCTTCCAGAGAAGCAGCTGTATATCAGTTGTCCACCTGTTGGCAGTATGGAGCACAGAGGACTGGAGCAATGGTAATTTACAGTCCTGCAACCCGGTCACTATCATTGCAGACAGTTAAATCTGTTCTGAATTAGAATCAACAGTATTTTGATTACCAAATGAGTTATTTACTACAAATACACGGTGCATATATACTGACAATGTTGTTAAAAGTGACACAGGAGTGTAGATGTTCAGGATGTCCCACAACTCTCCAGCATGGTTGGGTGGATGAGAGAAAGTAAGGAAGTGCTATAAAAGCCAAAAAAAAAAACAAAATGCACCTGCTGTAAATCTCAGTGTTGCAAAAACTCAGGAATCAGGCAATGTCTATAGAGAGAAAAGGCCATCAGCATGAGAAAACAAGCTCGAGGAAAGAGGCACAGTCCTGATGAAGGGTCTCCGCTCAAAATGTCGACTGTTTACTCTTTTGCATAGATGCTGCCTGACCTGCTGAGCTTCTCCAGAACTTTGTGTGTGTTGCTTGAGAAAAGAGGACTGCGGGCTGTTAGATATTTTTCCCAGTTCATCAGCCTCAAACATGAACGCAGAAACTGCCATTTCCAGTATTTTCGGTGCTGTTCAGCTTTCAAAACAAGGAATTAATCGCTCTCATTGCAGAACTTCTACAGTCAAATAAAACAGTGGTGAGAGTGGGAATTAGCAAATATGAACTCAACACAGGACAGAGTTTATTAGACAGGCAGCAGACTAGAGGCACAGACATTAAGTTTAACACTGTCTAGACACATCAGAAAGTGATGAATATGGCCAATATTGAAACATTTACCAAAGAAACGAAATTGCAAAGATGGGCAGGGCTCTATTTTGAAAAGGATTGTGCCAGGGTTTTCCCAAGTCTAGTAGAGCAGGGATTTATTCAGTTCCCTGAGTGGCCAGATTCACAAGGAGTAAAACAGAAATGTTGAATTTTATAAATAAATAATAAACCTCTTTCAAATAAATTCATCCACAGAGAGCGTGCAGCTGTTCAAGAAAGTGACTCACCACCACCTTCTCATGGGCAATTACGGATGAGCAATAAGTGCTGATCTTGCCAGCGCCACACACATCAGGAAATGAATACATGCATTTCTTTTATAAAAAAGTCCTGTGATTTTATAATTAGAAAGGAATTTAAACGTATTGTGACCAGATTTTTAAAATTATGGCTGTGAAACCCAATGTGGTTTGCTTTAATACCTGAGGTAAATAAATAAATGTGAACATATAACAGACTATTGAACATATTAATACCTGTAATTATGACATTTTGTGTCAAGTACTGGCAAAGGAATAAATATATCCAGATATAAATATATGATGCAAGGAATAAAACAAGAAAGACCTACACTTTCATAACAGCCGTTATCCCCCCTTTAGAACATACAAATATCATTTACAGGCAATAGGCACATTTGAAGTGCAAGGACCGAACTAGCAGCTATAAGTCTCATCTCCAAATCAAATTCATAACCCATCAGATGATTATATTTGATCATGCAGTGTTTAATCACATGACAGTTTTCCGCTCTATGCCAACGTTGTTGGAGGAGTAGGGTACCCAGCAAAAGAGTATCTTGGCTCCTCACCCCGCACTCCTGGTGGGAGGTGTCAAAGTAATGAGGGCCTGAAGAGAGAAATGTTGCTCTAATCTTTTTCGTTAATTACACCCCAATGGCTTTGTTCCTCTTTCTCCTTCCCACATTCTCCCACCCCACCCACCCAGCCTCATCTTTGATTCCTTCTCCAGCACATCACCTACGATATCTACACTCAATACAGGCCTGTTTTGCACCTAGCATTTTAATCACTCCATCACTGCTAGCCCTGCCTTCTGATGCTAAAGCCTAAAGTTCTTCAACCTTTGCCAATCTGCCTCTTTCTCCTCCTTTGAGAATAATCTTAAACCCTCAGGCAAGTTGTGGAAAAGTTGTCCCAGTATCTTTTGTTTTGTTGTGTGGAGGTATGGGAGAATCAGTGAATACCACCATCTTAGCACAACCTCTTCCAACTGATAGGTTAGTATCTTTAGCTGGAAAGTATCCATCTGCTTCATATTCCCAGGAATTTTAGCCTAAGGATTTGGCAATTGTGAGGCCATACACAAAGGTATAACTCCAAAAGACAGAGTCCTTTGTTTTAGGCTGCTGTTGTAATCAATGCACACAGCTGTCCTCATGTGGACAATAAGTATATAGCAGGTTTCTTCCACAGAGCTGCTAAGCCAAATAAGCCCTTTTTTTCTCTGAAATAAATTCCAACTTAATATCCAAAGCAAATTAAACAGGGATTTCCACAACCGTCATACCAATCAACACACAGGAACTCGGCAGGCCAGGCACCATCTACGGAAAAGAGCAAATACTCTGCTGAGTTCCTCCAGCATCTTGTGTGTTGCTTTGGATTTCCAGATTCTGCACATTTTCTCGAGTTCATCAAACAAATCATGCTTCTTCAGCAACAACTGGGCACATTTCCTGGTGATTGTGCTGAACTAAAATGTCACATCATTTGAATTCGGAATGAAGGCTCATTGTCAAGTAAGTCCATAGTGCTTTCAGATCACCCGTCCAATTTTCTGCTTCTTGTCTGAGTGTCCACACAGAATACAGCACAGGATGTATCTAATATATTTTGTAAGAGTAACAGGCTTGAAAGGTGACTTTAGAACTATGAATCCCAAACACTCCTGAGATAGCTACTAAACAGCTTCCTCCCACAGGCAGTCAGACTGCTAAATAGCTGCTCCACTTGACTCTGTTTGGACACCTTTAACTTGCACTGGACACTTATAACTGATTTTAACTGACATGTGGCTGTTGTGTTTTACTATTTATTGTTATGTTTATTATTTAGTGTTGCGTTTGTTATGTTATGATTGCACTGCCCCTGAGGAACGCTGTCTCATTCTGCCCTGCAGAGCTGATGTATGGTTAGAATGACAATAAAGCTTTTTGAATCTTTGAATCTTGAGATGTATTTGATTCCTGATTCTGGGGGGTTCTCTATGAAGGTTTGGGAGGAACAAGAAAAAAGTTTTCTCTGCTGGCCCACAAGCATTGCCATAATATCATTTACCATCTCCCTAAAGTTTTTCCTCACTTAATCTTCAACTGCTAAATGTGGAAAATTGATAAATCTATCGACCCAAAATAGATGGGTAACTCCCTCTCCTTGGGAATATTTATAAAAGGGACTAGGTTTGAATTTTGTTTCAGGAAGTTTTAAAATCTCATATGATTTTGACCTAAGATTCATTTTAAGATTCAATCCTCAAGTTCCAAAAACGATGTTCTTCATACTTTCCATGATAGTGCACCTTCTTCGCTGTCTAACTACATCATCTCAAGTAGGAAGTGTATTACCCCCTTCTCAAAGGGTACGAGTACAATTATCAGTGACAATGCAAAGAAGTGGACAGAATCAACTTTCTTCCAACTTCTGTGGGCAAAGAAATAATTGTGAATAATTGTAAAACTGTTTTCCAATGCTGAAGAGCTGCAATAGGAGCAGTGCAGTTCAATCACAATGTTCAGTATTTGTCAACACCCAACCAAACTTTAACAAGCTATAGAGGGTCCATTTCCAAATTACAATTCAGAAATCAATGATGCAATGCTAGTACTAAATGCAACATGGATTAAATAAAGGTTCCTAAAATTAGAGAAAGCAGTCAGAATTCATTTAGCAGGTAAATATGGATCAAAAGTTATTTTCAATACAACCGTTGAATGGATGGCACAGTAGTGTGGCAGTTAGTGCGATACTATTACAGCTTGGGGTGTTCTGGAGTTCGGGGTTCAAATCCGGTGCCATTCTGCCAGTAGACTCTGTATGTCCTCCCCATGGGTTTCCCCAGGTATTCCAGTCTCCTGCGACAGTCCAAAGCTGTACCAGGTAGGTTAACTGTTCCATGATTAGGTTTTGATTAATCGGGGCTGTGGGACCTGCTGGGGCAGTGTGGCTTGAAGGGCCAAAAGGGCCCATTCCACACAGTATCACTAAATAAAATATATGTTTGCATTTCCAGTTCTAGATCATTACCAACTAGGAAAACAGCAGGACTGGAATAGAATTCTTACTCACATCCAAGGCCAAGTGGCAGATGTTCCATATTTATTCATTGGTACAAGCACGCTCATCTTGTGCATGTGAACTGGTATCAACTGTGGGCTTTGTTCGGGGAACCAGAATGTTATAGCTGATTAGGTGTGACTCCATAAATCAATTACACTCCATTTAACAGTTGTGGAGTGTAGTGTCACTATGTTTTGTTAATAATGTGTTTGCATTTCCATACAATTGCTTATTTTACCCCATTACACTACCTTGCAATAGACCAGTGTTTTGGCTCATCGCCACTTTGAACAAATAATCACCCAAGGCAACAGACAGATTCACAAAATAAGGTAAGTATTTAGTTATGAATTAATAAAACAGTACACCTCCATATCAGAAAGGATGAGCTTATGTTATTTTTTCAATATTTCTACAAGCCTAAGAATACAGCATAACCAAAAGTCATGTTTAGCACCAGACACAAGTAATTTAAGATGATGCATTCTGCAATAAATTGTCTTTCCTGGGTATAAATGGTACCTGAGGATTTGGCAATCTTGGCAAAAGGAACATCTTTGTCAAGTGTGACCAGCTTAGTTCCTTTTTCACTCTACTAGCATAACATCAATCCCTGTTAAAAGACATGTTAAGAGCCACATTTTATCTGCAAACACAACAGCTACAATTAGGATAAGGTTTGTGTGAATTTGTCCCATTCCCAGTGGTGGCAGCAGCAAGTATATATAAATATGTCAGTTTATGTGTCATAAAATGATAACATTTTTAAAAATCACACTGCAAATTGTGACATGGATTGTAACCCCCCACTAATGTGTCCTTGTTCGAAATTCATGAGATGTTCTAGAGGTAATGTTTTTACATGGCAATGTGAACTTTCTATGCATTGTGCAGGTAAACGGAGTGGGATTATTTTACCTGTCCTAGTTCCAGTGCCATTGCTTTATGAGACAAATCATTAGTTTACAGACACATTATTATTCATGATTACTTTGCCTTTTTTCATATTGGACATCGGACGGGGCTGGATTCTGTTCAGCCACAGCTTTCATACAAAGGATTTGTGAGTGATATCCCATCTTAAACGGGAGAGCTAGCCGTGGAGATATTTCCATCCCGCTTTCATGTTCATTAGGGTTATTGCCCAACTAGAAATGAAGTCCCTTTAACAGTTTCCCCATGCTGCAAAATCCTTGCATCGTCAAGTAACTACATTCATCATGATCCATTCACAGTGGCCTTGGTTTTCTGGGATTTTTTAATCTCTTGATCCTGCAAACAAGAAAAGAAACTTAGAATCATGAAACTGCACAGCAGCAAATTTACAAAAGGTTTATGCTGAAGAATTTCCAAAGCTCTTCACAACTGATCAAGTCTCCAAATAGACAACAGTGTCAAGGGTAAAAGAGAGCATTGTGTTTTAATTTGAACTCCAGGTTCAAAGTTCAAAGTAAATTTATTATCAAAGTACTGTACATATATGTCACCATATACTTCGCTGAGATTTATTTGCTTGCAGGCACTCACAGTGAATACAAAGAAACAAAATAGATCAATGAGAAACTGCACTACAAAGACTGACAAATAACCAATTTGCAAAAGATGACAAATTGTGCAAATACAAATAATAGCAATTAATCAATAAATAATTCATATTGAGAACATGAGTTGTAGAGTCCTTGAAAGTGAGTCCATAAGTTGTGGCATCAGTTGTGTTGGGATAAATAAAGTAATCCACTCTGGTTCAGGAGCCCAATCACAAACAAGAGAAAATCTGAAAATGCCGGAAATCCAAGCAACACACACATAAAAAAGCTGGAGGAACTCAGCAGGCCAGGCAGCTTCTACGGATAAGAGTATCGTCGACGTTTCCGGCTGAGATCCTTCATCAAGACTGGAAAAAAAAGGAGGAGTGTTTCCTCATCTTATTTTCCAGTCCCAATGAAGGGTCTCGGCCCAAAACATCAACTGTACTCTTTTCCATAGATGCTGCCTGGCCTGCTGAGTTCCTCCAGCATTTTGTATGTGTCTCCTGGTTCAGGAGCCTGCTGGTTGAAGGATAATAAACTGCTCTTGAACCTGGTGGTGTGGGACCAAAGGCTCCTGTACCTCCTTCCTGTTAGCAGCAGCAAGAACAGAGTATGGACTGGATGGTGGAGAGCCTTAATAATGGATGCTGCTTTCCTGCTTCAGTGTCCCTTGCAGATGTGCTCAATGATGTGGAGAACATTACCTGTGATGGACTGGACTATATCCATTGCTTTTTGTAGGCTTTTCCATTCAAGAGCATTGGTGTTTCCATGCCAGGCTGTGATGCAACCAGTCAGTATACTCTCCACGGTGCATCTATAGAAGTTTGTCAAATTTTTAGATGACATGTCAAATGTTTGTGAACTTCTAAGTAAAGACGCTGTCGTACTTTCTTTGTAACAGCACCTACATGCTGGATCCAGGACAGATCTGAAATAATGCTGAGGAATTTAAAGTTGACGATATTCTCCAACTCTGATCCCCTGATGAGGACTGAATCACAGACCTCCAGTTTCTCATCCTGTCGTCAATAATCAATTATTTGGTTTTGCCGACGTTGAGTGAGAGGTTGTTGTTGTAATACCAGTCAGATTTTCAGTCTTCACCCTGTTTGCTGATTTGTCACCACCTTTGATTCAGCCAATAGTGGTATAGTCAGAAAACTTAAATATGGCATTGGAGCTGTACTTAGCCTCGCAGCCATAAGTATAAAGCAAGAAGAGCATGGGTTAAACACACAGCCCTATGGTGCACCTATGCTGTGGTGATTGTGAAGGAGATGCCATTGCCAAACTGAACTGATCAGAGTCTGCAAGTGAGGAAATCGAGAATGCAAAGCGGTATCAAGGCCTAGCTTATTGATTAGTTTTGAGGGGAACTTTGTGCCTATTAAACTATTGTTTATATGCACAACTAACTTTAACACAATGACCCAAACTGGAGAAATTGCTGTATCCTAATTTTACTTATTTTTCAAAGATGATAAAGCTAGGAGAAGGGAAAGGGACTGACTTCTGATCTTTCCTTACCTCCCCAAGGCCAAACCTCCATTTCAGTTCTCCATGTACTTGTAGTATATGCTGCTGTCCCTTTGAGTAAACTATAATATGTTGATTTTTATTTAACAATGATTATGTTATCTTTATCACAAAACACATTTTAGCAGAAATGGACATTACTTAAAGCACAATGTTTGCGGATACATTCATACCTTGATGTCTTTCATGGCCGGGTCAGATCTGTCAGAGCTTGGTAAAGTTTGTCCTTCAGTTTTCTCTTTCGTTGGTGGCTCTTTTTTCAGTGAACTAGTAATTCCCAGCTGGAAAATAAAAATCACAGTAAGTACAAATAATACAGGTCAAGATAACTTCTGTAATTAAATGCTCAGTTATAATGCTCTGCAGAAAATGGAGACAAATGCTTCCTTATATTACTCTTCCCATTTGCTTTTTTCTTTAAAAAGATAAATTTATACTTTCTTTTATAAATTGCTATAGCAGTAAATTGCCCAAAGATCACTCTGTCAACAACACAACACAAAATGCTGCAGGAACTCAGCAGGCCAGGCAGTATTTATGGAAGAGAGTACAGTTGAAGTTTCGGGCTGAGACTTCTGCAGGGCTGGAGAAAAAGGGATGAGGTGTCGGAGTACGAAGGCGAGGGGAGGGGAGGAAGAAACACAAGGTGATAGGTGAAGCTGGTGGGGGGAGAGAAGGGTGAAGTAAAGAGCTGGGAAGTTGATTGGTGAAAGAGATACAGGGCTGGAGAAGGGTGAATCTGATAGGAGAGGACAGAAGGCCATAGAAGAAAGAAGAAGCAGGAGAACCAGAGAAAGGTGATGGGCAGATAAGGAGATAAGGTGAGAGGGGGAAATGGGAATAGGGAATGTTGAAGGGGGTGACATTACCAGAAGTTCAAGAAATCAATGTTCATGCTATTAGGTCGGAGGCTACCCAGGCAGTATACAAGGTGTTGCTCCTCCACCCTGAGTGTGGTCTCATCCCAACAGCAGAGGAAGCCATGGACTGACGTGCCGGAATGGGAATGGGAAGTGGAATTAAAATGGGTGGCCACCGGGAAATCCCATTTATTTCTGGCGGTTGGAGTATAAGTGCTCGGCAAAGTGGTCTCCCAATCTATGCCAGGTCTCACCAATGTACAGGAGGCTACACTGGGAGCACCAGATACAATAGATGTCCTCAACAGACTCACTTAAGTGTCGCCTCACCTGGAAGGACTGTTTGGAGTCCTGAATAGTAGTGAAGGAGGAGTAGCACTTGTTCCACTTGCAAAGGTAAGTGTCAGGAGGGAGATCAGTGGGGAGGGAAAAATAGACATGGGAGCAATCTCTGTGGAAAGCAGAAAGTGGGGGGTGGGAAAGGTGTGCTTGGTGGTGGGATTCCGTTGGAGCTTAGATTCAAAAAATTTAGATTCAGGTTCAAACAAGTGTGTTAGGTCAAAATGGCTTATTTTCCAGTCTTTACTATAACCATGTAATAATGGCATAGTTTTGACACAAGTTGTGTTTCCATCTCAATCATATCTTTATTATCACTGGTCTCGTAAGCAATACCAAATTACAGTACATATTGATATTTTGGAAATGAAAGTACATTCAAAGAAATTCACCTGGATTATTGGCACTTGGTGCACATTAAATTTTGGCTTGCTATCAGTCAGATACATAGCACGAGACAACAACAGCAGTGACGGAGGCACGTTCTCCTTCAGATGCAACTCAAGCCACTGGGGGAGAAACAAGATACTTCATTTCCCTCTCTGAGAGAGATAAAACAATTTCATAATAGAGTGAAGGACATTAGCTAAAACAAGACTTTTGAAAATTCTTCCCCTTTAATGAAATCTAATAAAAATTTTCTGGGATTGGTTATTTAAAGGTTTACTCAGCTTACTGGTTATATTGTTTGCCTTAGTCTATCAGCGTAATAACAAGTTAACTCTGTAGTTGGTCTGCCCTGGTCCAAGCAAAGAGTGAAAATATTTGAGGTTATCTAAAATGAGGGCAAAGAGCAAATTCAGCTTTGCATTGTACTAATTAAGACTGAATTAAACTAAGAAGCTGCCCTTTCACAAAACATCCAGTATACTCTAAGCTTTGCCCTGTCAGAATATTAAATTAAACAGTGGACGTCCTCAAAGAAACCGCCAGTTGCCAGGTCTGGAAGCTTAAATATATGCTCATGATAATTGTGTATGAACTCTCCAATCCTTTCTCAGATGAGCAGATCATCCTCATTTTGTTCAAAGTAACGTAATGTGATGCTGAACGATGGCCTGAATGTATTACAAAGCTGGTCTTCTGTCCTAGCTGTCAGTCTGCAGATGCATTAAGCAGATTGCTCCACTATCCTCTTTACTTACCCTGCACATCAATTCTCTACCCTGGGATGGATATGTTTATAACCACCACCAACCAGCTTAAAATAACTTTAAAAAAATAGACTATACACAATCTAGTAGCTCAAATAAATTGAAGACAGACAAGGAGGGTGTGTCCTGGATTTTAACCATAGGACAATTGCATTGAGAGGTCTAGAGATCTACAAACCCCATTTCTAGAAAAGTTGGGATATTTTCCAAAATGCAATAAAAACAAAAGTCTGTGATATGTTAATTCACGTGAACCTTTATTTAACTGACAAAAGTACAAAGAAAAGATTTTCAATAGTTTTACTGACCAACCTAATTGTATTTTGTAAATATACACAAATTTGGAATTTGATGGCTGCAACACACTCAAAAGTTGGGACAGAGTTCAAATAAGATTGAAAAGTGCACAGAATATTCAAGTAACACGAGTTTGGAAGACTCCACATTAAGCAGGCTAATTGGTAGCAGGTGAGGTATCATGACTGGGTATAAAAGTAGCGTCCATCAAAGGCTCATTCTTTGCAAGCAAGGATGGGTCATGGCTCACCCTTTTGTACCAAAATTCATGACAGAATTGTTAATCAGTTCAAAAGGAACATTTCTCAATGCAAGATTGCAGAGAATTTAGGTCTTTCAACATCTACAGTACATAATATTGTGAAAAGATTCAGCGAATTCAGAGACATCTCAGTGCGTAAAGGGCAAGGTCGGAAACCACTGTTGAATGTGCGTGATCTTCGAGCCCTCAGGCGGCACTGCCTAAGAAACCGTCATGCTACTGTGACAATTATAGCCACCTGGGCTCAGGAGTACTTCAGAAAACCATTGTCACTCAACACAGTTCATCGCTGCATCCAGAAATGCAACTTGAAACTGTATTACGCAAGGAGGAAGCCATACATCAACTCTATGCAGAAACACTGGCGAGTTCTCTGGGCCCGAGCTCATCTCAGATGGACCGAAAGACTGTGGAACCGTGTGCTGTGGGCAGATGAGTCCACATTTCAGCTAGTTTTCGGAAAAAACGGGCGTCGAGTTCTCCGTGCCAAAGATGAAAACGACCATCCAGATTGTTATCAGCAAAAGGTGCAAAAGCCAGCATCTGTGATGGTATGGGGGTGCATCAATGCCACGGCATGGGTGAGTTGCATGTATGTGAAGATACCATTGACTCTGAGGCATATATTAGGATTTTAGAGAGACATATGTTGCCATCAAGGCGACGTCTCTTCCCAGGACGTCCATGCTTATTTCAGCAGGACAATGCCAGACCACATTCTGCACGGGCTACAAAAGCATGGCTTTGGAGACACAGAGTGCGTGTGCTTGACTGGCCTGCTGCCAGTCCAGATCTATCTCCTATTGAAAATGTATGGCGCATCATGAAGAGGAGAATCAGACAATGAAGACCACGGACTGTTGAGCAGCTGAAGTCTTAAATCAAGCAAGAATGGACAAAGTTTCCAATTGCAAATCTACTACAATTAGTATCCTCTGTTCCAAAACGATTAAAAAGTGTTATTAAAAGGAAAGGTGATGTAACACAATGGTAAACATGCCTCTGTCCCAACTTTTGTTGAGTGTGTTGCAGCCATCAAATTCTAAATTTGTGTATGTTTACAAAATACCAATTAAGTTGGTCAGTAAAACTATTGAAAATCTTTTCTTTGTACTTTTGTCAGTTAAATAAAGGTTCACGTGAATTAACATATCACAGGTTTTTGTTTTTATTGCATTTTGGAAAACATCCCAACTTTTCTGGAAATGGGGTTTGTAGAAAACTGAAGTTCTTGAAAGATCAGCTAAATAGAGTACCTAACAAGTAGTTTGGAGGCCCCTCAGATTTCAGGCAGCTCAAGGAGAGATTTGTAAGATAGGAATAGTGAAGGTAATGGGGAACCTGGAGGCACTGGGGACAGAGAGGTTGGGCTTGAGCTGTCAATACTGCCTTAAACCAGACTGAGGGTAATGCTTGTCACCAATATCACAAGGAGTACTGACATCAGATGAGACAGTCTGCTTACCTTCTCAGTAAGGGACTTCCTATCATGAAAGGACTGTTGACAAACCTTGGGTAGTTGGAGGGAGATAATCAGAAAGCAGCAACAGAAATTCCTTGCAAGTGTAAGAGCCTAACATGAGGGGTAGATTATTGGGGATGGGCCTGAAGTACACATTCTTAACATTGCTGGCCCAAAGGAACAAACTTCATGGAAAAACTATCCTTGGATGTTTTTAAATGCCAGGTTCTTAGGAGATTGGAAAAGCCAGCCGGATAGAAAATAAGAGGTTTGTGGAAATGAAGCCTCAGAGGCTCATTAGAATTTTCAAGTAAGAAACCTTCCACCCAGGATCAGACTGAACACCTGCTTCTCTCTGCACTTCTAATTAAATCCGAAGTCCTGGTTCAGATCATTTTTAAACAACTGACAGCATTCCAATCTACCAGAATTAAAGTTCAGACTCCTATGTTCACACCAACAACTAGTAAAACAGGAAAAATTCAACACTCAAAACATTCTAGGCTAATATCTGCTAAATTTTGGTGATGCTGATATTATTCACTAAAATTCTGTTAAGCACATAAATAGCAAAGCTCATGTAAGTTACTCCCCAGTCATAACCAAATTTCCATCATAGTTATTGTTAGGAATACTAACCACACAATGTAAATGAAAAAGAACAGCAGCCAGAGCTGGTGTGGCACCCAGAAAACCAATGTGGAACTGGTCTAGTCACTTACTAGCCAGATTCCCTGTTTTTCACCATAAATCTGAAGGCCATTACAACTTTGCTAATAGCATATTAAGAGGAAGCATCTTAGTAAGAGACTTCAATTTTCAACATTAAATTGGCTTAATATGTCACAAAAGGCATATTTTGTACTTGTTTCATTGGCAGATTGGTGATCCGATGACATAAATGCTGCAGTATTTGCTCAGTTACTTCTCCACGTTCATCACCTGAGTGAGCTGTTCCCTTAGCTGCTTTTCTGTCAATCCCAATGATCTCATACCCCTTGCTCTACATGCTGTCTGTAGTTCTGACACAGTCAAAACTTCACAACCTTCTTTGGCAATCATCTGCAAATCAAAGGACACAGTGGTAATTATTGGTAACGGAGCACAAATAACTCATTCACAGAATGCCAAGTAGCACATAAATAGTACATGTATATACTGATCATCAAATATCTATGGTATCTATACTAATCTCATTTACCAGCATGGTTGGTAGTCTGCACTGCCTTGGCAATTCAAACGTCTGTCCAAATGCTTGTTAAGTACTGTGAGTCCTTCTGCCACCATGACCCTTTCGGGCAGTGCGTTCCAGATTGCAATCATCCTCCAGGTGAAATAAGACCCCTGCAAATTTCTTACTCCTCTCACCTTAAACCCATGCCCACTCTTGAAATTCAGTTCTTTAAGAATTGTATTATAAAAACTCATAAGTAATTACCATACGACCGTAAGACCATAAGACAAAGGAGCAGAAGTAGGCCATTCGGCCCATCGCGTCTGCTCCGCCATTTTATCATGAGCTGATCCATTTTATCCTATTTAGTCCCACTGCCCCGCCTTCTCACCATAACCTTTGATGCCCTGGCTACTCAGATACCTATCAATCTCTGCCTTAAAGACACCCAATGACTTGGCCTCCACTGCTGCCCGTGGCAACAAATTCCATAGATTCACCACCCTCTGACTAAAAAATTTTTTTCGCATTTCTGTTCTGAAAGGGCGCCCTTCAATCCTGAAGTCATGCCCTCTCGTACTAGACTCCCCCATCATGGGAAACAACTTTGCCACATCCACTCTGTCCATGCCTTTTAACATTTGAAATGTTTCTATGAGGTCTCCCCTCATTCTTCTAAACTCCAAGGAATACAGTCCAAGAGCGGACAAACGTTCCTCATATGTTAACCCTCTCATTCCCGGAATCATTCTAGTGAATCTTCTCTGTACCCTCTCCAACGTCAGCACATCCTTTCTTAAATAAGGAGACCAAAACTGCCCACAGTACTCCAAGTGAGGTCTCACCAGCGCCTTATACAGCCTCAACATCACATCCCTGCTCCTATACTCTATTCCTCTAGAAATGAATGCCAACATTGCATTCGCCTTCTTCACTACCGACTCAACCTGGAGGTTAACTTTAAGGGAATCCTGTACGAGGACTCCCAAGTCCCATTGCATCTCAGAACTTTGAATTCTTTCCCCATTTAAATAAAAGTCTGCCCGTTTATTTTTTCTGCCAAAGTGCATAACCATACACTTTCCAACATTGTACTTCATTTGCCACTTCTCTGCCCATTCTTCCAATCTATCCAAGTCTCTCTGCAGACTCTCCATTTCCTCAGCACTACCGGCCCCTCCACCTATCTTCGTATTGTCAGCAAACTTAGCCACAAAGCCATCTATTCCATAATCCAAATCGTTGATGTACAATGTAAAAAGAAGCGGCCCCAACACTGATCCCTGTGGAACACCACTGGTAACCGGCAGCCAACCAGAATAGGATCCCTTTATTCCCACTCTCTGTTTCCTGCCAATTAGCCAACGCTCTATCCACGTATGTAACTTTCCTGTAATTCAATGGGCTCTTATCTTGTTAAGCAGCCTCATGTGTGGCACCTTGTCAAAGGCCTTCTGAAAATCCAAATATACAACATCCACTGCATCTCCCTTGTCTAGCCTACTGGTAATTTCCTCAAAAAATTGTAATAGGTTTGTCAGGCAGGATTTTCCTTTAAGGAATCCATGCTGAGTTCTGCCTATCTTGTCATATGCCTCCAGGTACTCTGTAACCTCATCCTTGACAATCGACTCCAACAACTTCTCAACCACCGACGTCAAGCTAACAGGTCTATAATTTCCTTTTTGCTTCTTTGCCCCCTTCTTAAATAGCGGAGTGACATTTGCAATCTTCTAGTCCTCTGGAACCATGCCAGAATCTATCGACTTTTGAAAGATCATCGCTAATGCCTCCACAATCTCCACAGCTACTTCCTTCAGAACACGAGGGTGCATTCCATCTGGTCCAGGAGATTTATCGACCTTTAGCCTATTCAGCTTCCTGAGTACTTTCTGTGTCGTAATTGTGACTGTGCACACTTCTCTTCCCTGCCACCCTTGAGTGTCCGGTATCCTGCTGTCTTCCTCAGTGAAGACTGATGCAAAATACTTGTTCAGTTCCTCTGCCATCTCCTCATCTCCCATTACAATTTCTCCAGTATCATTTTCTATCGGTCCTATATCTACTCTCACCTGTCTTTTACTCTTTATATACTTGAAAAAGCTTTTAGTATCCTCTTCGATATTATTTGCTAGTTTCCTTTCATAGTTAATCTTTTCTCTCTTAATGACCTTCTTGATTTCCTTTGCCACTTATTAAAAAAATCATTTACTTTACTTTCCTACAAGAGGTTTGTGAATACTCAAAGAGGAGAATTTTAAAATAAAACCTTCACAGCCTGAAAATTAACCAGGCATATTAATCTATCACTCATACACCATTTAGTTGTGGGTGAAAATTCTTTTGTTTAAGGCCCTTGAACCAGGGCACTTCTGAAGCGACGGTACAGCCTTTGTTGTTTGTGTTGCAGCAATGTAGTGCCATGAAGGGAAATCGGCAGGTCTAGTCAAGGGTCAGGGAAGCCACAGGGAAGAGAGACCAGACAGGGTGAGATTCAGCTGCTGGCAATGGTGGTTAATATCATCAACAGTCAGTGGCGTTGGCTGTTCAGGATGGCCAAGTATGAAGGCGCTTCTTAGGGGATATCACCGAGTCAAATAGTATTTGACTATCATCAGGAACTATCATCATTTCAGAAATTGCTGTTACAAAACAACCTGTGGTGATTTTGTCGTGATGATTATTGCTTAAGAATAATGGAGACAATTTGTTCTTACTTCATCATCTGCTTTTATGGATCTTAATTCCATCTGCAGCTGGAAGCGAAGCAAGTTGTTTGTACCAATGGGCTGTAATTCCAAAAGCCTGCACAGTGCTACCAGTTGAGGACGGCTGAGATGCTCCAGGGTCAATTCATCTTCAAAGAGTTTGGAGAAACGCACTATGTCCTTTGTACTTGGATGTTCCCCTGAATGACGCACCTTCAGAGAAGCAGAAAACAACTATGATTACAATTATAGCATCATACTTTTTTCTGTTCCATTTTATAAAAAGACATTAATTCAAAGTCTACGCGAAACAAAATGCAGAATCAGTTTAAAACACAGTATAAGCAGCGTTTTCCCCAATCCCTCTAAATTGAAGTATTATCAAATTCAAATATAACTATCTTCAAATCACAAGCTTATGCTGTATTTCTCATAACCCCCAAAGTGTAATTTTAAATTTAAGTACAAAGATCTTGTATTGCAGTTTTCTTTAATTCACGCGAATTTTCAATTTTTGCTCTTTTCCAAAACAAAATATCTTTTGATGTTATCTGAAATGATTCAAAGCTGGCTTGCGTGGGACGGTGAGGAGGAGATGGGGCTCAGTAGATGACAGAACTATTTTTAAAGTAAGAAGCACATTAATCTATACAAATACCTAACATTTTAAACTAAAATTTTTGATATATTATAAATGGTATGTTTCTATTAAAAAAAACCTGTTGCTGCTTGAGAGGGCAGCCATGGAGTTTGCCACCCTATGCTGTAAAATTCCACGTTTCACATCAAATCAAAGCCCCCATGTCTTAAAACCACTACCAAGATGCTCTAATAAAAATTACAATAAAGATGTCATGACCCCAGTTGTTTACAATATATATTAATGACTTGGATGAGGGAATTAAATGGAGCATCTCCAAGTTTGCAGATGACACGAAGCTGGGCGGCAGTGTTGGCTGTGAGGAGGATGCTAAGAGGATGCAGGGTGACTTGGATAGGTTGGGTGAGTGGGCAAATTCATGGCAGATGCAATTTAATGTGGATAAATGTGAAGTTATCCACTTTGGTGGCAAAAACAGGAAAACAGATTATTATCTGAATGGTGGCCGATTAGGAAAAGGGGAGGTGCAACGAGACCTGGGTGTCATTATACACCATTCATTGAAAGTGGGCATGCAGGTACAGCAGGCGGTGAAAAAGGCGAATGGTATGCTGGCATTTATAGCAAGAGGATTCGAGTACAGGAGCAGGAAGGTACTACTGCAGTTGTACAAGGTCTTGGTGAGACCACACCTGGAGTATTGTGTGCAGTTTTGGTCCCCTAATCTGAGGAAAGACATCCTTGCCATAGAGGGAGTACAAAGAAGGTTCACCAGATTGATTCCTGGGATGGCAGGACTTTCATATGAAGAAAGACTGGATGAACTAGGCTTATACTCGTTGGAATTTAGAAGATTGAGGGGGGATCTGATTGAAACGTATAAAATCCTAAAGGGATTGGACAGGCTAGATGCAGGAAGATTGTTCCCGATGTTGGGGGGGGGGGTCCAGAACGAGGGGTCACGGTTTGAGGATAAAGGGGAAGACTTTTAGGACCGAGATTAGGAAAAACTTCTTCACACAGAGAGTGGTGAATCTGTGGAATTCTCTGCCACAGGAAACAGTTGAGGCTAGTTCATTCGCTATATTTAAGAGGGAGTTAGATATGGCCTTTGTGGCTAAAGGGATCAGGGGGCATGGAGGGAAGGCTGGTGCAGGGTTCTGAGTTGGATGATCAGCCACGATCATACTGAATGGCGATGCGGGCTCGAAGGGCCAAATGGCCTACTCCTGCACCTATTTTCTATGTTTCTATGAAACAGATTGTATATTTTCTGAAACAGCAGCTGCAACAAGTAGCTTCACGATTACAGTTCTAGGGGGTGATGCTTTTATAATACAAGCATGAAACCAATAAAATTTAGATCCCCACCAATACCTTTACAAGAAGCTTTGGTACACTTTCTTTAGTACAATAAATAATAATAACCTGACGAATTAAATTATTTTTGTGGTGTGTGAAATGGCAAGTTTAAAAGCACAGAATTATATGGCAGACAGTAATACATACAGTTATTTAAGTGCACCTGTTTGTAAGGCAGTACATCCTTTTAAGAACAAAATGTCTAATATGTTTAAGGTCTAATGTCTAATACTTTCCAAAAATACTTAATGGAAGTGGTTTGTTAAAACGTTCCTTAATAAATATTGATGACATGATTTATCTGTTTAGAGATCCTGATGTCTCACCACTGCATCAGTTATGTATAATTTCCTATCCTATTCTGTCCTTAAGATTTTTTCCTGTGTGCTGTTATTTTTGTGTTAAGAATTTCCTGATATTCATCTCAAAACTGATCTTCTGTAGCTTGAAAATTGTGTTGCCGTTTCTTTAATGAATATAAATTGATGTTCTGGATTAACTGTTTCTATACACCCTGAAGCACTTTGTCACTCTGCTTTCTTTCTTGGCTGAAGAAAGGCAGCCAGACTTCAGGACTTTATACACATCCTGAAATCCATACCCTTAAGATACAAGATTCAGATTATTTAAAACCATGCTGAAATGTGACACATGCATTAACAACCAACACAGCCAAGGGTGTGTTGGGGGCAGCCTGTAAGTGTCACCACACATTCCGGCTTCAATATAGCATGCTCTGAGTGCTCAGCAGACCAAAACTGAACATAATAAGTGACAAAACAGCAGCAAACCAAGCCCCGTTCCTCCTTCCCACCTACCCATCCATATGCGCAGTATTCCAAACCTATGATAGGCCACCTTTGGCCTCCCGTATCCAGTGGACTCAGACTCACAGACATTGGGCCTTTGACTTCACCAGTGGACTTGCAGTGATTTGGGGCTCCGGACATCGGGCCTCGATTCCAGGACAACCAAGCAACTTTCAGTATTGACCCAAAGACTCGCCAATCACCAAACAGTAGGCCTTAAACTCCAGCCTCGTCAATGATGGGAGGCCAAATACTAGGCCTCAAACTCCAATCTCACCAATCCGCATACTTGGGGGATCACCAGCCATTGTTCCTCCCGCCTGCACAGAATTCCAATTCCAGAACATGTGGATGGCTTGCTAGTCCTCATCCTACAATGGATGTCCTACACCCACATCCTAAAGATTTGTCTGTCAGCAAGCTTCCGTTCCATTTCCAATGCTCGTATGTCAGAGTTCATAGTTGGAAAAAGGGCCTTTGGCCCATACTTGTCCATGCTGACTAAAATATATATTCAAATTAATCCCATTTACTAGCACTTTTAAACTCATCATATACCTGTCCATATACTTCTTAAATGTATCTGCCTTAACCACATCCTAACAGACATCCCACCCTGCAAAAACTTATTTCAGGGAGGTAGCACCCCCGCGTCCTGCAACCCCATATCCTCCCCCCCACCCCCCACCCCTGTCGACCTCCAAGGGTGTATGTAACACTTTGTTTAGTGATTTTGTGTAATCTGTAAACCAAGTTGGGTATATGCAGCAAATGTGACATTAAAATATGTATTTATATTATATTATCATGTTTATTCTATTACAACTTTAAGCAAGTCTACAGGGAGTTTGGCCTCATCAGACACAATCAGCAATCGCCTCTGATCTGGGCCGACATTTATGAGCCGGGCGGCACCTAATTAATTAGCTTGTTTATTTCGGCTTTTTTCTTAAAGATGTGCTGAGTTCATTCTGGCTACCGCTGTATTCTTTGCGGCTCGGAGGTTGGGGACCACTGAATTATAAGTCACTTATAAGTCAATAGCATCATAACATTTTAAGTAACGTTTGGATATTAAACACACAGCGCGTATTTTCCTCGTATGAATATATAAATTCATTACAACACACCAATATCACTGAATCATTGGGAGCTCTGGGCTTATTTTCCTGCAACAACACAGTCCTATCGAGGGGTGATGGGAGACAGCGATACTCGAAGGGGGTTCCTTGTGTCCAGTCTATTCCACAATTTAGTTTTCGTTGCATTCATTGCAGAAAATTCCACTTCACAGAAATATGTTGGAAATGGAAGCAACGTTTTCAGTGCTTTCGTGGCTATCTCAGGATATTCAGCCTTGACTTTGATCCAGAATGCCGGCAAAGATGTTATGTCAAACCATACTTTTCAGCCCACCATCATTTGCAAGCTCAAGGAGTTGATCCTTTTCCCATGCTGACATGGATGATTCACCAGGGACATTCACAAATGGGTCACGGACCCATTCCTTTGCACGCCTTGGGTCACTGACGACCTCACATGCGTTAAAATTCAACAAGTGTGTTGACAGGGAATGAGGAAAGGTGCAGCTGACTCATATCGCCAAATCATATCGTTTCCTCGCGGCCTGGTGGTTGGGAACCACTCTTAGCACGAAGAGAGACCAATCAGGATGCTCGCTCTCCTTCTCCCTCTCAAAAAAATCTATTTCTGAGATATTGTATATAAATTCCGGGCGTCAGGGAGCCACTATCAATATGCGGGAGACTCCCGGAACTTCCGGGAGAGGTGGGATGTCTGTCCGAAGGCACTGGTTTCATACATCTGCCACCTGCTGTGAAAAAAAATTGTCCTTCAGGTTCTTATTAAACCTTTCATCTCTAATCTTAAAACTATGTCCTCTAGCTTTCAATTCCTCAGCTCTGGATAAAAGACCGCTCAGCTTTTCAATACCCCTCAGTTTCCTACACTCCAAAGAGCAAAGGCTTAGCCTGTCGAACCGCTCCCTATACCTCAGTCATGAGCACTGACACGTCCTTATAAACCTTCCTTGTACTCTTTCCAGTTTAATCACATCTTTCCTAAAACAGGTGACCAAAACTGAACAATACTCCAAATGAGACCCCACCAATGTCTTGTACAATCACAATGTGCCTTTCTAACTTTTACATTCAATGCCCTTATTAAGGCCAGCATGCCAAAAGTCTTTTTCACTATCCTATCCACCTGTAACTACACTTTAAGGGAACTAGGCACCTGTACTCCAAGATCCTTCTGTTCTATAACACCATCCAGTACCTTCCATTCAATGTCAAAGTCCTACCTTGATTTGTCCTTCTAAATGTAACACCTTGCACTTATCTGAATCAAGTTCCATTTACTATTCCTTGGCCCAACTACCCAATCGACCAAGATCATGTTGTAATTCTTGCAACTCCTCCTCACTGTCTGGCTCCAATTATTTTAGTGTCATTTGCAAACATACTAACTGTTCTTTGCATATTCTCATCCAAGTCATTAATATAAATGACAATTAACATGTACGTCTCCTATTTTGTGACACGAGGCTTGGGGCAGCAACCAGAACTCTATAACATTTGAGACCATCATTTGTCTTGACTTGCATTCCACTGTTCTGGTCATGCAATTAGCACATTTCACCTGCTGACTGCTGCTCTATAGTTGTTAGATATGTCAGAATGAAACTTAAGGATTGATTATTGCCTCAAAATGACACGAAACAAAGGATAACAGTGGAGCTATTTTCCAAGAGGATTTGCAGTAGTACTGTTCAACAGTTAACCTCAAGTCCATTACATCTTACAATTTTTATGAATGACCCAGGAGCAGGGGGATTTTTAGCAATAAGGTGCAGCCAGATTTTTATAGTGAATTTATTAAAATGTCTTTTCTTTGGCCTTACCATTATCATATTCATGAAGTATCATCTTTGGTAACATAAAATTTCAGCCACTGTTGTTTTATTCACTAACTTATTTTGTCCAAAGTATTCGGAACTTTCTAAATTACCTTTCTGATTCCACCATACCTCTAGCTTGGTATCATCTGCAAATGTGACCACTTTACAATGAGCTTCTGAACCCAGATATTTTTGGGTAAACAGAAACAGAATTCCCAGCACTGAGCATCAGGGATACAATTCTCACTACCCGACCCTTTAGCCACTCTGAATAAACTCCTTCAAAGATTTGGAAGTTTGGTTGATCGCCGAGCTTGGTAAAATGTTTGCAGAGGTTTCAGCTCTAATTGAGAAGCCATCATCAGTTGAGGGTGTTGCCTCCTCAGAATGCCAGCTTATATACTCCTTTGGGGTCCGAATGGATATTAATTAGACATCATGATCAAAGGTTTCTTGTTTAACTAATCTTCAAATTGGTTCTTATTCTTTGTCCTAAATCAGGGTTTATCTTAATTTCTAATGCTTTGACTTGAACACACAGTTGTATGAAATTTGGTCAAGGGTTCTTTGAAAGTGAAAATAACGACGCTCCACATTTATATACCCACTAAAACAAATAAATGGATAAGTTTTGTAGTAGTAGTTCATACACTAGAACTAAATATTCAAGAACTTACTGGGAAAAAATTTACAAGGAATTTGGCAAGAAAAAATTCTGTAGATGCTGAAAATAAAAATCAGATTTAATATCAGACATATGTCATGAAATTTGTTTTGCTGCAGCAAACAGTGCAACAAAAATACTACTAATTACAATAAGAAACATATGTATAAAAATTAATTTTTATACATACAGTATTTCAAAAAGAAAGCAAAAATAGTGAGGTAATGATCACGGGTGAGGTAGTGATTCATTGTCCGTGCAGAAATCTGATGGTGGAGGGGAAGAAGTTATTCCTAAAACATTGAGTGTGTTTCTTCAGGCTCTTGTACCTCCCTTCTGATGGCAGCAGTAAGAAGAGAGCATGACTTGGGTAATTGAGGTCCTTAATGATAGATACCACCTTTTTGAGGTATTGAATTTTGAAGATGCCTTTGCTGATAGGGAAACTAGTGCCCATGGTGGAGCTGGCAGAACTTGAAACTCTCTGCAGCTTTTTTCTGACCCTCTTCAGTGACGTCTCTATACCAGACAGTGATACAAGTTAGAATGCTCTCCACTGTACACCTGTAGAAATTCGCTAGAGTTTTTGTTAGTCTTTCATTTGGAGTTTGATCTCAACTTTCCTTTCCTGAAGTCCACGTTCAATTTCTTGGTCTTACTGATGTTGAGTGCAAGGCTATTGTTGCAACAACTAGCAGATCCATGTCCCTCCTGTGAGTCACCTCATCACCATTTGAGATTCTACCAACAACAGTTGTGTCACTGGCAAATTTATATATGGCTTTTGAGCTGTGCTTAGCCACACAGTCATAGATGTAGAGAGTAGAGCAATGGACTATGCATAGAGGTTGACTATCAGCAAGGAGGAGAAGTCATTTCCAAACCGCACTCTCTGTTGTCTCCTAATGAGGAAGTCAAGGGCTTGCAGAGTGAAAAGAGGCACAGGTTTTGAAACTTATTGATTAGCACTGAGGGGTTGATAGTGTTGAACATAATCAATAAATAGCAGCCTGACGTAGGTATTGCTTTTGTCCAGGTAGTCCAAAGCCGAGTGGAGAGTCAGTAAGATTGTACCTATCCATTGTAGACTTGTTGTGGCAGTAGGTAAAATGCAGTGGGTCTAGGTCCTTGTTTACACAGGAGTTAATTCTAGTCATGACCAACCTCTCAAAGCACCCCATCACTGTAGATGTGAATGCAACTGGGTGATTGTCGCTGAGGCAGCTCACCCTGCTTTTCTTGGGCATTGGTTCTCTTCTTCAGTAAATTTACAAACTGCTAGAGGAACTCAGCAAGTCAGGCAGCACTCTCTGGAGGGGAATAAACAGATTCAGGCTGAGACCCTTCATCAGGATTGGAATGGAAGGGATCTGTACTGAGACTATCTAATGACATAATTTATAAAACTATCATAACTCTCATTTATCTAGACTATACCTCTTCCCACCCCGTCTCCTGTAAAAATGCTATTCCTTCCCTCATTTCCTCCACCTCTTTCACATTTGTTTTTTTTGAATGAGGCTTGCCATTTTAGAATATCTGAGCGGTATTCTTTTTTCAAATAAAAACTGAATTTCTTTTTCACCACCATTGATGCTGCCCTCACCTGCATCTCCTTAATTTCCCGCACATCTGCCCTCAGCCATCTTCCTACCGCCATAGCAGGGACAGGATTCCCCTTGTTCTTACCTACCATCCCATGAGCCTCCATATCCAGCACATCCTTCTGTCATGAAGATCCTATCATTAAGCGCATCTTTCCTCACCATCCCCACCTCCACTTTCCCTAGGAATCACTGTCTTTGACTTCTTTGTTCACTTAACCCTCCCTACTGATCTCCCTCCTGCCACTTATCCCTACAAGTAAGACAGGTGCTACACCACCTCCCTCACCACTATTCAGGACCCTAAAAAGTCTTACTAGGTGAGGAAACACTTCACCTGCAAGTCCTTCAGGGATCATCTATTGAATCTAGAGTGGCCTCCTCTACATAGGTGAATTCTGATGCAGACTGAGCAGCCAATTCATCAAGCACTTTCAATCTGTCTGATGCGAAAGACAGGATCTACGATGGCACCCATTTGAATTCAACTTCCCACTCCCATTCTGACATATTTGTCTATGCCTTCCTCTACTGTCACAATCAGGCCAGACTCAGGTTGGGGCAGCAACACCTCAAATTCCATCTGGGTAGTGTCCAACCTGATGGGATGAATATTGATTTCTCTAACTTCTGATAATTGCTCCCTCCTCTCTTTTTTCATTCCTATTTATGGCTATCCTCCTACCCCTTCCTTCTCACCTGCCCAACACCTCTCTCTGGTTCTCCTCTTACTTCCTGTTATTCCATGGTCCACTGTCCTCACCTATAGTCCTTTATCTTTTCCACCTATCACCTCTCAATTTCATCACCTCCTCCCCCACCATAACAAATACAGATATTGTACATGAAATTTGAAAAAACAGCTACCTGTTTAGCTTATTATGTTTTGCAAAAGCATTTTAGAAATCCAATGCTTCAGTGATAAACAACTATCTTTCAGACAAATGTTAAGTTTACACTAAATCCAATGAGCTTTAAGACAAAATTTTCAACACGGCAGCGAGGTTTTAAAAAAAGTCGTGGGTTTTTTCCAAACCAGCATTCAAGTTGTTCGGCTTTTTCAAGATCCCTATGAAATATACAATTTCCAAGATTAGGATAATTAAATCCATTTCACCTGCATATAGAAAACATAAAATATGACAATATTATTGATTTGTGAAGATAATCACTGGAGCTTCAGAAACATGGATTTGAAGCATAGGTTCGATGAAAGTATGGTTAACGGGATGAGCAACACACATCAAAGTTGCTGGTGAATGCAGCAGGCCAAGCAGCATCTATAGGAAGAGGCGCAGTCGACGTTTCAGGCCGAGACCCTTCGTCAGAACGTCGACTGCGCCTCTTCCTATAGATGCTGCTTGGCCTGCTGCGTTCACCAGCAACTTTGATGTGTGTTGCTTGAATTTCCAGCATCTGCAGAATTCCTGTTGTTTGCGTTAACGGGATGATGTAGGAGTGAGGCCTTCAGGATTATTTATCTTGAAGATTATCTGTGGGAAGGTGAGTTCTGTACAAGCAGGACCAAAGTAACTGAATTGAAACAGGAGCTGTTTAGTAAGGAGGCTTGCTTCCAGTTTCGGGGAGAATTTAAACAAATTTGGCAAGGTTATGGGCACAGAGTTGATGTACAGTTGAGGATGGGAGAGTGAGGTATAGAAGGTACACAAAAAGGTAAAGTCTAGTTAGCACAGTAGACAAATGCATCTTCATGCATATGGGAGGAATGCATCTATTTTAACGCAAGCCCAACTCGAGAGGCAAGTGAACAAAACAGCGTTGAACAGCACAGGGAAATGTATTTTTACAATCACATACACATAGTTGAAGAAAGAGCAGGACCAGTAATACAACATTCTGGAGTGATATGGGAGAAATTAAAGGGGGAGGGCTGGTTGTAATATTAAGGAGACCATCACAGCAGTAATGGGGGAGGTTGCCTAGAGGATTCTTCAAATGAGGCATATAGATAGAGCTTAAAAATTAAAAAGGGCAATCACTGGTTGCAGTTATGCTCCAATAGTCAGAAGAGAAAGGAGGATACACAGCAAATCACAGAGAGGTGTATAGCAATAGGCTTATGGTAGTAGGAGATTTCAACTTCCCAAATTTAACTGAGATCACATTGTGTAAGATTGGAATTTTTAAATCCAGAAGAGCTTTTTAATGGATAGTCACGTGGTGAGTCCTAAATCTTAAGTCACGAAGCTGGGCAAGCAGTTGAGATGTCTGTGGAAGAGCATTTTGGAGAGTAGTGACCCATAACACTGCAAGTTTCAAAGTAGTTCAGAAAAGGATGCAGGTATTTGGGAAATTCTGACAAGCGAGAGTCTTTTAAAAGTGAAATAGTGTGAGGCAAGTTCAAGCAACCCTGGATATCAAGGGATATTATGGGTTTGCTAAAGTAAAAGCATTTGGCATGCAGTCAAGGGGAGAATGTAAACACTCCTTACAGGCAGTGGTGGGAACTGAACCCAGGTCACCAGTACTGTAAAGCATGGTGCTAACCACTACACTCACTAGATCAAAATTACTTCCCTACACCTGCCCTGTCTCATTTCCTGAAATTCAGTATCATGCTCTCTTGTTGAGCAAGAGAATAATGCCAAGGGGTTTAAGAGTCAAAGAGAGAAAGCAGGAGAATGGTGTTGAAAATAAAAATCAGCCATGATTGTATGGAGGAGCAAACTCAATGGGCTGAATGACCCAATTCAACCAAACTAAAATCATAGTAAAGTTAGCGGCATTGTGCTTGAATACAAGAGACACTAATAATCAAAATTGTTGAGATGATGACATAGAGACAAATGATTATTGATCTTCTATATATTACAAAATAACTAGGTCACGGATGATACATATATTCCAGGGAACCTGACAATTAGAAGGAAGAGAAAAAGATGAACAGATGTGTGCCCATACACACTAACTATAAATGAGTACTGATCACCATAACTAAAGGCAGTTACTCTGGCTTCAATTCACTAAATTGATTCTTATGAAGAGGATTAGTCCTAAGAGGGGAAGTTGAATAAGACTGACTTGCACTAACCAGAGTTAGAAAGTACAAGAGATTATTTCACTGAAACATACAAGACTCTTATACATTTTTCGAGCTCAACAATCTGGACGCCATGATGCTGGTTTCGAGGGCTGGCTAAGTCAAGAGGGTACAGCCACATTATAAGGGATTGTCTTATTAGAACTTATTAGAATTATTTCTCCAAACAGATGGCTGCACATTATGGAATTTTTTGATTCGGAGCAAGAAGGCTGCGGGTGAATGGCTAAGGATTTCTGGAGCAAAGGCAGATTTACCACTTGGGGTAAAAGAGAGACAAGACTGCGCAGGCGCGTGACATCAGCCAGCAGAGCGGGAAAAGTTTTTAAAAGCCCCCATATCCAGCGGGCAGCATTCGGAGCAGGCAGCGGAGTGAGAGGGCTTTGGCTCAATGGGCTTAGGCAGTAACGAGGTGAGGTAGATCTACCTGTGTTAATTGTTGAAAGGAAGTAGTATGTGTGTGAGGTCAGTCTTCTGTGCTCGGTGTCAGATGTGGGAGGTCCTGCAGTCTCCCAGCCTCCCAGATGGCCATATCTGCACCTGGTGCAGCTCCTAAGGGACCACATTAGGAAACCGGAGATGCAGCTCAATGACCTTTGCCTGGTCAGGGAGAGCAAGGAGGTGATAGAAAGGAGTTATAGGCAGATGGTCACACCGGGGCCACAGAAGACAGACAAGTGGGTAACAGTCGGGAGAGGGGAGGGGAGGGGAAGAGTCAGGTACTAGCCAGTACCCCTTGACAATAAGTACTCCTGTTTGAGTACTGTTGCGGGGGGGGGGGGGACAGCTGACCTGGGGGAAGCAACAGTGGCTGTGCCTCTGGCACAGAGTCCGGCCCTGTGGATCAGAAGGGTAGAGAAAGGAAGAGGAAGGCAGTAGTGATAGGGGACTCTATAGTTAGGGGTCAGACAGGCGACTCTGTGGACGCAGGAAAGAAACTCGGATGGTAGTTTGCCTCCCAGGTGCCAGGGTCTGGGATGTTTCAGATCTCGTCCAAGATATCCTGCAGTGGGAGAGAGAACAGCCAAAGGTTATGGTACATATTGGTACCAATAACATAGGTAGGAAAAGAGAAGAGGTCCTGAAAAAAAAGACGACAGGGAGTTAGGAAGGAAGTTGAGAAGCAGGACCGCAAAGGTAGTCACCTCAGGATTACTGCCGGTGCCACTCGACAGTGAGTATAGGAATAGAATGAGGTGGAGGATAAATGTGTGGCTGAGGGATTGGAGGAGGGGGCAGGGATTCAAATTTCTGGACCTCCTATTGGGACCTCTTTTGGGGCAGGTGTGACCTGTACAAAAAGGACAGGTTGCACTTGAATCCCAGGGGGACCAATATCCTGGCAGGGAAGTTTGCTAAGGCTGCTGGGGAGAGTTTAAACTAGAATTGTTGAGGGGTGAGAACCGAACTAAAGAGACTGGGGAAGAGGCAGTTGGCTCATAAATAGAGAAAGCTTGGAGACAGTGTGTGAGGGAGGATAGGCAGGTGACAGATGAGGGACGCGCTCAGATGGACGGTTTGAGATGTGTCTATTTTAACACAAGGAGTACTGTGAACAAAGCGGATGAGCTTAGAGTGTGGATCAGTACTTGGAGCTATGATTTGGTGGCCTTGGGTGGAGACTTGGATGGCTCAGGGACAGGAATGATTACTTCAAGTGCCGGGTTTTAGATTTTTCAGAAAGGACAGGGAGGGAGGCAAAAGAGGTGGGGGTGTGGCACTGTTGATCAGAGATAGTGTCACAGCTGCAGAAAAGGTAGACGTCATGGAGGGATTGTCTACGGAGTCTCTGTGGGTGGAGGTTAGGAACAGGAAAGGGTCAATAACTTTACTGGGTGCTTTTTAATAGGCCGCCCAATAGTAACAGAAATATCGAGGAGCAGATAGGGAGACAGATCCTGGAAAGGTGTAATAATAACAGAGTTGTCGTGATGGGAGATTTTAATTTCCCAAATATCGATTGGCATCTCCCTAGAGTAAAGGGTTTAGATTGGGTGGTTTGTTAGGTGTGTTCAGGAAGGTTTCTTGACACAATATGTAGATAAGCCTACAAGAGGAGAGATTGTACTTAATTTGGTACTGGGAAATGACCCTGGTCAGGTGCCAGATCTCACAGTGGGAGAGCATTTTGGAGATAGTGATCATAATTTTATCTCCTTTACAATAGCATTGGACAGAGATAGGAACAGACAAGTTAGGAAAGTGCTTAATTAGAGTAAGGGGAATTATGAGCCTATCAGGCAGGAAATTGGAAGCTTAAGTTGGGAACAGATGTTCTCAGGGAAATGTACAGAAGAAATGTAGCAAATGTTCAGGGGGTATTTGTGTGGCATTCTGCATAGGTATGTTCCAATGAGACAGGGAAGTTATGGTAGGGTACAGGAACAGTGGTGTACAAAGGCTGTAATAAATCTAGTCAAGAAGAACAGCTTACAAAAGGTTCAGAGAGTTAGGTAATGTTAGGGATCTGGAAGATTATAAGGCTAACAGGAAGGAGCTTAAAAAGGAAATTAGGAGAGCCAGAAGGGGCCATGAGAAGGCCTTGGCGGGCAGAATTAAGGAAAGCCCCAAGGCATTCTACAAGTATGTGAAGAGCAAGAGGATGAGGTGTGAGAGAATAGGACCTATCAAGTGTGACAGTGGAAAAGTCTGTATGGAACCGGAGGAAATAGCAGGGGTACTTAATGAATACTTTACTTCAGTATTCACTATGGAAAAAGATCTTGGTGATTGCAGTGCTGACTTGCAGCAGATTGAAAAGCTTGAGCATGCAGATATTAAGAAAGAGGATGCGCTGGAGCCTTTGGAAAGCATCAAGTTAGATAAGTCACTGAGACCGGATGAGGTGTACCCCAGGCTACTGTGGGAGGCGAGAAAGGAGATTGCTGAGCCTCTGGCGATGATTTTTCCATCATCAATGATGATGGGAGAGGTTCTGTAGGATTGGAGGGTTGCGGATGTTGTTTCTTTATTCAAGAAAGGGAGTAGAGACAGCCCAGGAAATTATAGACCAGTGAGTCTTATTTCAGTGGTTGGTAAGTTGATGGAGAAGATCCTGAGAGGCAGGATTTATGAACATTTGGAGAGGTATAATACGATTAGGAATTGTCAGCATGGCTTTGTCAAGGGCAGGTCGTGCTTCATAAGCCTGATTGAATTTTTTGAGGATGTGACTAAACACATTGATAAAGGTAGAGCAGTAGATGTAGTGTATATGGATTTCAGCAAGGCATTTGATAAGGTACCCCATGCAAGGCTTATTGAGAAAGTAAGGAGGCATGGGATCCAAGGGGACATTGCTTTGTGGATCCGGAACTGGCTTGCCCACACAAGGCAAAGAGTGGTTGTAGATGGGTCATATTCTGCATGGAGGTCGGTGACCAGTGGTGTGCCTCAGGGATCTGTTCTGGGACCCTTACTCTTCGTGATTTTTATAAATGACCTCGATGAGGAAGTGGACGGATGGGTTAGTAAGTTTGCTGATGACACAAAGGTTGGAGGTGTTGTGGATCGTGTGCATTCTCTCTGAGGATAGTGGCATTGACAACAACATCCAGAGCCACATTAAACAAGCATCAGCTGCCTTTGGCGTAGAGTCTTTCAAAACAGGAGCCTTCATCCCTCCATAAAGGACGCCGTATACCAAGCAGTCTGTATCACCGCCCTCCTTTATAGCTGTGAAGCTTGGGTAACCTACAGCCGTCACATCAAGTCCTTGGAGCCCTTCCAGGTCATCTGTCTCCAGCGCATCCTGGGAATTACCTAGCGTGAGTGGGCGCCTCACACTGAAATACTTGTAAAGACCAACCGCAGAAGTATTGAGGCCATGATCACCCAGCGTCAGCTGCAGTGGCTGGGGGATGGGATAAGGATGCCTCCATGTCAGCTACCCCGCAGAGTGTTATACGGCCAGCTACATCATGGTCAACGCTCAGCTGGAGGGCCGAAGCACTATAAGTATCAGATGAAGTATGCTTTAAGGAAGTGCAAGATCAGACCCGAGGACCTGGAGGATGTTGCTGCTGACTATACCACTTGGCGACAGCTGTGTAGGGACGGGGCTCATATTCTGGAGATAGAAAGAACAACCAGAAGACAGCAGAAGAGTGCCAGGAGAAATACAGCCATGGTTGCCACCACTACCACAAATACATGTCCCACCTGCAACAGAGCTTGTGGGTCCAGGATAGGACTGCATAGTCAAAGATCTCACTGTTAAAGGAGTGGACGTCGTCATCGGATTTCGATGGACAACCGAAAAAGAAGAAGAGGAGGGCTGTCAGAGGTTACAGTAGGACATTGATAGGATGTAAAACTGGGCTGAGAAGTGGCAGATGGAGTTCAGCCCAGATAACTGTGAAGTGGTTCATTTTGGTAGGTCAAATATGATTGCAGAATATAGTATTAACGGTAAGACTCTTGGCAGTGTGGAGGATCAGAGGGATCTTGGGGTCCGAGTCAATAGGACGCTCAAAGTAGCTGCGCAGGTTGACACTATGGTTAAGAAGGCATACGGTGTATCGGCCTTCATTAATCATGGAATTGAATATAAGAGCTGAGAGGTAATGTTGCAGCTATATAGGACCCTGGTCAGACCCCACTTAGAGTACTGTGCTCAGTTCTGGTCGCCTCACTACAGGAAGGATGTGGAAGCCATAGAAAGGGTGCAGAGGAGATTTACAAGGATGTTGCCTGGATTGGGGAGCATGCCTTATGAAAACAGGTTGAGTGAACTCAGCCTTTTCTCCTTGGAGCGACGGAGGATGAGAGGTGACCTGGTAGAGGTATACAAGATGATGAGAGACATTGATCACCTGGAGAGTCAGAGGCTTTTTCCCAGGGCTAAAATGGTTGCCACAAGAGGACACAGGTTTAAGGTGCTGGGGAGTAGGTACAGAGGCGATGTCAGGGGTAAGTTTTTTTACTCAGAGTGGTGAGTGCATGGAATGGGCTGCTGACAACGGTGGTGGAGGCAGGTACGATAGGGTCTTCTAAGTGACTTTTAGATAGGTATGTGAAGCTTAGAAAAATAGAGGGCTATGGGGAAGTCCAGTAATTTCTCAGGTACGGACATGTTGTGCTGTAGATTTTTTATGTTTCTATGTTTCTAACTAAAATGAGGAGAAATTTCTCCAAACAGATGGCTGTACATTATAGAATTTTTAACATCAGAGGGCTGTGAATGCTGTTATTGAATGTACTTGCTGACATTCATAATTTTGGACAGAAACAGAATCACAGATTATGAGTCTCAGCAGAAACAAAGCACAGAATCATCCATGACCTTATTGAATGGAAGTACCAATTTCAGGAGACTTCTATGTTCTCACACACTGACTTGTGATAGTTAGATACCTAACGATGCAGAATCTGCGTGAATGGTTGAAGCAAACCTTCTGCACGTAGGAAGAAAACTGTTCAGTAGCTGCTCCACTTTTTGTTTTATTTCTTTTGGCCATTTCTACGATGGTTTCCTGGAGAAATTTTGCAATTTCAAGTTTTGCTGCCATAGTCTTCTTCTGCTTTTCTTCCTGGAAAACAAACAAACGAACCAAGCACATCAGGCAAAATTTTTACATATTACTGTCACCTAAAAGTTGGTGCCAACAGAAGCCACTACTTAAGTAGCTTTTTCAGTTTTAACTGGATTATGCCAAGTAGTTATTGATTCTACCTCACCACTGTAGGACTGCTGTGCAGGATTATGGTTAATGGTATGCTACCTTATGTTAGTTCTTCCATTCTGCTCTATAAATTGACATTTCAGAGTGAAAAAAATGTTAGTTTCAATATTATTTCAAAGTTTCATTTTCTTTGATTGGCACCTCATCCTTTACTCTGGTTTCTAGACACCTACATATTTCTGCCCAACATAATTTCCACAGATTGACATCTTTTACCTTATGTAAAAGTAGTGGTTAAATATTCCATCAAATTACAAGTTTTATTTAAAACAACTCGTCACCAACCTGACTCAATTTTGTCTCAAATGTAGACGGCAACATTTCAGGAAACAGCTTTAAAAAGACAGGCAGCAAAAACTCCATAAATGGCACAACCAGGAAGATAACGAAAGGAACTAGACGGAAGAGGTCAACAGAGGTACGCAGAAGCTGAAACAGTTTAATACAGGACAAAATTTATGAGCTGCATACCAACAACAGTTTACTTACAAATTCTAGTGCATAAAAAACACACTGATATGATAGAACAATGACCATTTTGGATGTTGTCCAGCTGCGTCAAAAGCTAGTTGTGACACATCAGGCTCACGGCTGCTGGAAGGTTGGGGATGCAGGGTCAAGAGCGGCTGGATACTTGAGGCTGGAGTCAGGAAAGAATCAATATTAAGAATCCTTGTAGTAAAGTTTTCTAAGAGAACTACAACCTTGTCGTGGTTCGGAGACTTGCGTGCCTCAGTGACCCAGAGAGCTTAGCTGGCTGGAGTCAGGGCTTTATGCTTTGGCTCTTGGTCGGGCCACCCATGCCAAACAGGTCAAACGGTAGACCTGTCCTCAGGGGTTCAGCTCAGGGCTAACAACCCTGACTGGTAAAACAAATCTGTTACAGAAACAGCAATAAAGTGGCATAAGTAAGTAGAAAAGAGTGAAGGCTGATTGCCCAGTATTTGGGAGGGAGTAGAGGGAATATTGACCCACATTGGAGAGAGCGTTTTTTTTAAGTCAAGGATGCTATTGTATTTTTGCAAGAGGAAGTCAGGGGCAAGACCATGACAAACACCAGGATGGGACAGAGATCTGGAAATCAGTGAGGAAAGTGAAGGTAGTTTTAATGAGGGCTGTGGACAAGTATTTAAGTAAATATATTAACTAATCTGTATGTGCAGTGTTGTGATTTAATGACCATCTTCTTCAACACTACAAAAAGAATGACATAATCACATGCACCCTGACTTGAAATTTTTGTCAAGATTAAAAGTCTTTGCTGGGTCAGATTTCATCATTGCAAGATTATTTGACTCAGTGTTGGTTACAAATGTAATTTACTCTGGATTAAATTTGTATTTAGTAGCATTATACTGCAGACCTAAAGTAGAAAACCTTTTTTTTAAAAAATGACTAACCATAATGAATTTATTCAAACCACAATCTTTTAATTGAAAGTCAGTAATAATCTAAAAAAAATCAAATTATGGAAACCAAAGATTATCAATACCTGTTAATAAAATTTGAAGAGATTTCACAAATAGTATAAAAGGTGGGAAATAGAACAGGATGCACTACTGGCAGCTTATGTATATAGAACAAGTACCTACAGTATGTGAACAACCATAAAACATAGACCTGGAATTGCTGCTTCATAGCAAGAGGGAAAAAACATGGAGAATTAAAACAAAGTATTGCTCCATCTCCTTAATATTTCAAATAAAATTCAATTACAAGTCAATTACTTTTAAGAAATGGCTCATAGCTGAGATTACATACCCTTCGCCTCTCTCTACGGCTGATCTGGAATCCATACAGTAATCTTGACAGTATCCTTGTCGCTACCTTTATGTCAATCCAAAGTAATCGGAATCCATTGTAGTAATGTTTTAGGTCACTTATGACTTTTTGTTTCCAAGATTTTTTCACCACATCCTTTTCAGTTGTTTGCGAAAGTGAACCTGGTCTTTCAAGACTTGGTTTGTTAATATGCTTATGGGATGATCTTTTACATTCTTCAAGCCATTGACCTGACAGGTGGAAGTTGCAGATAGGTACTACAGAGGTACATTTGTGAGGTAGATTGCAGTAGAGGAGATGAGTCCTCCCAAGTTCTTGAACTCTGGGATATAATCTATTTGAATGTAAACCACGGACATGCAGAACCACCATAGACGGGTACAAAGTGCAATGCATGAGACAGTTTCCTCCTCTGTTTCAAAACAAAAGTGTTTTTTTTTATATGAAAATACAATAATACAAAAAGACAGTCAATTAATTTGAGAGCAAGAGGATTTTTGATTACTTTTCTTGCAAAAGGGTAGCACAGTAAATGAATGCATTGTGGCAATCATATTCAGCAACTAGCACACATCTTGTTGCACTCAACATTTTTGCTCAAAAAGGTTGCGAACTCAGTGATTGATAAGCTCTTTGTTTCAATTGACCAACTTCCACAGAAATTATTCAGAATTTTTAACAGAAATTCACTTTATTGTTTACATGCACTGCACTTTCTCTGTAGCTATTACACATTCCATTATTGTTTTACTTGTTCTACCTCAAAGCACTGTATAATGATTTGACTTGCATGAATAATATAGAAGACAAGCTTTTCACTGTATCTCAGTAGGTTTTACAATAATAAACTACATCCAATGAAATAAGAATGCAAACAAAACACAATTTTAGGAAATAAATTCGTCCAACTTTCTTTTTGAAACTAATTCTTCATAACAATAAATACTCTGTACCTGCAAGTGTACCTTTACTTCTCCAATAAACAGGTATTGAACCAATTCAAGAGACTTTTAATGTCTTTCAGTTTATTATATAACACGCTGTAACATTGTTTCCTCAACTTTGTAAATGATATATTAGTAGAATTGAATCAATTGAAACAAGGTGAATGAAAAATGGTGTCTGAATTATTCCTATCACTTATAAGCTCAGCTTCATCTGGGAGAATTTCAGTCATAGATTTATATCATTTAATGTTGTCTGAAGATAAACTGGAGCACATTACATAGTCTGTTATTAATAGAAATTATGATAGAACTTCCCACCACAGTTGTGTTTGTTATTACAGATTACATACAATATTTTCAAAATTTATCAGGCCAATCCTCAGCTTCTTTATTGATGACTCTCCTTCTAACACAAGGTCAAGTTTAGAGCAACAGCTAGACAAGTTCAGCGTTCAGATCCATTCATAATCCTACCCACAATACAGAATTCAAACCTACTTATGTCAGGATTCAGAGTACATTTTGCTTATGTTAACAATAAGAACATGAAATCGACGCCCTAAAAGAGCAGACAATGATTCTCTTGAACAAGAGAAACTGTAATCAGCTTCTTTTTGGTTAAGAACAGTACCATTATCACAATCATGCCCAAAATCAGATCTGGACAGAGACTGGCTTGGCTCCCAATACTTGAAAGATTCTTCATCACTAAGGCCATTCAAGCTTGGAATATAATAAAATACATACAAGTAGCACTTACAAATACTTACAAATGGACGAGTAGTACAACACATCACGGTGACTGCAATGTCCTCAATACTGAATTGCTCCATCACTGCTAAGTAAAAGACTCCCTTCAAGTTGCTTCATTGTAACCCCCACCACCCAGAAAGAAGTCCAAACCAAAATATAATCACCTCCAAGATGAATTCCATCCTGAACTGGACGTATAATCACCAACGCTTTCCTACCCAATAGGATTATAGAAACAGATACATCACCAGCTTCTCAGGAAAAGAAGTTAGGGTACAATCATCCAATCTTGTAGGTAAGAAATATGCAACGCTTGAATCAATGGATACAGCTGATTGTTGCAGAAGGACCATTTGTATCTATTGCTTTCAAGTAGTTAAGTGAGTGATCCATCCCTCTATAACGCTAAAACAAGGTTTCACAACTGGGGTTCGCAAAAGATTGCGACTTAAAAAAAAAAATTTTTTTTGAACTTCTTGTAACGCATGATGCTAGCACTGGCAGTGACCAAGCAGCCCCATTAGCCATCTCATTAGAGGTCTCACAGCCCAGTATGGCAGCGTGCAGTAGGACCGTGTTTATCTGGTTGAGTCCATTCTCAGTTTTTGACATGAGATAGGGAAGACCTATCATTGGTGAGCACTGCATTGCACTGAGGGGAGGATGGTAGGCTGATGAGGAGCGTGAAGTGTGTTTTCCAGGCATTGAATAGACTTGTCCAAATTGGGCTGTGTTCCTCCCCAACTTCTCCTTGCGTGCCACCAACTAAATTATGAGAGTGAACTATAGTGGAAAATTGGAGGGAAATTTTCATTCTAAAGAAGGAATTTTTACACACCGTGACTCAGCTGCTGGCCTGCTGCCTTGCTGCTTTTGTAAAGGTTGCAAAAGGTGGATTGTGTAGGTCAGAAGAGAATTGCATATATTTTGCGGTTTTCTTGTTCAGATTCTGATAAGAATAATGATAAAGAATTACAATCTTCTGAGTCATTTCACTGCACCGGGGCAGCAATGGACAAAAAAGAAGTCTGTATTACAATGAAAGCTACTTATCAATGAGTTTTACATGTACTAGTGATCCAAGTTGTCCTATTCCATTGTGCCTAGTCTGTGGCAAACAACTTAGAAATGCAGCAATGGCTCCCGCAAAATTGAAAAGACACAGCTACAAATCATAGCCATATGACATTAAAAAGTGCTGTTTATTTTAAAACAGCTATTGGAATCTCAAAACAGAGTAAAACTTCTGTTAATAAAGTCACAGTCAGTAAAAAGACTCAGGAAACAAGTTATTTAGTAGCAGAACTTGTTTCCCAGAAAAGGAAAAGTCACACAGTTAGTGAGAACCTAATAATGCCACATGTAAAATTTATAGTGAGCAAAATGCTAGGATAAGAAATTGAAAAGGTTTCACTCTCAAACAGTATGACAAATCAACATATTGATGACATGTCACATGATGTTGAGCAACACACATCAAAGTTGCTGGTGAACGCAGCAGGCCAGGCAACATCTCTAGGAAGAGGTACAGTCGACTTTTCGGGCTGAGACCCTTCGTCAGGACTAACTGAAGGAAGAGCTAGTAAGGGCATTGGTGTTTCCATACTAGGCTATGATGTAGCCAGTCAACATACTCTCCACTATACATCTACAGAAGTTTGTCGAAGTTTTAAACATCATGCTGAACCTTCACAAACTCCTAAGGAAGTAGAGGCATTGCCGTGCTTTCTTCGAAATTGCACTTACATGCTGGGGTCAGGGTAGATCCTCCAAAATAATAACACAGAGGAATTTAAAGTTGTTGACTCTCTCCAACTCTGACCCAATGAGGTCTGGTTCATGGACCCCGTTTCCTTCTCCTGAAGTCAATAATCAGCTCTTTAGTCTTGCTGGTTGTTGTTATGGCACCACTCAACCAGATGTTCCATCTCTCTCCTATATGTGATTCATCACTACCTTTGAGTGGGCATACGATAGTGGTATCATCAGCAAACTTGAATATGGCATTGGAGCTGTGTTTAGCCGCACAGTTAGAAATGTAAAGCGAGTAGAGCAGTGTCTAAGCACACAGCCTTGTGGTGCACCTGTGCTGATTGAGATCACGGAGGAGATGTTGTTGCCAATCCAAACTGACTCTGGTCTGTAAGTGAGGAAATCGAGGAGGTATTGAGGGCAAGGTCTTGAAGCTTGATTACTTTTGAGAGATGATAGTATTGAACGCTGAGCTGTAGTAAATAAAGAGCATCCTGATGTATGCATCTTTGCTGTCCAGGTGAGAGAAGGAAAGTGTTTATACAGCATTTTTTTTTTTTAGGAAATTCACAGAGAGTAGTAGCACCTAGAATGCCACCAGGGAAGTCAGCAGCAATGTTTAGAAAGAATGTAGACGGATACATGAACAAGCAGAGAATTGAGGGATATAGACTATGTGTAGGCAAATATGCAGTTTAAAATGGCATCACAATTGGCAGCAACATTGGGGTTGAAGGGCCTGATCTGTGCTGTTACTATTCTATGTTCTCTCAGTTAAGTAGCCGAAGATCAGCAATACAATTATGGAGAACATTTTTAAATGTAGTAAATTCAATTAATCAATTAAAAAAGTAACATTCCATTTGAAACAAATAATCCTGCCCATCTGCTGCCAAAGCATTTTGTTTTCCTAAGTCCATACACAAGATTGTAATATCTTCACACATTCTAATTTTGGAGGAAACTCTTTGCTTCTGTCACGAAACATCAAAGAGTATCTATATTTGCCTCCCACTCATTCAGTTCAACTGAAGATGAAAATCACCAAGATAGAACAAATATTATACATGTAATATACATTTTTCTTGCCCATTTACACCTTTATTATATATCTATCTCTATGTGTCTGCAGTTCTATGGCACAATGCCTTAAACAATTGAGACATCAGGGGTGCTTGAAGAAACATTTTTCTAGAAATAAGGAATTTAATTTTTCAATATTGATTGCTTAGTTTAGGAGAATAAAACTGCTTCCATTTTCAACAAAATTATGGCCTCAGTACAATTATTTTCCATTTCTGTATTTATGAAGGATACCAATCACAAACTCTGAATACACTATGTATAAAAACCTTCTTTTCCAAGCATTCATTAAAGACAATGTCCTGAATTACATTCATCCAGTTGTTTGAGAAATGACAAGCTCCCCATATATATCATTTATGTACTAGCAGAAATGAGTAAAAGAATATTACTTTATCTTTCTCAGCACTGAGAGGCACAATTTCCAACACTGATTGTGCACATTTCTGTCATATGGAGGATGTGAATGGAACCACAAGAAAATTGTGGATGTGTATATAAGAAAATGAGAGGGGCATACATACACGTTCATGCTAATTAGAATTAAATACTGAATTTTTTTTTACAGCTTTGACAGGAAAAGAAATCCTGAGCAATTATTATGACTGTGCAGTCAGTATACAAAACAATCATCTGCTGAAAATGATATTGCAGGAGTTCATCAATTTCAAATATAACTGTTCCTTAGCAATATAACTTTAATATGAGGGTTCTCCATCTTACCTTGATCTGGCAACAGAGGTAAGTAAGGAATAGTTGCAATAAGCCATGTCGTCTGTAAACAGAACATGTGACTTTAAATGATGTATTTATATAACATGTTAATTATTTTTAAAATACAAAAATGACACTATTAATAAGTTTAGGCAATGTTTTACTTAACAAGTGGAATGCCAGCTTGTACGTTTTTAAAAAACTTACATATAGTCAGAAATTTGGGGCAATATTTTAAACCCATCACCACAGAAGCAACATGTATATTAAATACTCTAATTTCTTCAAGAAAACCTGGCATTAAAACATAAAGCTCAAATGTACTACATTTTGCACTAATAAGCTATAAAATCAGATTTGGGACTTCACCATGTAGAAACCAATTAAAAGCACAAAATTGAACTCTATCCAGAGTGAAATATCAGTCAAGATTTCTAATACTTCATTATCACAATAGAAAAATTTACCCATTCAATCTGTATGCCTGGAATTAAAGAGAAGGCACCACATCCAGCAAATTGTACCTAGTGCTAGATCTAGATCCTTTTTCATGTAGCTAGTGCTATTAGGAAGCGAGAACATTCAGCAGATTTGTTAAAAATCTTTAAAAAGCATTTTAAGTTCCAAATAGAGGAAATTATTTCTAAGAATATAATTAAGAATTTAGGTTAAAACTTAAAGTTTTATAGCAAGTTTATATCTCCTGTTGTTTATTCATTACCAACTACAGTATTACTAGTCCGTAACTTTTCCATGCCAACTATAGAAAATCTAATTTTGTTTATAGTAGTTCCTAAATGCTTTTGCCTCTATCAGGAAGTAAAAATTGGCCCATAACCTAAGTGAACTTAGTTCAGTTTCTAGTTCACAATAGCAACTCTGTTCATAATTAACTGTTGCAATGTTCAAAAGGTAATATTCATTTTGCATTATCATTAAGTCACACTGTAAAAGCATATGAAGGCTGTTGAGAACAGAATTAAGCTCAGATTTGACGGTTCCCATCCTGCCAGTAATTCACAAGCATAACCATCAAGTCACATCAATGTAACTAATCAAAAGTTTTACGAGGGGTGATTGATAAGTTTGTGGCCTAGGGTAGAAGGAGTCAATTTTAAAAAACCAGCACATTTATTTTTCAACATAGTCTCCCCCTACACGTACACACTTAGTCCAGTGGTCGTGGAGCATACGGATCCCTTCTTTGTAGAAGTGGTCCACAGCAGGGGTGATTGATAAGTTCTTGGCCAAAGGTAGAAGGCGATGAGTTATTAACTTCAAACTTTCTGCATTTTCACTCAAAGAGTTCACCTTATCAATCACCCGTGCTGTGGACCACTTCTGGAGGTCCAAGACGCCGACCTTTACAAAGAAGGGATCCGTATGCTCCACGACCGCTGGACTAAGTGTGTAAATGTAGGAAAAATAAATGTGCTAGGTTTTCTAAAATTGACTCCTTCTACCTGAGGCCACAGAGTTATCAATCACCCCTCGTAGAATGGGGAGGGATATTCAACAATAAAATGTTGAGAGATTTTTTTAAAAATTTAGGTAATAGAGCTGTGTAATTGATAATTCCTTTAAAATCGGTTTTCAAATAGAATACTGATGATGCAATTATAAAAAGCCATTTACTTTCAGCAACAGTGCAATAAATAGAACATATATTTGACTTTCTTGCTGGATCAGCTCATCTACAAAATTCTTGTGCAAGAGTTCCATTCAAGCAGGATGTATGAATTGTCACTCACTTAGAAATTGAAATATGTACCCAGACACTTTCCCAGGAATAATATCTATATGCCTTTTTTTAATAGAAACATAGAAAACCTACAGCACAATACAGCCCCTTCAGCCCACAAAGTTGTGCTGAACATGTCCATATCTTAGAAATTACTAGGCTTACCTACAGCCCTCTATTTTTCTAAGCTCCATGTACCTATCCAAAAGTCTCTTAAAAGACCCTATCATATCTGTCTCCACCACCGTTGCCAGTAACTCATTCCACACATTTGCCACTCTGAGTAAAAAAATTACCCCTGACATCTCCTCTGTATCTACTCCCCAGCACTTTAAACTAGTGTCCTCTTATAAACCAGACAAACTACATCACAACATATTACCAGAAATAATTCTAAAAGGACATACTGCAGAAATGTAAATATTTCCTATATTGAATCTTCAGTAAACTCCAAACATTTTAGAATCTCACCATCCAAAATTAATAACAAGATGAATATCAAAATTGTTCTTAAGAGTTCTGCTTTCAATTACACAATTAGGAAGCCTGGGGTCTCAGTGTACAGAATTCAGACTGAGATTATGTGAATATAGAGGGCAGCAGCAAATAAGCTTTTGTTCTAACACAGGATCTATTATCTAGATAGTAAATCAAAAGCTAAAACTCATCAAGGATTCAAATAAAATGCCAAAAGAAGATGAATCTCAGGGTGACATATATGTACTTTGATAACAAAATTACTTTGAATTTTGAATTGTTTCAAGACCATCAACTTGATAGATAAGAAGGTATAAGGTGCCAGCTGTTCTCCATTGCTCAAATTGAGTAATAATCTTAATTCTAACTGTACATTAAGAGATGAATGGGTTCAGATGTAACAGGTTCCTCACCATGGCATAAGGCACAGAAACAGGCCATTCAGCCCACCACATCTTTGTTGACCATAAAAAACCTACCTATAGTAATTACATTTACCAGCATTTGGATTAGATTCCTGTACCTTTTGCAGTTTTCGTCAGCTACCTACAGAAAATATATAAATAAGGAAAGAGTACAGAGAAAATTTACAAGGATAATGCCAGGTCTGGAGGACCTGAATTACAAGGAAAGATTGAATAGGTTAGGACTGAATAGGTCCTAACCTAAGATTGAATGGTTAAGGGTGAAAGGTGAAAAGTTTAAGAACATAAGGGGAAGCTTCTTCAAAGGGTCACAGGTCTGTGGAACGAGCTGCCAGTACTATGGCGCATGCAAGCTCAATTTCTTTCAACACACATCAAAGTTGCTGGTGAACGCAGCAGGCCAGGCAGCATCTCTAGGAAGAGGTACAGTCGATGTTTCAGGCCAAAACATCGACCCTACCCCTTCCTAGAGATGCTGCCTGGCCTGCTGCGTTCACCAGCAACTTTGATGTGCGTTGCTTGAATTTCCAGCATCTGCAGAATTCCTGTTTTCAATTTCTTTCTTTCTTTTTTAAAATTTTTTTTATTTATTATAAACAAAAAAACAAAAAACAGAACATCCACAAAAACCACAACCAAAATCAAATTAAATATTGAGCAGCAAAAGAGAGAAAAATATAAAGGCAAAAGTAAACATACACAGCAGAGGTGCACCGCACCAAAAAACCTCAGTCCTCACCCCGTAAGGAAGTCCAATACAGGGTCCCATATCTTTTCAAAGATGTCCCCTCTGTCCTCATTACATAGTCTCAGTCTCTCCAAATGTAAAGTATTTGCCAGTTCTCTCAGCCACAAATCGTACATAGGCACAGAGTCCATTTTCCACATTTGCAGGGTTAACTTCTTAGCTATCACCATTCCAAACAATACAGCCACTTTTTTATACATATTGGCTGAAGATAGGGTGCTTATTACTCCAAGGATGGCTATGAGTGGGTCTGGTTCCCACCGCTTCCCAAAAGCCTCGGAGAAACAGTGAAAAATACTTTTCCAGTATGCATAAAGCTTACAACATGACCAGAATGAATGTGACAGATTACTGTTCACAGATTTGCATCTATTACAATCTGGTGAGACATCAGTGTAGAAACTGTGCAACTTTCCTTTGGAATAATGGAGTCTATGCGTTATTTTAAACTGTATAAGTTTGTGTCTGACGTTAACCGAACAATCACGTATACTCTTTAAACACTCATCCCAGACCTCCTCTGTCAGTTCGAAACCCAATTCATCCACCCATGCCTGTTTAAAACCTGCAGTATTCACCCGAGCTCCATTATGTAGGACCTGATAAAAATAGGATACCGCACTTCGAGTAACAGGATCAAATTTATTTATTGACTCCAGGGACTCATGTTTGTCTAAAACTTCGAAGTTAGGGATACATTTCCTAACATAATCTCGAATTTGTAAATATCTAAAAAAACTAGATGCAGGGATATTGTAAACTGCAAGCTCAATTTCAACAATAGGTTCATATATGGTATGGGCATGGAGGGCAATGGTCTCAGTGCAGGTTGAGGGGAGCAAGCAGATTAAATGGTTCACCACAGACTAGATGGGCTGAAGGAATTGTTTCTGTGCTCTACCTTTCTATGACTCCAGACTCAAGTCTATGACACATTGGCAATCCAAGTGTTCATTTAGATGCCTCTGAGATGTTGTGAGAATACCTGCCCCCAACCCCCCACCCCCATCTTCTGTCACATCCAGGGCATCTAGGGGCGACTCATGTAGCAGCAGAACTCTCAATGGATATGATTAAATATCCTTGTTTCAGCCTGATACAGTTAAAAAGCACAACTACTTCCAAGGTCAGTACAGTCAACAAAGATGTCTTAATGTGTTTAAATAAACTATCGCTGCTTAAAACTAACGGAAACAATGCTGACAAGAGGAATTCCGCAGATGCTGGAAATTCAAGCAACACACATCAAAGTTGCTGGTGAACGCAGCAGGCCAGGCAGCATCCCTAGGAAGACGGACAGTCAACGTTTCAGGCCGAGACCCTTCATCAGGGCTAACTGAAGGAAGAGTTAGTGAGAAATTTACAAGTGGGAGGGGGAGGGGAGATCCAAAATGATAGGAGAAGACAGGAGGGGGAGGGATGGAGCAAAGAGCTGGACAGGTGATTGGCAAAAGGGGTATGAGAGGATCATGGGACAGGAGGCCCAGGGAAAAGGAAAGGGGGGGGGGACCCAGAGCAAGGCAAGGGATATAGTCAGAGGGACACAGGGAGAAAAAGGAGAGTGAGAGAAAGAAAGTGTGTATAAAAATAAGTAACGGATGGGGTATGAGGGGGAGGTGGGGCATTAGCGGAAGTTAGAGAGGTCAATGTTCATGCCATCAGGTTGGAGGCTACCCAGACAGAATATAAGGTGTTGTTCCTCCAACCTGAGTGTGGCTTCATCTTTACAGTAGAGGAGGCCGTGGATAGACATGTCAGAATGGGAATGGGATGTGGAATTAATGGGATGCGGAGTCGGCTGGGGTGATATACTGCATCCGGTGCTCCCGATGTGGCCTTCTATATATTGGCAAGACCCGACGCAGACTGGGAGACCACTTTGCTGAACCCCTACGCTCTGTCCGCCAGAGAAAGCAGGATCTCCCAGTGGCCACACATTTTAATTCCACATCCCATTCCCATTCTGACATGTCTATCCACGGCCTCCTCTACTGTAAAGATGAAGCCACACTCAGGCTGGAGGAACAACACCTTATATTCCGCCTGGGTAGCCTCCAACCTGATGGCATGAACACTGACTTCTCTAACTTCCGCTAATGCCCCACCTCCCCCTCATACCCCATCCGTTATTTATTTTTATACACACTTTCTTTCTCTCACTCTCCTTTTTCTCCCTCTGACTATAACCCTTGCCCATCCTTTGGGTGCCCCCCCACTTTTCCTTCTCCCTGGGCCTCCTGTCCCATGATCCTCTCATATCCCCTTTGCCAATCACCTGCCCAGCTCTGGCTCCATCCCTCCCCCTCCTGTTTTCTCCTATCATTTTGGATCTCCCCCTCCCGCTTTCAAATCCCTTACTCACTCTTCCTTCAGTTAGTCCTAACGAAGTGTCTCGGCCTGAAACGTCGACTGTTCCTCTTCCTAGAGATGCTGCCTGGCCTGCTGCGTTCACCAGCAACTTTGACGTGTGTTGCGGAAACAATGCTGATTTGGGACGGATCCATCCTCATAGGATTCCACGCAGAAAACATGACTGCGGGTCGGGGATACAAGTGCATTTAAGGAAACAGGGTTTTAAACTCCCAGTACCGACTACCGTATCTTGCTGGCAAACGTGCTGTCCCAAGTGAATAAAACCGATGAGCTCAAAGCTAGGGTGCTGAATCAGTGGGAGATTAGGACTGCAAGTGTCCTTTGTTTCACAGAATCCTGGTTAACCCCTTCCGTACTGGATGCAGTGATTCAGTTCGATGGGTTTATGATACATCTTCAGGATACATCTATAGAGTCTCTCAAACGCAGAGGTGGAGGAACATGCTTCATGATCAACTCTTCTTGGTGCACAAATATATCAGCACCGTCCCAATTCTGCTCACCAGACCTGGAAGATCTCGCAGTTAAGTGCCATCCTTTTTACCTACCTCGAGTGTTTTCTGGGACCATTTTGGTAGCAGTATACATTCCACCTGAGGTCAATGTCAATCAGGCTTTAAATGATCTGAGCAATAGGATCAACATGCATGAAACAGCATGCCCTAAAACTTTCATCATCGTGTTAGGGTACTTTCACCAGGCTGGTCTGAAAAAAAATCACTAAGCAATTACCATCAATACAAGAGGAAACAACACACTGGACCATTGTTACACCACCATCAAGAATGCCTACCACACTATTCCACGCCCTCACTTCAGGAAGTCTGATCACCTGGCTGTACTTCTGCTCCCTAAGTTCTGGCAAAGACTGAAGACTGCAGCACCAGTAGTTAGGATCAAGAAGGTATGAACAAGGGGAGCACAGGAGCACTTACAGGACTGCTTTGAATCAGTGGACGAGACTGTATTCAGAGATTCATCTTCAAACCTGGATGAGAATGCTGAGAATGCTGTTTTCGCCTTCATTAAAACCTGTCTGGATGAGTGTGTGCCTACAAAGACTTAGATTCCCAAACCAAAAGCTGTGGATGAACCAGGAGGTACATTGTCGGCTGAAGGCTAGATCTGTGGCATTCAAGTCTGCACCTGATGACCCTATAATCTGTCTCAAATGCCGGTGTTAGGCTGTCTTTAAAGAGAGTGAACCCTCGCAAGGCAAAAGGTCCCTATGGAGTACCTGGTAAGACTCTGAAAACCTGTGCCAACCAACTGGTGGGAGTATTCAAGGATATTTTCAACGTCTCTCTGCTACGGACGGAAGTCCTCACTTGCTTCAAAAAGGCAACACTTATACCAGTGCCTAAGAATAATGTGAGCTGCCTTAATGACTATCGCCCCGTAACACTCACATATACAGTGATGAAATGTTTTGAGAGGTTGATCGTGACGAGACTGGACCCGTCGCAATTTGCCTATTGCCACAATAGGTCAACGGCAGATGCAATCTCAATGACACTTCACACGTCTTTAGACTGCCTGAACAACACAAACACCTATGTCAGGACGCTGTTTATTGACAAAAGCTCAGCACTTAATACTATCATTCCCACAATCCTGATTGAGAAGTTGCAGAACCTGAGCCTCTGTACCTCCCTCTGCAAATGGATCCTCAACTTCCTAACCGGAAGACCACAATCTGTGTGGACTGGTGATAACATCTCCTCCTTGCTGATGATCAACACTGGTGCACCTCAGGGGGGTGTGCTTAGCCCACTGCTCTATTCTCTATATACCCATGATTGTGTGGCTAGGTATAGCTCAAATACCATCCATAAATTTGCTGATGATACAACCATTGTTGGTAGAATCTCAGATGGTGACGAGAGGGCATACAGGAGCAAAATATGCTAACTGAATGCGAATGGTGCCACAGCAACAACCTGGCACTCAACGTCAGTAAGACGAAAGAGCTGATTGTGGACTTCAGGAAGGGTAAGATGAAGGAACACATACGAATCCTCAGAGAGGGATCAGAAGTGGAGAGAGTGAGCAGTTTCAAGTTCCCGGGTGTCAAGATCTCTGAGGACCTAACCTAGTCCCAACGTATTTATTCAGTTATAAAGAAGGCAAGACAGTGACTATACTTCATTAGGAGTTTGATGAGATTTGGTATGTCAACAAATACACTCAAAAACTTCTATAGATGTACTGTGGAGAGCATTCCTACAGACTGCATCACTGTCTGTCATGAGGGGTGGGGGGGCGGGCACTGCACAGGCCCAAAAGAAGCTGCAGAGGGTTGTAAATCTAGTCAGCTCCATCTTGGGTACTAGCCTACAAAGTACCCAGGACATCTTTAAGGAGCGATATCTCAGAAAGACAGCATCCATTATTAAGGACCTCCAGTACCCAGGGTATACCCTTTTCTCACTGTTACTATCAGGTAGGAGGTACCGATGCCTTGAGTCACATACTCAGCAATTCAGGAACAGCTTTTTCCCCTCTGCCATCCGATTCCTAAATGGACATTGAACCCTTGAACACTATCTCACTTTTTAAATATATATTATTTCTGTTTTTGCATGATTTTTAATCTATTCAAAATACATATACTGTAATTGGTTTGCTTATTTATTTTTCTTCTATATTATGTATTGAACTGCTGCTGCTAAGTTAACAGATTTCATGACACATGCCAGTGATAATAAATCTAATTCTGATCGTCTCAGGCAATTTTTCACCCTCTTGGTGAAAAACCGTCCTCAGATCCATAATTCCCCCTCACCATAAACACTTCCGCCACAAAAAGGTTTCTTCCCATCTACATCCCTCATAGTTTGATAAACCTGCATGAGCTCCCCCCTCAGGCTTCTCCATACCAAGAAACCCTTCTCTCCTCATCATTGAATTGTTCCTTCCCAGGCATCATCCCAGTGAATGGTCTCTGCACTCTATCCTGCACGGTAACCAGAACTGGACACAACATGCTGTGGTCTAACCAATGTTTTATAATTTGTATTAAGAACTTCCTACTTTTATATTCTATACCCTAGCTAATGATGGCAAACATCTGGCATACCTTCTTCACCACCCTACCGACTGGTGTTGCACCTTCAGGGATTTTTGGCCTTGCATAACAAGCTCCCTTTGTTCCTTAATACTCCCTGGGAACCTTATTGCTTATCCCCTACCTTTATTGGCCACTCAAAGTACATCACCTTAGATTTAGAGGGATTAAATTCTGTCAGTTGAATTTTCTATATGAAGGCATTTTTAATAAGAAACAATTTAGTAAGCTCTTGTGCTCCCTTTGCAACTTACAGTACCTTATTCACAGAATTGTAATGGTATAGAAAGGAACCACCCAACCTGAGACTGTGCCTGTTCCTTGTGGAGCAAATTATTCAGTCTCAACGCCCTGTTTTTTCCCAGCTAGCCCAGCAGGCTACTTCCTCTCAAGCATTATCTAATTCACTTTTAATTGGATACACAATTCATTTTACAATTAGTGAAAGCAATGAGCAAACATAGAAGTGAAAACCAAACTATCAGCTACTTAAGGTAGCATACAAATTAAGTACTGTGCGAAGGTTTAGTGCGGATTTTTCTGACTACATCATACGGGAGTTTTAAGCACCAAGAAACAATAGGTGGAGTTTGGTGAGTAAAATAAAACAAAAATTTCAAACTCATCCACCAACTTTCATTTTTCCTGGTAAAAGATCAAACAATTAAACTTCTTAAGAAGACTCTATATACATGTTTTAACTGCAATTTTATTTGAACTCTAAACTAGGATTCCTGACAAATTAAAAAGAACCAGTTAAATTATTTAGGTACTTCTAGCTTATTGGTAAAATTCCATCTTCTCCGGAACGTACTTGTGCAATTCTACTCTGCCACCACACAGAGCATCCTCACATCAGCCATTACTGTCTGGTTCGATGCAGTATCATCTCACAATATATTAAAACTACACAGAACTGTTAGGTCAACAGAAAAAAAGGTCATTGGCTGCTAGCTACCATCACTGTAGTACTTGTATGTGTCGAGGACAATGAAGCGGGCAGGAAAAAAAATCATTGTGGATACTACCCACCCTTCAAACAGCCGTTTTCAAAAGCTCCCCGCTGGAAAGCATTATAATGCTACTAAAACCAAAACTTCAAGTCAACTTAAAAGCTTCTTCCCCCAACCATTCTAATTAGAATCTCATTCCCACCTATTACCCCTGTCTTTGCACAACACTATAAACACTTTAAACCACTTTTTATAATGTTGCTTACATTATCAATATATGTTCATAAAATGTTATGAACATTTTATTCCATAGCCATACTTTAATCTCCAACTTCATTTTTATATAATTCTTATATTTGTTGAATGTTGTTTGTTTGTTGCATGACACACCCTGACCAACACACCACAGCAAACTTCCAATACATGTTTATGGCAAAGAAAATTGATCCTTGATTTATTTGCTGGTGAGCTTGATCTTTCCTCTAGATTTTTAATAAAACTTAGCTCCACACTACACCTCCATGGTCAATGATTGTCTGCTGGAGAAGGAAACTGGAGGTCTGTGAGCCAGTCCTCTTCCCGAGTCCAGCATGGAAGTGTTTTACAATGAAAGCACCTCCACTTTCTTAGAAGAGTCAGCACGTCATCGAAGACTTTTAACAAATTTCTATAAATGCACAGTGGACAGTATACTGACTGGTTGCATCACAGCCTGGCATGGAAACACCAATGCTCTTGAATGGAAAAGCCTACAAAAAGTCATGAATATAGCTCGTCAATCATGGGTAAAGCCTTCCCACCACTGAGCTCATCCACAAGCAGCGCTGCCACAGGAAAGCAGCATCATCACCAAGGACCCACACCACCCAGGACATGCTCTCTTCTCGCTGCTGCCATCAGGAAGGAAGAGTGTCAGAACTCACCACCAGGTTCACAAACAGTAATTACCCTTGAACCAAAAGGCTCGTGAACCAGTGAGGATAAATGCACTCAACTTTATTCACCCCAGCACTGAACTGTTCCCACAACCTATAGACTCACTTTCAAGGACTCTTCGGTTCATGTTTGTATTTGTAGTTTGTCTTTTTGAACACTGGCTGTTTGTCCTAACTGGTGTGTGCATTTTTCATTGATTTTTATTGTGTTTCTTTGTGCTTACTGTGAATGCCCACAAGAAAATTAATCACAGGGCTGTATATGGTGCAATATGCATTTTGAACTTTGATCAGTTTATTCAAACCAGGTCCAACTACTGACCACCTCTACCCCTGTACAAGGTCCAAAATAGTTTTCCATATTCTTAAACAGTTCATCCATCTCAACATGTGCATGAAAGGGAAAGGACTTCCATCGTAGCTCATTTAGCTAATCATATTGCATGTGTGTCTTATCAGTGAAATTGGTAATGCAAGGATGAGAGTATCACAACGAACTCTGATAGAACCAATCTGTTATTGTTTTACCTCGCACTACCTCAATTCACTGTTGTAATGAATTGATCTGTATAAATTTTCACTGAACCTTGGTACACGTGATAATAATAAACCAATTTAATTTTGTATTTTCCAGCGGGTAATCACCACCATTCACCTAGCACCAAGGACAAAAGGAGAAATCCCATTATTGTCAAGCAATTATCTTGCACAAACTGGTAGGACTTTTTTTTACATTTTTGCTTTGTAGCATACACTCAGTAATTGCATGTGTACAGGCTATATTGTAATAGTTCAAAATGAAATACAGGTCAGCCTTCACTAATCCGACACCATTGGGACCAGAGGAGTGCTAGATTAGTGAAAATGCCAAATTACAGAAGGATCACATTAAGCATAATCAGTGCCAGTTTATCAAAGAAACCAGATTATAGGTAGTCGGATTAGTGAAGTTCAATCATACTGCCTTCAGTCATACATGCTACTAAGACGTCCACTCAGGCCTAGAGGGCCGGTGTTGGGCACAGTGACGGACTCTCCACTTCTCCCTCATCAGTGGGGTCAGTTCATCTACATTAGCTGCGCCACTGTCTTCTGGGGGGTGTGTTGACCATAGTCTTGGGAGGGCGCTCAGGGTTCATCCTCCTATGCTTGGGCTCCCATATGATGACAAGGTTGGCAGGTAGCTTGGGGTGGTGTAGACAGCACCCCACTAGTTGCAGTCTTCTCGCCTCGATTTTAGTGGTGAGCATTGGTAGGTGTTATGATGACAGTCATACATGACATGAATTTTACATTGAATCATTATATTTGTTGAACAATCTACATTCCTTTCCTTCCCTTTCTTCCATGGTCTTCTGTCCTCACCAACCAGATTTCCCCTTCTCAGCCCTTTATTTCTTTCACCTATCAACTTCCCAGCTCTTTAATTCACCCCTCCCTCAGTTTCATTTATCACCTGCCTCCTTCTACTACTTCCTTCCCTCCTCCCACCGTATTCTGACTTCTGCCCTTCCTTTCCAATCTTGATGAAGGGTCTCGACTGTTTACTCTTTTCCACAGATGCTGAGTTCCTCCAGCATTTTCTGTGTGTTGCAAATCATATGCCTCACACCACCACCACCTCTAGTAATCTTTTCAATTTGATCTCTAGTGCTGTTCCCCTTCCCACACCCCCACCCCACCCAGTTGCAATATCACTTCCCTGCAACTCTATACCAGCCCTCCCCTGACCCCCTATCCCCATGAACCCCTTCCCCCACAAACCCCCCTACATCCCTCCCCGCCACAAACCACTCCCCCTACAGCCTTCCCCCCACAAACCCCTTCCCCTACAGCCTTCCCCGCCACAAACCTCTCCCCCGCAGCCTTCCCCGCCACAAACCTCTCCCCCGCAGCCTTCCCCGCCACAAACCCCTTCCCCACTACAGCTTCCCCCCCACAAACCCCTCCCCCTACAGCCTTCCCCGCCACAAACCCCTTCCCCGCCACAAACCCCTTCCCCGCCACAAACCCCTTCCCCGCCACAAACCTCTCCCCCTACAGCCTTCCCCGCCACAAACCCCTTTCCCCCACAGCCTTACCCCCACAAACCCCTCTCCCTACAGCCTTCCCCCCACAAACCCCTCCCCCTACAGCCTTCCCCCCACAAACCCCTCCCCCTACAGCCTTCCCCGCGAACCCCTTCTCCCTACAGCCTTCCCCCCACAAACCCCTCCCCCTACAGCCTTCCCCGCGAACCCCTTCTCCCTACAGCCTTCCCCGCCACTACAGCCTTCCCCGCCACAAACCCCTTTCCCCCACAGCCTTACCCCCACAAACCCCTCTCCCTACAGCCTTCCCCCCACAAACCCCTCCCCCTACAGCCTTCCCCCCCCCCACAGCCTTCCCCGCCACAAACCCCTTTCCCCACAGCCTTCCCCCCACAAACCCCTCCCCCACAGCCTTCCCCCCACAAACCCCTACAGCCTTCCCCCCACAAACCCCTCCCCCTACAGCCTTCCCCCCACAAACCCCTCCCCCTACAGCCTTCCCCGCGAACCCCTTCTCCCTACAGCCTTCCCCCCACAAACCCCTCCCCCCACAGCCTTCCCCGCCACAAACCCCTTTCCCCACAGCCTTCCCCCCCACAAACCCCTCCTCCTACAGCCTTCCCCCACAAACCCCTCCCCCTACAGCCTTCCCCGCGAACCCCTTCTCCCTACAGCTTTCCCCCCACGAACCCCTTCCCCATCTTCCCCCACCAGTCTCCCTTCCCCTCTCCCTGCCCAGCCGGCCGAGCCGCCCCTGACTCCCCGGTATTTGCCTAACCCTTCCCACCCGGGCCTTCGCCCCGCCCTCGTTCTGTTGACACTCACCCGCCAAAGCCCGCCCATGTGGCGCTTCCGCCGACACCCGGCTCCCGGTGGCAGAGCGGCCGCCGCGCCAGACGACCAACCGACCGGCCCGCGACGGAACGACCACCCGGGCTGGGGCTGAGGAGAGAGCAACCGTCAAGCGGCCGCGCGCCTCAGCCCACCCGGCGCGTCACAGCGGCCGGCGCACGAATAATTGACAGTCCAGCTCTCCAATCAAAAGGCAGGAGTTAAGATTGACACTCTACTTCAAATGACCCGTCCCTTTGTGACGTATGACTGGGAAAGAAACCAATGGACGGCGTGGCTTCATTTGGGAGCTAGGGGACGTCTACAAATTGCGTGATTACAGAACAAATTAATAATAATAAGTACTTTGTTGATCCCGAGTGGGAAATTATTTCGTTACAGCAGCAGCATTTTAAAACACACTTAGCAATAATAATAATATTAACTAATAATAAAGTACAGAATAATAATATACATGATAATAATTTACCAATGTGCAATAATGTGTTAAATAATAAAGCAGAGACTATTGTGCTGTGATGTGTGTTCTCCTGTCGCACAGATATGAACTGATGTATATGATTATTACATTTGTAGGAAAGATTTTCTATAATGATCCTTGTGACAGTGGAGCTGAATGAATCTGTTCCAAAGGATGATCCGCTGCTTATTCAATAGGTCATGGAGAGGATCATGTGCCTGATTTTCCATAATGGATAACAATTTGTTTAGTGACCTCCTCTCCACCACTAACTCAGAAGAGTCCGGGATGTAGCCTAGGACAAATCCAGCCATTTTGATGAGTTTATTTAGTCTTTTTGCATCACCAGCGCCAATGCTGCTCCCCCAACATAAAGCCACAAACAAGACTGCATTCGCTACAACAGACTGGTAAAAGATCTCCAACAACCTGCTGCACACATTGAAGGATCCTATCACTTATCACGTTGACTTGAGTGTATTTTTATGTTACATTGACTGTTGTATGGCTCCATCTGCCATTTTTCAGACCAGTTTTGCATCCTATCACTGTCCCGCTGAAACCACTGACAGCCCTCCACACTATCCACAACACCTCCAACCTTTGTGTCATCAGCAAACTTACTAACCCATCCCTCCACTTCCTTATCCAGTTCATTTATAAAACTCATGACGAGTAAGGGTCCCAGAACAGATCCCTAAGGCACTCCACTGATGACTGACCTCCATGCAGAATATGACCCACCTACAACCACTCTTTGCCTTCTGTGGGCAAGCTAATCCTGGATCCACAAAGCAATGTCCCCTTGGATCCCATGCCTCTTTACTTTCTCAACAAGCCTTTCTCAACTTTAAATTGGGTTTTTTGGGGTTTCTTGCTTTGTAGCTACCTGTGAGCATGCAAATCTCAAGATGGTATAATTTTTGCATTCTTTGATAATAAGGGTAGTTTATCTTGAGCCTTGAATGAAGAGAGGTAGAATTAAGTGTCCAAGAACACGGCAGTACCTCCAGGAAGAGGGATTGAAAGAGGTCTCAGAGGTACAGGAGACAGGTCATTTGTAAGTCTTGTGCCAAACTCAAAACATTCTTTCCCTCCATCAAGCAAAGTCAGTGGATTGAGAATGATAAATAAGTTTAGTCAACGGTAACTGCCTTCAGTGAGAGGTAGCTCCCAAGATGTGGGAGATGGTCCATTTTTTCCCTAGTTCTTATCATGAACCTTTTCTGTTGGAGAGCAGTATCGGGCAGCAGGGACAGGTTGACAGAGGACCTTGGCCTTGCAGATGTTGGATGGAACATCGAGCCCCTCTTATGCTTCATTGAATGAGTTGGTGGGTGCCTTGAGCTCCACCTCTAAAGCTGCGTAATGCAAGCATTTCGCCAATTAAACTTGATGGTCAAGTTAATGAGTTGATAGTAATGGGTTAAAGGTAGAAGAGGAATCTATGGATAGTTAGCAGAAACAGCCAGCACCTGCTGTAACAGATGATGCAAGGACTGTCATCCTTTCATTATGGAAAGATGCCAGCTAGAAGGAAATTTCATAATTGCTCTGTAGAATTGGCAATTTCCCCAAAGACAACTACAAATGTAACAGATTAAGTATGAATATCTACATTTAGCTGTAACAGAAATGTCAGAATATTGGACAAATATATCAAACACCTGAATGATTTTACCTTAGACCATAGAACATCGAACAGTACAGCTCAGGAACAGGCCCTTCAGCCCATTATGTTGTGCTGAACCAGTTTGATTAGAAATCAAATGGCCAACTAACTAATCTTCTCTGTTTGCACAACATTCATATCCTTCCACTCTCCTCACATTCACGTGCCTATCTTAACGTCTCTTAAAGTCTCCAATGTATCTGCCTCTACCACCGCCCCAAGCAGTGCATTCCAGGCATCCACAACTCTCTGTGTTAAAAAAAAAGGTGTCCCTCACATCTCCTTTGGAGTTACCCCTCCCTCACCTTCTGTAGTATCATTAGAAACACTATAATGAATGGATTAGTATGATATCAAAAGGTCTTAACACAAGATCATAGGGCCAATCCATCTAGCCTGTTTCTAGCTGATATGTACTTGACCTCAGCTGCATTTTCCTGCCTAATCCCTATAACCCTTTATTCTTCTATTTAAAGTTAAAGTCTGTCCCAAGCCTTGTGGCCCCATCAGGCTGGTGCTTATGCCAGTTTCTGTGGCACAAAGCAACTGAGAGTACAAGACTTCCCCCAACCCCCCCAGATAGGACGACAGTCTATCATGAGGTTAACCCCCAGCATTTGCCGGTACCCATTTTCAGCTGGGTGGACTGGAGCAGTGTGTGGTGAAGTGCCTTGCTCAAAGACACAACACACTGCCCTGGCCAAGACTCGAACCCATGACCTTTAGATTGTGAATCCAACGCCCTAACCACTTGGCCACGCGCCACACTTAAGTGTCTTGTCAATCCATTTCAGTCTTAGATATATTTTGCACTTCACCCTCTGGAGTACTTTGGGGTGAAGACTTCCAAAGATTTCCATTTCTCTGAGAGAAGAAAATTTTCTACATTTTCATCCTAAATAGGAGACCCTTTATTATGAAGTTGTCAAACTTCATTCTAGGTTCCGCCAGGAGAAGGAACATTCTCAATGCAGCCCCCAGAATCTTCTGTGTTTCAGTAAGATTTTTACAGAGAGAGATGTGTATTAGTTAATATTGGAACCAAGCCTATTTCACTGGATTATTGCACACTGTGAAAAATATATAATCCACTGTTATTATCTTTATGGGATGCCTATGAGACCAGAAGACCATAAGATATAGGAGCAGAAGTAGGCCATTCAGCCCATTGAGTCTGCTCCACCATTCAAGGAGTGAGATAGATCAGCTGGTTGAGTGGTGTCACAACAACAACCTCACACTCTACATTAGCAAGACCAAGGAATTGATTGTGGACTTTAGGAAGGGGAAGTCGGGAGAACACATGCCAGTCTTCATTGCGAGGTCAGTCATGGAAAGGGTGAGCAGTTCGTTCCTGGGTGTCAACATCTCTGAGGATCTGTCTGGGAGCCAACACATCTACAAAGAAGGCAAGCCAGCAGCTCTACTTCATTAGGAGCTTGCGAAGGTTTGGTATGTCAACAAAGACTCTTGCAAGTTTCTACAGATGTATGGTGTAGACCATTCTGACTGGCTGCTTTACTACGTGGTTTGGAAACTCTAACGCACAGAAAGAGTCTGCAGAGGGTCATGGACTCATTCAGCTCCACCACTGGGAAAACCCTCCCCATCATCAACAATGTCTTCAAGAGATGGAGCCTCAAAGAGGAGGCATCCATCACTGAAGGATATGCTTTCACTATCCAGAATATGTCCTCTTCTCATTATTACTGCCAGGGAGGAGGAACAAGAGTGCAAAGACCTACACATGGTGACCCAGGGATAGCTTCCTCCCCTCCGCTGCCTCTCTTCCTCCCCTCCCCTTCCTCCCTCCTCTTCCTCCCCTCCGCTGCCAGCTTTCTCAATGCTCCATGAACCCATGAACACTATCTCATTATTCCTTTTAGTTTGCTCTTTTTATTTTTCTTGTAATTCATAGTATCTTTGTGTTGTACTGCTGCCGCTAAACAATAAATTCCACGTCATGTAGGACAGTGATTCACCATTGAAGAGCAGAGCAGACTTGATGGGCTGTATGACCGCCTCCTGCTTCCATTTCATATATTCCCTGAGAATCTATGCTCCAACTTCTGCATTAATACACACACAGGACTGAGAGAACCGTTTCGTCCCCAGTTCTTCATAACCTTCATATGGGAGAGGGAGCAAGAATACAAGGAATTAGTGGGAGAATATTACCTGTGAGGGGAATTCAAAGTTCAAAGTCATGTTTTACATCAAAGTACATATATGACCCTGAGATTTATTTTCTTGCGGGCTTTCGCAGTAGCTACAAAGAATCAAAGAAAATCTGCACGCAAAGATGGACATACAGCCAATATGACTAAGAAGGCAAATTGTGCACTTACAAAATAAAAAACAAATAATAACAATAATATCATTGACGATATGAGTCCAGAGATTGTGGAACAATTCAGTGTTGAGGTGAATCAAGTTATCCATACTGGTTCAGGAACCTGAAGTTTGAAGGATAATAACTGTTTGTGAACCTGATGATGTGGGAGCCATGGCTCTTGTACCTCCTTCCTGATGGCAGCAGTGAGAAGAGAGCACGGCCTGGATGGTGAGGGTCCTTGATGATGGATGCTGCTTTCTTGTGGCAGCAGTCCTTGTAGAGGTGCTCATTGGTGGGGAGGGCTATTCCCGTGATGGACTGGGCTGTATCCATTACTATTCATAGGCTTTTCTGTTCATGGCCATTGGTATTTCCATACCAGGCCATGATGAAACCAGTCAGGATACCCTCCACAGCGCATCTGCAGAAACTTGTCAAAACTTTAGATGACATGCCAAATCTGTACAAACTTCTAAGAAAGCAAAGGGACTGCCTTATCTTCTTTGTAGTGGCACTTTCGTGCTGATCCCAGTATACATCATCTGAAATGATAAGGTCAAAGGATTTAAAGTTACTGACCCCCTCCACCTCCGACCCCCTGATGAGGACTGGCTCATGGACCTCTGGTGCACTCCTCCAGTAATCAACTATCAGCTCGTTGGTTTTACTGATGAAGAGGGAGAGGCTGCTGTCATGGAGCCATTCTCCTCCAGTATCCTGATTCATCACCACCTTTGATTCAGCCAACAACAGCGGTTCCGTCTGCAAACTTGAATATGGCATTGGCCTCACAGTCAAAAGTATAAAGTGAGTAGAGCAGGGGGCTAAGCTCACAGCCTTGTGGTGCTCCTGTGCTGATGGGGATTATGGAGGAGATGTTGTTGCCAATCCGAACTGACTAGGGTCTGCAAGTGAGGAAAACGAGGATCTAGATGCACAAGGTGGCATCCAGGCACAGGTCTTAGAACTTATTGATCGGTTTTGAGGACATGATAATGTTGAATGCAGAGCTCTAATCAATGAAGAGCAAGCTGATGTATGTATCTTCACTCTCCAGATGTTCCAGGGCTGATTGAAGAGCCAATGAAATGGCATTTGCTGTTGACCCATTGTGACAGTAGGCAAATTGGAGCGGATTCAAGTCACGCCAAAGGCAGGAGTTGATATGCTTCATGACCGGCCTCTCAAAGTACTTCATCACAGTGCTGCTGGACAATAGTCATTGAGGCAGATTACCATGTTCTTATAACCATATAACAATTACAGCACAGAAACAGGTCATCTCGGCCCTTCTAGTCCCTGCCAAACGCTCACTCTCACCTAGTCCCACCGACCTGCACTCAGCCCATAACCCTCCATCCCCTTCCTGTCTATATACCTATCCAATTTTACTTTAAATGACAATATCGAACCTGCCTCTAACACTTCTGCTGGAAGCTCGTTCTACACAGCTACCACTCTCTGAGTAAAGAAGTTCCCCCTCATGTTACCCCTAAACTTTTGCCCCCTAACTCTCAACTCATGAGCACTAGTATGTTTGAAGCTTGCTTGAAGAAGGTGGGTACCCTAGACTGCCAAAATGAGAGGTTAAAGAACCTGCATGGATAATTTATAAAAATAATAATAATAATAACAATAATAACAATAATAATCATACCGTACTATAAATACAAGCCTGATACACTTTTAGAGTCAGACAACCACAAATTATATTATGGCTGATCAGTTATTACAGGTAGGACAATCCATAATAACCGCGCAGATACAATAATACAGGATAAACAAAAAAGAACGACTTATTTAATAGATATAGCCATTCCAAACACACATAACTTACAGAAATCAATAAGTGAAAAACACCAGAGATATGCTGAATTAAGAGAGGAAATTGAAAGACTTTGGAACATGAACATTGTCCCGATAGTAATATCTACAACTGGTGTCAACCCAACGTCACTACACAATAGCATTGAACAGTTAGGGCTACACAGCAATATCTATATAAATCTTCAGAAAGCCTCAATACTAAACAACATTGAAAGTACAAAAGTTCCTAGCAATTGACAACTGAGCATGCTTGGCTCTGCCCTCACCTCAGGTTTTACCAACTTGAGCTGAGAGAAAAAACAGATAATAATATTGAAATGAGAACATCAAAATGGCAGAAGAGATTAAAAAACAAAATTGAAGCTGAAGAGCAGAAATAGACCGCTTAATGGAGTATAGAAAGGATAACCTGAGCAAGAAAGTTAAAAGGAAAGTTAAGGAAATACTATGGAAATATAAGATCCATACAAGATAAAATCAGCCTTACAAAAGCACTGTAAAGTTTATAGATACACTAAAACAAAAGCTTGGTGCATACAAAGCCAGACTAAATAGATACATGAAATGCACAAAATAAAACAGAATACTGTATCAGTTCAGAAACAATGAGAAAGGTTTACACAGGACATCAAAACTAAATGTGACACACCACAACGTCACCAACCCCAGCACAGAATTACCAACAAACACAGAGATAACGAATTTTGGTCTAACGTCTGGTCAAACAGGGTGACACGCAATCAAGAAGCAAGCTGGATTGGGGAGGAAAAAGAACACACACACACACACGCAAACGATTGAAGAAATGCAAATACCTGAAGTTACAATAGATATGCTGAAAGAGGTTATAAAAATATCCACAAACTAGAAAAATACTGGCAGTGAACAACAGGAATTCTGCAGATGCTGGAAATTCAAGCAACACACATCAAAGTTGCTGGTGAACGCAGCAGGCCAGGCAGCATCTCTAGGAAGAGGTGCAGTCGACGTTTCAGGCCGAGACCCTTCGTCAGGACTAACTGAAGGAAGAGTGAGTAAGAGATTTGAAAGTTGGAGGGGGAGGGGGAGATCCAAAATCCAAATACTGGCAGTGATAATATTCAGAATTATTCATATAAAACATATACTTGCCTTCAACCATTTATGCACATCTGTTAATGCATATCAACAATTTTCTTAAAAATCCTGACAAAATGCCCAAATTTTTGACAGAAGGTAAAACATATCTTTTACCTGAAGGGGAACTCACAAAAGATCCATCAAAATACCCTCCTATTACTTGTTTACAAGCTAAATATAAAATTGTAACATTACATATCTCACGACTGATCACCACTCAATTAGATAACCACAATACGCTTGCCGAAGAGCAGAGAAGATGCTGTAAGGGTATGAAAGAATGTAAAGCACAACTGATAATAGATTCTGTAACTCTAGATCAAGCCCGGTGGAAAAGCAGAAATCTTTCATGTTGCTATATTGACTACCAAAAGGTATTTGACCCAGCCCCTTTCTCAGGGTTAGCAAAAGTTCTTAATATATATAAACGACACCCAATATTGCAACATCTGATGAAACATTAGTGTACTATAATCATCCGATCTATTAACAGCCAGAAAAGAACAACCACCATTATCAAAATAAACCATGGCCTTTTCCAAGTTGACTCTCTAAGCCCAATATGGTTCTGTCTAGCTTTAAACTTGCTCTCTAATTTACCAAATCAGAGGGAAATTGGGTATCAAATCAGAAACAACTAAATGAGCTGTACCTTAACACACCTTCTATAGACGGATGATTTGAAATTACAAACGTTTGTATATGCTCTTTCATCAGTTAAGCTAAAGCAATTAATTCAAATAGCAGAACTACTTTTGAAAGATATAGACATGAACTTTGGACTGGATAAATGCAGAACATTAAACATAAAGAAAGATGATAGAAAGCTGATAGAATTTTAAAAAAAAACAGAGCAGCAGGATACAATACAATGGATGGATGAATCTGAAACGTACAAGCATCTGAGATATCAACAAGGGAACAAAATAGATCATAACATGATAAAGGGAAAACTTTTGGCAGAATTTATTTCAAGGCTTAACAAAATCTGCCAACGCAACAGTAAAAGTATAACAAAAGCAATAAACACTTCCACTATACCCATATTAACGTCTTCTTTTGGCATAACATCTTGGTCCAAAACCAATGTGGAAAATTTATAAAGAAAAATAAGAAATGAAATGACCAATTTCAGTAAACATTTTATACATTCATATGAGCTGAGATTAACACTACCTAGGACAGAAGGGGGAAAGAGGAATAATAGACATTAAAAAAACTACACATCAGTCGGATAAAACGTCTAAGGATATATTTGCATCAATGAAAACAGGAATCAGCACTCCACACAATTCCGATAGGAAATATACAACACTAAACTTAAATGAGAGCACAGCCCTGAAAAAATGAAGACATTATCACCATTGAAGAAAAAGTTAAGGAATGGAGGAGCATGACCCTCCATGGAAAACATCCCCACGATCTGAGCAGGCTGGATGTCGACAAAGAAGCATCGAACTCCTGGCTCAGAGTTGGAGACCTCTTCCCAGAAACAGAAAGGTTCCTTGTGACAGCGCAGGACCAAGTGGTTAACACAAAAGATTATCAAAAATATAAAACAAAACACCAACAAATACAAGGTGATAAATGTAGAAAATACTGAGAAAAACTAGAAAAATCCAACACATTACAGGATCCTGTAGCAGTTTCACTCAATCTGATTACTTTACACAGGCACAATCAAGTGGCAAACATTATTCATCAAAAACTTACTTTAAAATACAAACTCATAAAAGGAATCACACCTTCCTATAAGTACAAGCCTGATCCAGTTTTAGAGTCAGAATACCACAAATTGTATTATGACTGATCAATCAGAGATAGGACAATCCATAATAACCAGCTGGATATAATAATACAGGATAAACAAGCAAGAACAACTTACTTAATGGATATTACCATTCCAAACACACATAACTTACAGAAATCAATAAGTGAAAAACACCAGAGATATGCTGAATTAAGAGAGGAAATTGAAAGACTTTGGAACATGAACATTGTCCCGATAGTAATATCTACAACTGGTGTCAACCCAACGTCACTACACAATAGCATTGAACAGTTAGGGCTACACAGCAATATCTATATAAATCTTCAGAAAGCCTCAATACTAAACAACATTGAAAGTACAAAAGTTCCTAGCAATTGACAACTGAGCATGCTTGGCTCTGCCCTCACCTCAGGTTTTACCAGCTTGAGCTGAGAGAAAAAACAGATAATAATATTGAAATGAGAACATCAAAATGGCAGAAGAGATTAAAAAACAAAATTGAAGCTGAAGAGCAGAAATAGACCGCTTAATGGAGTATAGAAAGGATAACCTGAGCAAGGAAGTTAAAAGGAAAGTTAAGGAAATACTATGGAAATATAAGATCCATACAAGATAAAATCAGCCTTACAAAAGCACTGTAAAGTTTATAGATACACTAAAACAAAAGCTTGGTGCATACAAAGCCAGACTAAATAGATACATGAAATGCACCAAATAAAACAGAATACTGTATCAGTTCAGAAACAATGAGAAAGGTTTACACAGGACATCAAAACTAAATTTGACACACCACAACGTCACCAACCCCAGCACAGAATTACCAACAAACACAGAGATAACGAATTTTGGTCTAACGTCTGGTCAAACAGGGTGACATGCAATCAAGAAGCAAGCTGGATTGGGGAGGAAAAAGAACACACACACACACACGCAAACGATTGAAGAAATGCAAATACCTGAAGTTACAATAGATATGCTGAAAGAGGTTATAAAAATATCCACAAACTAGAAAAATACTGGCAGTGAACAACAGGAATTCTGCAGATGCTGGAAATTCAAGCAACACACATCAAAGTTGCTGGTGAACGCAGCAGGCCAGGCAGCATCTCTAGGAAGAGGTGCAGTCGACGTTTCAGGCCGAGACCCTTCGTCAGGACTAACTGAAGGAAGAGTGAGTAAGAGATTTGAAAGTTGGAGGGGGAGGGGGAGATCCAAAATCCAAATACTGGCAGTGATAATATTCAGAATTATTCATATAAAACATATACTTGCCTTCAACCATTTATGCACATCTGTTAATGCATATCAACAATTTTCTTAAAAATCCTGACAAAATGCCCAAATTTTTGACAGAAGGTAAAACATATCTTTTACCTGAAGGGGAACTCACAAAAGATCCATCAAAATACCCTCCTATTACTTGTTTACAAGCTAAATATAAAATTGTAACATTACATATCTCACGACTGATCACCACTCAATTAGATAACCACAATACGCTTGCCGAAGAGCAGAGAGGATGCTGTAAGGGTATGAAAGAATGTAAAGCACAACTGATAATAGATTCTGTAACTCTAGATCAAGCCCGGTGGAAAAGCAGAAATCTTTCATGTTGCTATATTGACTACCAAAAGGTATTTGACCCAGCCCCTTTCTCAGGGTTAGCAAAAGTTCTTAATATATATAAACGACACCCAATATTGCAACATCTGATGAAACATTAGTGTACTATAATCATCCGATCTATTAACAGCCAGAAAAGAACAACCACCATTATCAAAATAAACCATGGCCTTTTCCAAGTTGACTCTCTAAGCCCAATATGGTTCTGTCTAGCTTTAAACTTGCTCTCTAATTTACCAAATCAGAGGGAAATTGGGTATCAAATCAGAAACAACTAAATGAGCTGTACCTTAACACACCTTCTATAGACGGATGATTTGAAATTACAAACGTTTGTATATGCTCTTTCATCAGTTAAGCTAAAGCAATTAATTCAAATAGCAGAACTACTTTTGAAAGATATAGACATGAACTTTGGACTGGATAAATGCAGAACATTAAACATAAAGAAAGATGATAGAAAGCTGATAGAATTTTTAAAAAAAAACAGAGCAGCAGGATACAATACAATGGATGGATGAATCTGAAACGTACAAGCATCTGAGATATCAACAAGGGAACAAAATAGATCATAACATGATAAAGGGAAAACTTTTGGCAGAATTTATTTCAAGGCTTAACAAAATCTGCCAACGCAACAGTAAAAGTATAACAAAAGCAATAAACACTTCCACTATACCCATATTAACGTCTTCTTTTGGCATAACATCTTGGTCCAAAACCAATGTGGAAAATTTATAAAGAAAAATAAGAAATGAAATGACCAATTTCAGTAAACATTTTATACATTCATATGAGCTGAGATTAACACTACCTAGGACAGAAGGGGGAAAGAGGAATAATAGACATTAAAAAAACTACACATCAGTCGGATAAAACGTCTAAGGATATATTTGCATCAATGAAAACAGGAATCAGCACTCCACACAATTCCGATAGGAAATATACAACACTAAACTTAAATGAGAGCACAGCCCTGAAAAAATGAAGACATTATCACCATTGAAGAAAAAGTTAAGGAATGGAGGAGCATGACCCTCCATGGAAAACATCTCCACAATCTGAGCAGGCTGGATGTCGACAAAGAAGCATCGAACTCCTGGCTCAGAGTTGGAGACCTCTTCCCAGAAACAGAAAGGTTCCTTGTGACAGCACAGGACCAAGTGGTTAACACAAAAGATTATCAAAAATATAAAACAAAACACCAACAAATACAAGGTGATAAATGTAGAAAATACTGAGAAAAACTAGAAAAATCCAACACATTACAGGATCCTGTAGCAGTTTCACTCAATCTGATTACTTTACACAGGCACAATCAAGTGGCAAACATTATTCATCAAAAACTTACTTTAAAATACAAACTCATAAAAGGAATCACACCTTCCTATAAGTACAAGCCTGATCCAGTTTTAGAGTCAGAATACCACAAATTGTATTATGACTGATCAATCAGAGATAGGACAATCCATAATAACCAGCTGGATATAATAATACAGGATAAACAAGCAAGAACAACTTACTTAATGGATATTACCATTCCAAACACACATAACTTAAAGAAATCAATAAGTGAAAAACACCAGAAAATGCTGAATTAAAAGAGGAAATTGAAAGACCATGCAACATGAACAGGATATACATTGTCCCAATAGTAATATCTACAACTGGTATCATCCCAAAGGCTTTACACAATAGCATTAAACAATTAGGGCTACACAGTAATACCTATGTAAATCTTCAGAAAGCCACAATACCAAACACCATGAGAACAGTCCAAAAGTTCCTTGCAATTGATAAATGAATGGGCTTGTCTATGCCCAAACCTCAGGTTTTACCAGCTTGAACTGAGAAAAAAAATAATAATAGTAACTTATTTATAGAGCACTTTTCATACAAATGATGTAGTTCAAAGTGTTTTAGAATAGGATAAAGTGCAAACATAAAAGCAAAAGACAAAATTATGTTACTTAAAAACAAGTTAAATAAATCGGTTTTGAGTTGGCATTTAAAAGTGCCAGCTGAGTCTGTATCCCTTATAGTTTTAGGTATTGACTTCCACAGTTTAAGAGCGTACTTAAAGAAAGCTGACCGCCAATTGTCTTTGAGGGAGATGGTTTAAATTTAAGAGACAGTGGAAGAAGACCTGAGAGCTCGAGCAGGATTATAAAACAAAAGTGATTCTGTGATGTACTCCAGCCCAGATCATTAGGAGTTTTAAAAGCAAGTAAGAGAACTTTAAAAACAATTTGAAAAGATACAGGAAGCCATTGCAGAGTAGTTAAGACGGGAATTATATGCTCCCTCATCCTGCTAAAAATCTAACAGTGACATTCTGAATGAGTTGAAGTTTGTCTATAGATTGCATTGCAAGGCCAGTAAAAAAGTGCATTGCAATAATTTAGTCTATTCTATAAAAAAGGTATGAATTAGTTTTTCAGCATCATTACATGACAGGAAAGTACTTACCTTTGTAATATTTCTGAAGTGTAGAAATGCTGCTCTGGTCATCTTCTTTATGAGGGATTTAAAATCCAAATCTGAATGAAGGTTAAAAACCAGGCTAGTTACTTCTGATTTTACAAGGGGAGCCAAGCTCCCAAGTTTAATCCAGAAGTTTATCTCTTTTGGCTTTGGGACCAGCTAAAAGCATATTAGTTTTAACAATTTAGGTTTGGGGAATTATTACTCGTCCATTTGTTTATTGCAGCCAAAACAGAAGTCAGAGAAGATCGGGGATCGGGTGTTACCACCTACAGGCTCAACTGACCTATACAATTGTGTGTCATCATCATAACTGTGGAAATCACGTTTATGCTCTCCAATGATGTCTCCTAAGGGGTGTATGTATAACAAGAAGAATAGAGGACCAAGACAGTTTCCCTGAGCAACACCAAAAGGTTAATTGTATCTTTTAGAAAAATTATCACCAAGACAGGCAAACAATTTTCCCTCTGAGATATGTGAGCAAAATCAATTAAGGGTGCTACCATAGGGGCCAACCCAGTTCTCAAGGTGACCTCAGAGAGTGCTGTAGTCAATTGTTTTGAAGGAATCACTTAGATCTAGAAGAATTACAACTGAGGCTCTGTTGGCATCAGTGCTGAGCCTAAGGTCACCGACAACTTTGGGAAGGGCCATCTGCATGCTGTGGTTTGCTCCGAAACCTGACTGAACCTTTTCTAGAATATTCTTCTCATTCAGAAAACTGTTGAGTTGGCTGAAAATTACATTCTCTAGAATCTTGCACAAGAAGGGAAGATTTGATATAGGCCTGTAGTTAGCTGGTACCTCACTTTTAAGGTTTGGCTTTTTAAGTAGGTCTTTGACAGCTGGAAGTTTGAACTTCACTCACCTCAACACTGAACTGACTCCACGACTTGTGGACTCACTTTCAAGGACTCTACAACTTATGTTCTTGGTATTATTCATTTACCTTTTTATTATTTATATTATTCATCTTCTTTTGCACTTAGGTTGTTTGTCAGTCTTTGTGTAGGTGTGTTTTTTCATAAATTCTATTGTACTTCTTTATTTTCCTGCAAGAAAATGAACTTCAAAGTAGCATACAGTGACATACTTTGATAGTAAATTTACTTTGAACCTTGATTGTCAAATGAGCAGCCAGCAGAATTGGTAGATACGAGTTCAGTTGTAACATTTGAGAAGTTTGGATATGTACATAAGACCATAAGCCTTGGGAGCAGAATTAGGCCATTCAGCCCATCGAGTCTGCCCCGACATTCCATCGTGGCTGATCTCAGATCCCACTCAACCCCATACACCTGCTTTCTTGCCATGTCCTTTGATGTCATGACCGATCAGGAAACTATCAACTTCTGCCTTAAATATACCCATGGACTTGGCCTCCACCATAGTGTGTGGCAGAGCATTCCACAGATTCACAACTCTCAGGCTAAAAGAATTCCTCCTTACCTCTGTTCTAAAGGGTCACCCCTCAATTTTGAGTCTGTGCCCTCCAGTTCTCGGTTCCCCCGCCATAGGAAACATCCTCTCCACATCCACCCTGTCTAGGTACATGGATGGGAGAGGTCTGGTTGCTGGTAAATGGGACAGCAGAAATCCAGCTGGCACAGACTAGATGGGCCAAATACCACTGAGATATGATTACAACATCAAGTGATTCTTCTGAACAACATTGACTTCTGGACATCTCTAAAAACAGAGCTCGTTTGTTACCAAGCGACTGCCTGTACTTTAATGATCCTCAAGTGAAAGATGAGGTATGATTAGTAAGTTTGCAGATGACACAAAACGAGTACCATTATCAATAAAGAAGGTAGTTATCAGTCACCATTAACCACTCATTTACAGCAATCCTACATTAATGTTGATGAGCAGAGAAATGGCTGAAGGAACATAATCTTGAAGTGACACCTTTGCTCGGATACATAAACTGTAAAGGACTTAGGGAAAACTCAGGAATAGAGGATACTTAATGTAATGTATATCTGAGGCAGGGAGAAGATAAGGTAAAGATGGCATGCGGGATATCTCCCCTCATTATCAGGGCGTGGAATGGAAGAGTATGGAATTTATGGTGCTATCACATAAAACATTAGACCTCAGCTAGAGTATTGTGTGCAATGCCAGTCACTACACCACAGAAAGGATGTGATTGCACTGAAGAAGGTTCACTAGGATGTTGTATGTGATGGAACATTTTATCTACAGGGGGAGACTGGTTGCTTAGATTTGTTTCCTTTGGAGTGAAGAAGGCTGGAGGTATGCTTAATAGAGGTTCAGTACATAAAATTATGAGAGACATAATGAGAGGCTCAGCAGAAGTATCTATAGCAAGAAAATATATGTTTAATGTAATGGGAAAGAGATGTACAGAGGAATTCTTTTAATGCTGAGGTTGGGAAATCTGGGACTCCTGGCCTGAGGAGTTGGTGAGATACTATAGCCACTATTAACACATTTAAGATGAGTTTCGATGAGCACTTGGCACCATGGCACAAAAGGCTGTGGACCAGCTGCTGGAAAACGAGACTAGTATAGCTAGATACTTAATGGTCAACACAGAGACTGTGTACTGAAGGGCTTTCTCCATGCTATGTGACTCTGTGACATCTTTTTTCATGACTTCAGACAATTTATTTGCTTTCCCAACAAAAAGAGATCAATTTTCAATTGGTGCCGACAAAATTATTGTTCAGAACCCATCCCTACGATCTCCGTTCTTCTACATGTTTACCCTAAGGGCTGGAAGTTAATCTGTATCTCCTGTCCTCTGTGCAACCTTCCATACTGATTTGTATGTGGGGAAAGCCTTGCGTTAAATTATAATGAGCATCAGAAGGCTTTAACAATGAAGTTAATAGCGTTCAACCTCATTTACAATATAAACAAGGTGAGAGAATTTAATAAAATGCAACTTGTGAAAACTGAACTCATAAATAAGAATTGTTAAATTATTAATTCTAAATATTGCTGTGGTGTAAAGTGTAATATTCCATTTGTTGCTCTTTACTAGCATGAGGCTCTCTTTTGTATAGCACAGTTGAATGTTAAATTATTGGTTTGAAAGACACTATAAGTATAAGCACAGAATCTAGCATGCAAGTGCGTTGCTGGGAGAAAACTGAGACCACTCTATTGTTGCCTATTTGTGGTAAACCATATATATATGTTGTAACTGGGTTACCTGTCTGGACTCGCCCCTCTACTGACTGCTCCTGTGGCTCCTCCCACAGACCCCTGAATAAAGGCGATTGTGCCATTGCTCCTCCCTCAGTCCAGGGGCAGATACTCAGCATGATGGAGGTCACATTTTACTGCTAATAAAAGCCTTTCAGTATTTACTCTACTTCCAGTCTTTTGGAGTTATTGATGGTGCATCACTGTTATACATATTCACTTCTAGAAGCCATCCTATCAGAAGGAGAGGCGAGGTGATAATGGTACATCAGATTCAGAGAGGCATAGATAGACTAGACAGTCAGATTCAATGTTCCCTTTAATTTGTAATGACCAGTGTGCACAATGACCAGTGTGCACAAACATGTGCGCACTGAATAATTTCTTTAATTCCTTCAATAAAAATGGTATAAATAAGCCAGTTCTAAAATCTGCAGACGTTGTCAACACTGTCCGCGTCAGAAACCGGGAAAGGAAACGAGTTTGTGTACAATTGTGAAATATACTTAACTTGCCAACGAGGTAGAGGGTGACAACCTTTTGTGCGCCATTTAAATTCCTTTGTGCGCTTGGAGTAAAAGAAGTGTGCACGCCCACGCCTTAGAGGGAACGTTGGTCAGATACTTAATCTCATTGTAGGAGTGTCAAAAACAAAAGGCACAGATTTGAGATGAGAGGAAGGAGATTTAAGGGGAACATTTTTCCCATAGAGAGTGGTTGCTACTTGGAATAAGCTGAGAGAGAAGGTAGTGGAGGCAGATACTATCACAATGTTTAAAAGGCATTTAGATATTCACATAAATAGACAAGGAATAAAGAATACTGACCTGACATGGACAAATGGGAATTGTGTAGATTGGCACAATAGCCAGCGTGGGCCTAGTGAGCCAAAGGGCCTGTTTCTGTGCTGTGCCAGTCTGTGACTCAGTAAGTTACCTCCATGGATACTAAAATATGGGGGAAAGACTCCTGAGGCCCTTCAGCCATATATGGCTTATCTGTGACCTTCCCCCATGTATCTACCTTTGCCCGTGTCCCTTAGGTTAGAAGAAGTTCCATTGACATCAATACCAGACCAAGGTATTGATTGTGGTCTCCAGGAAGGGGAAGTCAGGGGAAGACACACCAGTCCTCATTGATGGGTCAGTGGTGGAAAGGGTGAACAGCTTCAAGTTCCTGGGAATCAGCACCTCAGAAGATCTGTCCTGGGCCCAACGTATTGATGCAACTACAAAGAAGGCACATCAAAGTTATATTTCATTAGGAGTTTTAGGAGGTTTGATATGTCACCAAAGAAGCCAGCGAATTTCTACAGATGTACTATGGAGAACATTCTAACTGGTTATCACCAGCTGGTATAGACAGGATGGGAAAAAGCTACAGTGTTGTAAACTCAGCCAGCGCCATCGTGGGCACTATCTTCCCCACCATCCAGCACATCCTCAAAAGGCGATGCCTCAAAATACAGCATCCATTATTAAGGACCCCCATCACCTGTGATATGCCCTCTTCTCATTACCACCATCAGAGAAGGTGTAGGATCATAACGAGCTGGACTGTGAGGTCGAGGGTCCATGTTATTGTACTAGGAGACTATTCAGCTGTCTTAGAACAGTGGAATAGGAGGTGTTGTCGAGCATGGAGGTGCATGTTTTCAGAGTTATTTATCTTCTCCCCAGTGGAAGAGGGGAGAAGAGAGAATGTCTGGGGTGGGTGTGGGCTTTGATTATGCTGGCTGCTTTAATGGGACAGTGGGACGTGTAGACAGAGTCTATGGAGAGGAGGCTGAATTCCATGATGTCCTCAGCTGCGCTCACAAATCTCTGCAGTTTCCTGGGGTCACGTGCAAAGCACTTGCTATACCAAGCTGTGACGCATCCAGATGGAATGCTTTATATGGTGTAGCAACAGGGTCGATGGGGGCTTGACAAGTTTCTATAGTTTCCAGAGGAAGCAGAGGCAATAGTGAGCTTCTTTGATCATGGCTTCTATGTGGTTGAACCAGGCCAATCTACTGATCATGTTCACCCCTCAGAACTTGAAGCTCTCAACCCTTCAACCCCTCATCCTCAACACCACTGATGCAGACAGGAGCATGTGTATCACTCCTCCTTCCTGACATGCTCTTCTGTTTTGCTGATAATGAAGGAAAGCTTGTTGACGAGGAACCACATTACTAAGGTCTCATACCCCCTTTCTGAAATCCAACTCAATTGTTATTTGAAATCAGCCCGTTACGGCGGGATCTTCTGCAAATGGTGGTGAACTATCACTGCAGACAGTGAGGAGGCAGACGGAGGCGAGGCTGGTTTGGGGGTTGAACTGTGCTGGGGCATTGCAAGGTGCAACGTGTCCAACCCAGGTTCGCAGACCAGTCACTGTAATCGCTGCTGGAGATGGAGTCAGTGATTTGGAAAGGAGTCGGTGCGGAAGAGCTTTGATGCCCGTTCGCCTAACCCGGTTGTGAGGTTGGATCACTCCAAGCGCTGAGCCGATTTGGTGAGCTTGAGAATGACTTCGGGCTGGGCAGCCCAAGGATAATGAAGCGCCAGGGCCTGGGTCTTGGAGTGAGGCACTATCCGGTACTTGGACAACTTAAACGTTGGCACAGATAGACTAGAAAGCCTGAGGGTCGGAACAGAGGTAAGGGTCGAGCTGATTTTATTCGCTCTCCCGCAAAGGTTCATTCTTTCTCAGTGGTGCCAAGGCTGTGAACTGATCCGGCTGTTACACAATTTTGCCCTGCTGGTGTGTGATGAACTGGGATCAAGGCTTGGGCCTACCCCAGCTGTTGCGAGAGTGGATCTGGGGACCCAGTCTGGTTTGGAAGGCTGTTGGCTTTGTTACGTACCCCGTAACTGGGTTGCCAAACCAGCAGAAATGGACCACTCAGTTGGAGTCTGGATTACTGAAACTAAGAAAGTTTTATTAAAGAAATAAGCAACACAGTACTCTAATAGCAAGGATATAAATGCAACAGGTTAGCAATGAATAAACAGACATGTACACAGAACTAGGATAATAGGGTCAATCAGCTCTATCGCAGTCTAGGGGTAAAATGATCAATCACAAGTGACAGAGTTCAGTTTAGTTCAGTTCGCAGTAATCGCTGTTGTGCTGTTGGAGAGAGAGAGAGAGAACGAATGAATATTCAAATCGGATTCCAAACAGACCTTCGATATTCCTCGCAGTCAGCTTTCGGGTGAGCCCTTTGTAATGTCTTCTGAGGTCACCGACTGTGACCTCTCCGTTCCAGATACGATCGCTCGTCGGCGGTGAACCCGGCACCCAGGCAAGGGCGGACACACACACCAGGTTCCCGCCGACTGTATCTTTCCACCCTGTGCGTCTATGGCTGGTCCCGTGATCATCCCTCCAAAACTCCCACCGACTTGTGGGGGCGCACCGCTTCCAGGGTCTCGTTACCTCATGGGTGTCATGAGTGGTGTCTTGAGTGGTGTCTTAAGTGGTGTCTGTTGCCTTAGCGAACCTGTCCCTTTTTATCCCCCCTGTTGGGGTATCACCTGTCCATCAGACTTCAAACAGTTCAGGGTTCAAAGCAGCCGGTCTTGACAATACTCAGACCGGTGTCTCCTTCCGTTAAACTCTCTCGTCTCCTCATTAACATTTCCAAATGCTGTCCCATTGTCTTACTTATCTCTCTGTCCTGAAGACAGGTGGCAGATCAACTGATGATCCCACTTGTGATAGCACAGGACAGTTAACATCTTAGTCTATGTGTACTTTTGTAACCCTCTTTTGTCACAGCTTGCTTCTATAGTTTGCATGATTTGGCGGGAGGAGGAGATGGCAGCGCGACGCAGCTTGCAGTAGCCACTCCGGTGGTGATATCTGTTATCTGTCAAGTAGGGTGCCGTGCACAATCCTGATTTGATGGAGACAAACGTGAGAGCACGAAGGAACATCTGGCGAAACTTCTGAAATGCCTGTTTCGCTGCCGCTGTTGCTGTGTGGTCCAGAATCTCCGGAGGGGAAAGCCCCGAGTCCTCGGCTTTGCTTGTTGCTCGGTGGCCGGGGCAGGGTCGAAGCGCTCGGCAGGGGATGATACTTGGTGCTCGGTGTCGGAGGGCTGGTCGGAGGCTCAAAATCTTCGGATGGTCTCAGGGTCCGCTGCAGTCGGGTGCTTCGAATGATGCGGCATCGGCAAGTTTGCGGTGCTTGGAGGTTCATGGCAGGGAGAGTTTCACCCTTCTACTGTCTGCGTGAGATGATGAGGCTATCGGAACTTTGAGACTTTTTTTTACCGTGCCCATGGTCTGCTTTTTATCAAATTACAGTATTGCTTTGCACTGTTGTAACTATATGTTATAATGATGTGGTTTTGTCAGTTTTAGTCTTGGTTTGTCTTGTGTTTCTGTGATATCACTCTGGAGGAACATTGTATCATTTTTTAATGCATACATTTCTAAATGACAATAAACGAGGACTGAGTGTCCTCATAATCTAATCTAATCTAATGATTTGTGTTTTTTTTCTCTCTTTCTCTGCGCAGTGCTTTTTGGTCTTTTTTTGTAAATTGGGTTATTCAGGTTTCTTGCTTTGTGGCTGCCTGTAAGCAGACAAATCTCAAGGTTGTATAATTTATATATTCTTTGAATATTTGAATATTTGAAACTTGTACATGTAATTAGAGCAGAATCTGGCCACACAGTCATGAACATACAAGGCGTAGAGCATAATACATAATGGCAAAATTTGTCCTTGCAATCAGAAATTCAAATATCTTTTTCTCCTCTACAAATGTTTGGACAGATTATTGTTTAGTTTGCACAGACCACCTTTTTTCACATTTGTACTCTCCAAACTACGTTATCATTTAAGCAAGCCTAAGGCCTTTCCAGGTTTGTCCAATAACAAAGCCTGAGCGTGTGATATGTGGGCTGCACAGAGGCTCTGCTGGAAAAATAGGCTAAAAGGTCTTTGTAAAAATTATGTAATTACTTTCTGTTCTTATCTCTTTTTCACTTTATACTTACTGCATTCATGAAAACCATATATAATGTTAATTACCTGTCATGTAATTGTCTTCTTTCTTTTATATACTGTGCATATATTCCCAATAATGTCAGTCTCTGTCAGTTTGTCACACTGTCTCTGTGCAATTGTGTGCATTTTCCCATTACTGAAATAAATGTGGATACCCTTTAGAAAAGTGGGATTTGGGATTTAATGGAAATCTTTATATCAGAACTTTTCATATATGAGAGAAGCTGCAAGAATAAGTTATATTAACAACTGGAGCTAAATCATTTTTCCTTATTGCTTCAGATTATATATTCATGAATAGAAAAACTCTGTTTGTCCAACAATTCTTCTGCTGCTTTTTTCCACTTATACTCCTGCACCCTCTGCTGCAGAGGCATAGTGATTAACACAACCCTTTCCATTAAAACATGTTTGAGCCCAGTGCTGTTTGTGTTTGAGAAGTATGCTTGCCTTTCACTTTTAACATATCATTCTATTCCTTGTCTTTATTTTTCCCTCCAAACCTTTCCCTGCCCTTCTTGGGTGGGTTTCCAGAAATCATGGCTGCAAGAACAATTACCCCTAACCAGGTGTTTTCTCTGCACACATACAATTTGATCAGGGAGGAATCTCTTCCGAGCCTGATCCTGTCATCACTCGGTGCTGGACCTGTGAACTTTTTGCAGGCAATCAATAAAAAGGGGGAACCTACCTGATTTCCACCCTGCTGACCCCATCATCCTTCCCAGCCATCATCTCCCAGCACAATTGCCATTGTCCTTGTTCACATAAACTGACACACAGACCTGGTGAGTAAGAATCTTCTATTACTATTATGACCATTCCATTGTGTTGGTGTGTGGCCAAGTGGTTAAGGCGTTCATCTAGTGATCTGAAGGTCGCTAGTTCGAGCCTTGGTGGAGGCAGCGTTTTGTGTCCTTGAGCAAGGCACTTAACCACACATTGCTCTGCGACAACACCAGTGCCAAGCTGTATCGGTCCTAATGCCCTTCCCTTGGACAACATCGGTGGCATGGAGAGGGGAGACTTGCAGCATGGGCAACTGCCGGTCTTGCATACAACCTTGCCCAGGCCAAGGCGCAAATCCATGGTCTCACAAGACTAATGGGTGCCTATAAAAATTCCATTCTGCATCGAGCTTTTAGTTGCAGTATCTATAGTTGTTCAGGATTACTTTGTAACTCAACTATTATGACTCAGATTCATTAGGACATTGCTCATCCTTAAAAGACAGTGGTGATAATGAGTGAAATTAGCCATTATTTATCAAACAAACAAAAAATACTTGTTCTGACAAAGTACTTCAATGAATTGTAAATTTCTCAGTAAGGCAATACCTTCACTAATTCCTCCCTGCTCTCTCCACCAAACACACACACACATCTGGCTTAGATGGAGGTTACACTGGTCTCCAGAATCCCTGTGATTTTAGTTGAAGAGTTTCTCATGTGTGGTGGAAAGTGTGCCGACTGGCTGCATTACAGCCTGGTGTGGGAACACCAATGCCTTTGAGTGGAAAACCCGACGAAAGGTAATGGATTCGGCCCAGTATGTCACAGGTAAAGCCCTCCCAACCATTGAGCACATCTGCATGAAACGTTGCCGTAAAAAAAGCAGCATCCGTCATCAAAGCTCCTCACCACCCAGGCTCTTTTCTCACTTCTGCCATCAGGTAGAAGGTACAAGAGCCTCAGGACTTGCACCACCAGGATCAAGAACTATTACTACCCCTCAACCATCGGGCTCTTGAACAAAAGAGGATAAGTACATTCAGTCTTTTTCTGGTGTTCCCACAACCAACGATCTCACTTTAAGGACTCTTTATCTTGTTATTTATTGCTCTTTATTAATATTTACATTTGCACAATTTGTTTTTCATTGATCCTGTTTACAGTTACTCTTCTATAGATTTGCTGATTATGCCCGCAGTTAAATGAATCGCAGGGTTGTGTGTGCTGACATGTACGTACTCTGATAATAAATTTACTTTGAACTTTCATGGTAGTGGTCAACACCGGAAATCGAATAGTGAGAAGGTTCAAATGGTCTTCAGCCAGAAGTATTTACTCTTTCCATAGATGTTGCCTGACTTGCAGCAAGTTCACAGAATTTAATCTTTTTAATTTCACAAAGTAATGGTCCTGTGGCATTAAAAATTAAATGAATCAGGGATTTTTGTGAGATTGCAACTGGGTTATGATTTGGATTATGAGCTGTAGTACCAATTCCAGACACAGCTTGTGCACGTCTCTAGATAAACTAATACAGGAGCTTTGAGTCTTGGTTAGTGGACAGTGCGCTAATGCACCTTACTTCTTATTCCTTTCCCAATAACACTTTGGACAACTGGTGTGTGAACCTCCTCGTCTGGAGAAATGCTTGGAACAGAAAACTGGAAAAAAAACAGAGTGGAGAACGACACAAATATTGTGTTCAGTAACATCGTGCACTTTTCTAATGCACAATCGCAGTTTTATCCCAGGGATTAGGCTTTTTGCAGTGGCAGAAAAAGCATTTTATTTTACTGAGCTCTGTAGTTTGATGACTGAAGCAAAGTACCGCTTCAGCTTAACTCTGAAAGGACAAAACACAAGTAACCATAACAGCAGTGTAACTGATTCACCGAACCATAGAAAGCATAGTATATTGAAGTAGCCAACTTCATAAAGGATACACCTCTTGTGTGGGCTTGTTGCTAAGACCTTTGAGTTGCTGCATGCATGACAAAATACTGTAAGTATATTATCAACATTCATTTGACCATGGAAGTTGTGCCTGCTACTGTGAAATGAGAACTTTGTCAAATTTTGGTGTTGATATTTTGTACCCAAGACTTGTCTTCTAAAATTACAACATCAGAATTTGTGACTCCCCAAAAGAGTAAAAAATATCATCTGGCTTTTTATTGTCTTCTGGACTTGAGCAGCATTCTAAGAGAAGGAGCCAACTTAGTTTGATAAATTTATATATTTCTATTTTAAATATAATGAAATAAAAACCAAAAACACATTTTTTAAAAAAATTGACTGTTTTATATAGACTCTATTTCCATACATTGGATACCATCCATAAACAAAAGGATATAGAGTACAAGTTTGTTTCTAGCTTTCAGCTAATGGCTAACATGAGGAAGTTAATGCATTAAATAACTGTAATTTTAAAATTACTGGACAGCAGTGCTAATGTTTGCAAATAACTCAGTGAGCTTTGTATGCTGATATTAGAAGCCACTAAGGTAAAAGCCCTGCAGCTGTTAACTTGAAAAAAGTCCAATTAAATTTTACATTGAAGGGTCTTATTGTCTACTTTAAAAAATTATTACTTCAGAGAGGTTTTTTTTGTAATCTTTAAACAACAATTGATTCATTTTGGTGAAATAATAACCAATTTGAATGACTTGACTCGGAGAAGTGAGCACAGCTACAAATACGTCAGACAGATTTTGAATCTGCTGTGTGTTTTATTGATCATGAGCTTCTGCTTTTATGAAGCTGATCTGCCTGAGGTAAAAGTGCTGCTAGCTTTAGTGTTGTTAGTGGTATTATGTCAGACTGGGGATACAGCAACAAGGTGGTTAATCATAGGACAGGTATCTAAAGGCTCAGACTTTTTCCTAGATTCCCTGCCCCAGAAACAGTATTTAAGTATTCTAAGTAAACTACTACTACTACTATGTCTACTCAGGCCTAGGGGGCCGGTGTCGGGCACGATGACGGACTCTCCACTTCTCCCTCTCCCTCATCAGTGTGCTCAGTTCATCTACATTAGCCACGCCGCTGTTTTCTAGGAGCGTCTTGGGAGGGCGCCCAGGGTTCATCCTCCCGTGCTTGGGCTCCCATATGATGACTAGGCTGGCAGGTAGCTCAGGGTGGCGTAGACAGTGCCCCGCTAGTTGCAGTCTTCTTGCCTCGATTTTAGTGGAGAGCATCGATACGTTGTAATAGAGCTCAACATTCGTCATGTACTGTTGCCAACTCACGTCAAGAGCCATCCGGAGCATTCGTGTATAGCAACCATCCAGAGACTTACACATCGTCTTGGTGAGTGTCCACGTCTCGCATCCGTACATGAGAATGGACTCTATGACTGCTATGAAAATCCTCTTTTTATGCCCTCTGGTCAGGTTCGACTTCCAGATTTCCTTCATGTCATTCATAGCCCTCCACACCAGCGCCTTCCGTATCTTTATGTCCTTCTCCGAACTCATCATTCTTGACCCTAAGTAAACTATAACCATGAAACTGACTGAATGTTGTAAACACCTACTGGGATCATTAAATTCCTTCAGGAAAGGAAATCTACTGTTCTTACTGGCTGTGGAATTTATAGGATTCCAGACCCACCAAAGTGGTTGGCTCCAGTCTAACTGTTCCCTGAGATGGCCCACAAACTGCTCAGTATAGGTCTACTTAAGAATGCAGCCTTGCCAGTACCCTGTGGTTAAATCAATAAGTGGTTTGGTAAAGTTGAAGACATGGAACAACTGACCAATTTATTTATGTTTTGATACATCTCACCTCTATGCTCAATGTGATGGAAGCCAGCAATACAAAAGTAACTAATGTTATTTTAGTTTTCAGACTCTTCCCTCCATTTCAAACTTCATCTGTGTCTATTGCACCCAAACTGGACCAGTATGATGTTGAGGGAATACAACATTGTCATAATGTCATAGGATGATAAGCCAGGGAAAGCAAGCCTCCAGCCCGTTGCTTCCACGCATAACTGAGCTTGTCCCATCTGCCTGCATTTGGCCCTTGTCCCTCTATCCCATGTACCTGCCCAAATGTCTTTTAAATACCGTAATTAAATGATTAAACGTGCCTCTACCCCTTTCCTCCAGCAACACTTTTTCCATACTTGCACTCCCCTCAGTGTGAAAACTTGCCCCTCGGTTCACCTTTAAATCTTTCCCCCCTCTCTCTTCAAGACTAACTCTCCTTTTCGGACTGGGGAAAAGACTGGGGCTTTTCACATTTATCTAAAGATGCACCTGCTTGTCAGACGTAATTGAAAGATCTCTTCAAAGAAGGACTGGAAACTTTCCTGAGGCCTGCCTGGTCAACTTTAACCCTCAATTAGAAAGACAGATAATAATTTTTTTTTCGTTGTTTTAATTGGGCCTTGCTATACACCGTTTGCAACTGTCATGTGTTGCTGACATAACAGAGATTGCATTTTGAAAACTAATTAACCAGCTTTGCCCTGAGGGCATGAACAGCAATATTCAAAATGCATGTTTTCTTTGTATTTTCCTCCCATATTGAATTGTTTGAAAAATAATGAGACCTAATCCATTAGGGAGGCAAGGTAGAGAAAGATAAAACCAAGGCTCATTTTGTGGCCGTCGCCTTTATCTATGATTGAATTGGAGAGGGGTTCAGCTACAATTTTCTCAGCTGGGTAACTCGAGTAGCCTGTGCAGAAAAGAACTTTTATTTATGTAGCTCTACTGAAATAGCAGCAGTTGGACTAAAATTCAAAGAGGAGTTAGACAGGGATGCATTGCCTCACAGGAATTGTTTCATATCTATAGTGAAATGATTCTCAGAGAAATGCAAGACCCAGATGGGATAAAAATTGGAGGTGTTAACATCAACAATATAAGATATGCAGCTGATCCCACCCTAACAGCAAGTGCTGCAGAAGACCTACAAATCCTCCTAGACAAAGTAGTGCAAACAAGTGCAGATTTTGGTCTAACCGTCAACTGTAAAAAAAAGCCAAATGTATGGTAATATCAAAACAGCAGGATACTCCCAACTGCCAATTGTACATCGGCAACCAGGAGATTGAACAAAAGACCAGCTTTAATTACCTTGGTAGCTTTATATCACAAGCTGGTAGAAGTAAAGTAGAAATAAAAAGAATTGCCATTGCCAAAACCAACTTTCAAGAAATGAAATCCATTTTTACCAAAAGGCACATTTCAATGGCAACAAAGCTTAGGCTACTAAAATATTACATCTGGTCAATCTTGCTGTATGCTTCCGAAACATGGACTAGAACTCTAAAGAAACTTAGAAGCAACAGAAATGTGGTTTCTTAGGAGAATACTGATAATATCATATAGAGATAGGGTAACTATTGAGACAGTACTCCAACGTGCCCATACAAAAAGATCTTTAATGAGAACATTAAATGAGAGGAAACTTAAATTCCTGAGCCATGTCATCAGGAAGGGAGAAATAGAATGCCTTACAAGGCCGTATGCCTGGGAAACGCGGTAGAGGAAGGCAAAGAAGAAAATATATAGACACTGTGAAAGAACTAACAGATCTGAATGTGCGAGATATCATTGACGCTGCGAGGGATCGTTGGATGTGGAAGGGCACAATCGCCCAAGTGTGTAACGCGCAAGGCACATGAAGAAGAAGGACTGAAATAGCAAAATATCCCAATGCTTCACATGGACATTATCAAACAAAACTGACACTTAAGGATTGAGGAGCATTTAAAGCAGGCAGCTAAATACTGGATTAAACACTTAAGTTTCAAGGAGCATCTTAAAGGCTATAAGACTCTTAGACATAGGAGCAGAATTAGGCCATTCGGCCCATTGAGTCTGCTTCACCATTCCAAAATGGCTGATTTATTATCCCTTTCAACTCCCGCCCTCCCCATTACCTTTGATACCCTTATTAATCATGAAACTATCAACTTCTGTTTAAATGTGCCCAATAACATGGCCTCCATAGCCATCTGTGGCAACAAATTCCACAGATTCATCACCCTCTGACTAAAGAAATTCCTCTTCATCTCTGTTCTAAAGGGACGTCCTTCTATTCTGAGATAGTTACCATTTGATTCTGGGCTCCTCCACTATAGGAAGCATCCTCTCCACCTCCACTCTGTGTAGGCCTTCCAATATTCAATAGATTTCAATGCGCTCCCACATCATTCTTCTAAACTCCAGTGAGTACAAGCCTGGAGCCATCAACCCAATGAAGGAGATCAAGATGAAGAGGTCTGGATAAGATCCTTGGAAGTTAAAGCACCTTTCAAAATGGATTGATTCAATTTGAGAATAGGGAAAGGAAAAAGAATTAGTCTTTTATTGTGAGAAAGTTAAAAGGTTGTAGAAGATATTGATGTTTAGCCACAGGTTGAGAGCAGTTGACATCACTGAGGTAGTTTTAGGGACAGAATGGATATGTGGTCTCAAGGTCAAATGTGTACCAAGGTTGCGAAGGATACAGTTTGAGGCAATTATCAGAGAGGGACAGAGTTAAAGTAGGCAAACTGTGGGGGAGCGGAAAGAAAGGAAGTGGGAGAGTGGGAGAGGCAGCTGATTGCAAAGGTCAGAAGTTGGTATTCTTCTCGTCATATGAGATGCTTACTCTAAATAGACAATATCCCTTCCAGGCAAGGTATTAGTTGACCTTGATAAAAGACAAAACATTGGAGACATAGAGTACAGCAGAGAAACAGGCCCTTCGGCCCATCTAGTCCATGCCAAAACCAGTTAGATTGCCTGCTCCCAATGACTTGCACCAGGACCATTGCCCTCCACGCCCCTATCCAAACTTCTCTTAAACGTTGCAATCGAGCTCACATGAACCACCTGTGCTGGCAGCTCGCTCCACACTCTCATGACCCTCTGAGTGAAGAGGTTTCCCCTCATGTTCCCCTTAAACTTCTCACCTTTCACCCCTTAACCCATGAACTCTGGTTGCAGCGCCACCCAACCTCAGTGGAACAATCCTGCTTGCATTTGCCCCCTTCATACCTCTCATGATTTTGTACACTATTCAGGAGATTATGTTTTCGAAAGGTTTTTAAAAAAACATAGAATATGGGAGTGACAAAAAATGACATTAAAATGCCACTTTCTTTTCTTCTGCCTGCTTTTGGAGAGAGTGTAGAAGAGGTTTACCAGGGCAACATCTGGATTAGAGGACATGTGCTATGAGGAAAGGTTGGACAAACTTGGGTTGTTTTCTCTGCAATGGAGGATGCAGAGGGGAGACCTGGTAGAGGTTTATAAGATTATGAGAGACAGATGGTGAAGACAGCGATTTTATTTTCCCCATGATCAACGTGTCTTTTATTAGAGAGTGTGCATTTAAGGTGAGAGGAAAAGTTCAAAGGAGATGTGCAGGTCAAGTTTTTTTACACAGAGTGGTGGATGACTGGAAGTCACTACCAGCTGTAGTAGAGGAGGAAAATACAATGGAAGTATTTAAAGACGCTTAGATAGACACGTGGATGTGCAGAAAATGGAAATCCACCAGAGCAACAGGTCCACGGCTCACCATTCAACTCTGGAACATTTGGAGAGCAAACATGCATACATCTGGATGCTCTTTATCAACTACAGCTCAGAATTCAATACCACCATCCCCTCAAAACCAATCAATAAGCTCGAAGACCCTGCCCTCAATGCCACCTTGCGCCAATTGGATCTTTGATTTCCTCACCGGCAGATCCCAGTCAGTTCCGATTGGAAACATCTCCTCCACGATCTCCACAAGGCTGTGTGCTTGGCTCCCTGCTCTACTCGCTTTACACTTATGTCCGTGTGGCTAAGCACAGCTGCAATGCCATGTTCAAGTTTGTAGGCGACACCACTGTCATAGGCCGAATCAGCATACAGGAGGGACATTGAAAATCTGTCTGAGTGGTGCCTTAATAACATCCTCTTACTCGATGTCAGGGAGACCAAGGAGCTGATTATTGACTTCAGGAGAAGGAAACTTTAAATTCCTCGGTCTTATTATTATAAAGGACAGGTCCTGGGCCTAGCACGTAAGTGCAATTATAAAGAAAGCACAGCAGCACCTCTACTTGCTTAGGAGTTTGCAAAGATTCAACATGATATCTAAAACTTTGACACACTTCTATAGATAATAGTGGAGAGTATATTGACTCCGAGCAGCCCAGCCTGGTATGGAAACACCAATGCCCTTGAGTGGAAAATCATTCAAAAAGTAGTGGATACGGCCCAGTACATCACGAGTAAAGCCCTCCCCACCACTGAGCACACCTAAATGAAATGCTGTCGCAGGAAAGCAGCGTCCATCATCAGGGCTTCCCACCACCCAGAACATGCTCCCTTCTCGTTGCTACCATCAGGAAGAAGGTACAGGCCTCAGGCCTCACCACCAGGTTTAGGGACAGTTATTACTCCTCAACCATCAGGCTCTTGAACCAAAAAGAATAACTACACTCAACTTTACTTGCCCCATCATTAAAATATTCCCACGATTTATGGACTCACTTTCAAGGATTCTTCATCTCATGTTCTCAAAATTTATTGCTTAATTTATTATTATTATTATTTCTTTCTTTTTGTATTTGCACAATTTGTTGTCTTTTGTACACTGGTTGAAAGCCAAAGTTGGTGCAGTCTTTCATTTATTCTATTATAGTTATTATTCTATTAAGGATTTATTGAGTATGCCCACAAGAAAATGAATCTCAGTGTTGTATATGGTGACATTATGTACTTTGATAATAAATTTACTTTGAACTTTGATATCATTTTGTGGGCATAAGGGATTACTATGGTTAGGCATTCAATTATGAGTTTAATTAGTTCAGGAAAACATTCTGTGATGAAGGGCCTGTTCATGTGCTGTACTGTTCAATGTTCTGAATAATATTTCGCAGGTGTTTAGCTATCAGCTGTGGTTTTAAGACTCAGAGGTGAACTGAAATTCTTTTCCCTTGTCAATCAGCTCAGAATCAGGCTTAATACAATTGTCTTATATGGCATGAAATTTGTTATTTTGTGGCAGCAGTGCAGTTAAAAAGGCGTAAAAATTACTATAAATTACACAATTAGTAAATTGTGCGAAGTCCATTGGTAGTGTTCTTGGACCATTCGGCAATCTGATGACAACGGCGAAGACGCTGCTCCTTAACCACTGAATGTGAGTCTTCAGGCCCCAGTACCTCTTTGATCCAACAAAATACTTTTTTTTAATTAAATGGTAATACCTATTGTAACATGAAAATAATGACAATTAATTCCAATAGAAGAAAAACAATGCAATATTAACAAACTATTTTGGCAGGGGTTAAAGGACTCCATTATTTTTATGCAAGATATTGCTGTATTGCTTTTATGCTGACCTAGAAGAACAGACTCATATTTAACATCATATCCAGATGAGAGGACCTCTGTCATTCTCTCATTATATTAGAGTGTAGGAACAATGTATACATGAACTTTGAACTTCCAAAGTGTGTAATTTGGGATGGGGCGTTTGGGACTGGCCACTTCCCAATAGTAATTAAGTATGAGAATAATATTTTGTATGTTGTGTATGTTATGCAACTAAAGATCCCCTTTCAGAAGTTTTAATTCCTGCATGGTTAAGTGCATTTTAATGTATCTTGCATTTGGACTTTAACTAAGTTCGATTTTCAGATGTTGGAAACCTGCAATGAAACAGAAAGCCTGGATCTGTGGAGGGCAGAAACCAGAGTTAATAGTTTAGTTCAATTACGTTTCAGAGAGTTATGTAAGTCTTTAATTTTTCATCCTAAGGAGGGCATTTCGACAGTGCTTGTTCACTCAACCTTGCACTGAAGTACACCCTTATTTGATTTGCTTTTGAAAGGTGTGCAGCAGAAAAAGGACTGTCTGCGTACCAGATATAACAACGCGTGTGTGCGCGTGTGTGTGTGTGTGTGTGTGTAAAGAGGAACTACATTTCCCACTATGCTGGGTGGCTGTGCAGTGCGGCGCAGCCAATGGGAGCGGGGTGGGGGGGGGGGAAGGTTTGGGTGCTTACTGCGCCTCCGGGCCTGCAGGGAGATAGGGGACTACATTTCCCGTGAGGCCTAGCGGGGCTGTGCAGAGCATTGTGGCCAATGGGAGCGCGGCGTTTTCGGCGCTGAATGCGCCGCCGGGGCCTTTGTGCGGCAGCGAAAGAAACGGCAATAACAACGGTGAGCGGTGGCGGCCCGAGCCCCAGCTCCCCGCCTGGCCTTCCCTTCCCTCCGTTCCTTAGCAACGCACAGCCGGTACCGTCCTCCCCGCCCAGCAGCCGAGAATGGAGAGTCAGGCAGCTGAGCGAGAGCGGAGCTGAGGTACAGAGCAGTTCCCTTTAAACTGAAAGCGGCCTGGACATCCTGTCTCCCTTTGCTGGACTGATTTACTGTGAATCCCCGTCAAGTTGAGCTTCCCTGGGTCTGATTAGAATGGAACAAACTGCAGGTAGTATTTACACTGTCATTTGTCTTCATTATATCTCCCCCTCCTTTTCACTCTCTCTCTTCCTCCTCATCATCCACAGAAGCACACTGTACCATAAAATGTTTGATTTTCAGTAAACACTTCACTAGGGTTAGGATTGTTTTTCCTATTGGGTTGAGGATGGAGATGGGTGGCTACATTGCTGGATTTAAAGGGCCAGTGGCAGCCATATTGCTGTTACTTCTCTTTTTTTGCTAACTGGGGACACAAAATGAAGTTGCAGTTTTATTTCAAAATCCCAGTTCCATTTTTGTTCCTGGTAATGAATATTTCCTTTCTCACTCTTGCACCTCAAAGCATTTAAGATCTCTTTCTTCCTTTTTCTTTTGGATTGCAATCTGATAAAGTGCTGCAAATGTTGCCTGAATTGTCCAAGGAAATATCTATTATGCCTGTGAGATTATTGAAATAAGTACTTTTGCCTGATGATGTTCTTGTTCTTTTACTTTTTTTGATGTTTATAGATATGGATTTTAAGGATGATTATAATGATAACTGCTGATTTCATTTATAGTATGGTGATAGATGTTTAGATCATTTGCTGATGCGGTTTATTGTATAATTTTGAGCTTGTGTGGCTTTATGTAATAAATATATTATGTATTTCCTTTTGTGCCTGTTTGCTTTTTTTAAGATGGAACAAAATGGGAGGCTATTTGCAAAGTGTTCATTTGAAATATTTGTGCAAATAGTTATACAAGCTTGCATTTATTACACATACCTGCATATTTTTGGTTTTCATTATGCATTCAATTCTGTTTAGCACATTTTAAAATCTACTTTCAGTATCCCTTCAGCCTAGATTCTACACTACAATGCTTAAGGAATAATGTTATTTCCCTTCTGGTCACTTTGGAGGTTGTAGTAAATCTGCCTGTGGGCTAACAACCACCCTGCAGCCAACAGACACACACATGCTCTGTGGTGCAGGGTGAAACTGGTTGTCATTACTTACTCTTTCAAAAACCTTTATAGTTAAGATAATTCCAATCAAGGTCTGCACTTACCCTTTTCTGCTCATGAATATTCAGTCAGTGTGCCTAACTGAACTCCTCCATCCTCGGTACCATTGTAGTATATCACATTGCACACTTTCCATGGCCTTGCTATTCTGTCCAGAATCAAATACCAAATTCTAGTTGAAATCTGACACATTATAAGTTTCAGCATAGCTTGTCTTTTATTCCATGCTGGGCCAGGTAGTTGGCAGTCTTCTTAAAAAATCACAATTTTTTCTTGCTGCCATCATATTTGTATGTGTACCCACAAATCTTCCAGATCTTAACGTTAAATTTATTAATACATGTTTTCCAGTCCTGATGAAAGGTCTTGGTCTGAAACATTGACTGTTTATTCCCCTCCACAGATGCTGCCTGACTTGCTGAGTTCCTCCAGCATTTTGTGCGTGTTGCTGTAGATTTCCAAAATCTTGTGTGATAATAGATTTCTCAGTTTATAATGTATTTTCCTTTCCAAAATGTCTCACTTTACACATTAAATTTTGTTCACCATGTATCAATGCAAACTGCTTGTGTTTTTCTCACTACTTACTATATATCTGAGTTTCTAATCACCTCAGATTTCATAATTATGCATTGTTTGTGTATCTGACAAGAAGAACAGTAGCAGTAATACAGTTCATCAATGTAAAAATGAAACAATTCCTTGCAACACTTAGGTTATTTCATCAGCTTTGTATTCATGCTCCCATTAACTCTCTAATTCAGTGGATGCCCATTTCACTAGCATGCTCTGCAAATTCTATATATCAAACCAATTTGAAAGTCCATTTATGCTGTATCAACCGTGATTATATTATCAACAAATTGGTTTTGTCAGCCGTGGCTTGTGTTTAGCAAGCTGTTTGTCGCTTATTTACTTGATAATTTTTCTAATTATCTTGATGAATTTTTAAAACTTGGATTATTTTTATCAAATTTCCCAACAGTGAACAATGGAGCAACAGCTTAAGCTGTTCTCTCTGGTGGGATGAGAGCGTTACACTTTATAATCTTTCAGTTCTCTTGCATCACTTTTGCACCCTAAGGAAACTAAAATTAAGGTGTGCTTTATTTCCAGCTTTATTTTTCTCTGCAGCCAAGGATGCATCCAATTCAGACTAGGTGATTTATGACCTTGAGCACTGGTATCTTTTTGACTGCTCTCTTTAAATCGGTTATTATGCTCTCTAATTGCTCTGCTATCTCTCCCATTCCTGTAACATTAGTAGCAATCTTTTATGAATATTGAAAAGTATTACCTACCTATAGCAAGGCAGCTTTGACTTTGTTCCTTAATTTTCTGTGCCCTCTTATTTATCCTGATAGTTTTACTGACTTGGCTTTGAATTGATCCGTTAAAGATTTTGTGTCTTTACAAGAATAATTTGAAGATTTCATGTGAAGACATTTATTCAGAAAAATTTTCCTTTTCAACTTTTTTTATTAAGAAAAAGTGTGTTTTTAAGGTAATTGGCATGTACAAAATCTATCACTTGAGTACCATTTGAGATATTGTTTATCAAGGAAGAACGAGCGGTGTGCTGTATTGGTCGTGTACTTGCCAAAACAACTATAAATATATTAGCCACTTGATGGTTTGCAGATACTACTGGATGTAATATTTAGTACACAAACACTGTTTTTCAGATGACATTGGAAACTGATGGAAGTCATTCAAGTTATTCATGAGGGATGGGAGTTGGCATAAGATAATGTGGAACCTCATCTACCTTTGTATTGAATCCTCTGAAAATATTTAGAGAGGAGACAATGGAGCAACAAGGTCCTTCCACAAATTTTGCACTTTTAATATAATCAGATAGTATTTTGTGTGCAGTGAGGCCTTTAATACTATGTAACAAAATGTCTCTGTTGTTCAGAGAAGATAAAAGAATACCTTGAGAGTTATAATTTGGTTTCCTGGAGAAATGCCATTGAACTAGATTGATGTCAAATAGTTAAATTTCTTTAGAGTGGCTACTGGAATTGATAAAAGCTTTTTCAATATCAGCTGGTCATAGTAGGTATATCCACACGGACAGAGCTTCAAGAATGTATTTCACCTCCAGTCCAGGATATACTCTGTTTCCTTCATGCCAAAGCAATGAACTTTTATAAGGCAGACCGCGTTTTAGAATATAGTATTACAAGCAATTTTGGGCCCATCATCTGAGAATGAATCTGCTTGTATTAGAGAGAGTCCAGAAGGTTTATAAGAATAATCCTAGGAGCAAAAGGGTTAGTGTATGAGGAGCATTTGATTGGTCTGGGCACTTACTTGTTGGAGTTCATAAGAATGAAGGGGGATCTCAATAAAACCTACCAAATATTGAAAGATCTTGATAGTAGATGTGAAGAGGGTATTTCTAATAATGAGAGCGTCTAGGATCAGAGGGCACAGCCTCAGAATAGAAGGACATCCCTTTAGAACAGAAATGAGGAGGGATTTCTTTAGCCAGGGGGTGGTGAATATGTGGAATTCATTGCCACAAATGGCTGTGGAGGCCCAGTCATGAGTATATTTAAAGCAGAGGGTGATATGTTCTTGATTAGTAAGGGTGTGAATGATTACAGGGGAAGTCAAAAGAATAGGATTGAGAGGGAATCACGATCGCATGGCAAGCAGACACGATGGGCTGAATGGCCTAATGCTGCTCATGGTCCTATAGGCATTCTTTGTCCATCCAAGATTTGGAAAGTAAAATTCATTTGATCATGAACTTGGTTTAAGAAAAAAAATGTTGGATATGATACGATGTTGTGATGTTGTACCTTTCAAAACAGAGTACTGCTTCTGATGATTCCCACAATTCCAGTGTCCTCTTTCAGAAACACGGTTTTGATTTTGTTTTAGAAAAAAAGATTCTACTTTATTCCAAGGAGAAGGATGCAGCTGGGGTTTTGCTCTGTCTGCTTTGTTACTTAAAAATGTTGTGATTTGAATAGGGCAGGTGATGCTGAAAGGATGTGGCTTCATGCTCAGAATCGTGTTCTTGGTCTCTCGTACATAGGGAAGGAATATGAGCAGCTGAGTCACTCTGTGCAGCTCAGCAGTCTAGCAGAAAACCTATCAGCAGCTTTTTCCCCACCCTTTTGGGCAAAGGAAATGTAGCATGTCAGGAAAGTGAGACATTGAAATGAACATTTAATGCTTGCAGAAGATAAACAGTGAAGAAGGATTTTCTGATTTGCCATCAGAGTTATTTATTCCCATTTTACTCCATGCCTTACAGTGTTTCAAACACTTTAATTTCTTTTTTGGATTCCTTTGCACCACAAAAATGCAAGTGCTGCTGACTGAAACAGACCATCAATTTGCATTATCTGGTGATGTGTCCTTGTAGCTTTCAGCTGTTTGAGATTTTCCACTTTTCCTTTTCCACGCCCCACCCCCAGTCCCACTTTTTTTGTAATCCAGTTTTCTATTTTCCCTCCAGAATTCCCTGCCTTCTGTTGAAGCACATGATTTCTGTGTAACTGTACATTCCAGCAAGAGCTTTGGTGATAAGGCCTGATTGTTTACCCCATTGATTTTGTAACCCCAAATCCTATTGCTGTGCCACTATTATCACTTTCACCCAAATAGAGTTGGGTTTTGAACAAAAAATAAACTGCAGGAAGAACTCGGTGGATTGAAAAGCATCTGTGGAAGCAAAGGTTTAACATTTCCCGAACAAGACTACATAAGGACTGAGAGGGTAGCGGGGGATAGGCAATCCCCAGGTTACATAGGGGATTGCCAGATTCTGTTTCTGTCTAGAAACTGATTTCTCTGTAAGTCAGAAATGTCCATTTTACATAGCTGCCACATAGTACGTTGATGTAATTTCTCATTTCATTCAATAATCATGCTAACACTACCCATAATGAAACTAATGAAGCACATACTGTATCCAGTCACTACTTCTTACAGAAATATCTGCATGATGCTAAGCTAGGGCACATCATCAGTGATGTTACCTGGGGTCATCATGTGTTTCGGATCTTTCAACATCATACACCCTCGCCCAGGTGACCCGACCTGGGTTGATCGGACCCCGACCTGTGCCCTAGCAGCAACCCATGGATCTGCCCTCTTTATCCAGGGCCATCTTGACACTTTCTCTGCTGCATCTGTGGTGGTAGAAATGGCTCTCCTCCTTCTCTCTCCCGTGATTCCAAGTGCAGTGTATACTTTGCAGAGCGACTGGCCTGCAAAGCCACGACACCCGACCTCCACGGACCAACACTTTGCTCTCCAGCCTTTTCTTTGGCAATTGTTCTTCAGATCTTCATACTTGGCTCTTTTCCGCTCATAGGCCTCCTCCGTGCGTTCTTCCCACGGCACGGTAAGCTGAAGCATAAGCGGCCGCAATGTAGTTTCTGTGATGCGGGGAGGAAACTGCAGCTGTTTTCCCAGGTCTGCTTTTAGCTTCCATTCCTGCACAGTGAAGAGCAACCTGGTTGGTTTCTGGTGTTCTGTTGGTCTTTTCCCCCTCTTTGACAAAGCAGATAGTATTCATGAATAACATGAAACATTTAATTATTATTGTTTTAAAAATGTATTGGAGAATTCGTGTAAAGTTAGATTTCTTTAAGTCAAACAATTCATTACTCTGAGAGTGCCTGTATAGAAGTGAGCATATACTTGTTTCTCCAGACTTGATTTATTCCCAATAAAAGTTACGTAAAATATAATTACTCAAAAACTTGAATAAATGGGGTGAAAAGAAATGTAGTAGTTCTTCTTTGTGTTGATTTGACTGTTGAGTCCTCAGTTGATGTCTGGGGATTAATATTACACTGGTGTATTAACCCATCAAGTTTGTTTGAATGCTTGATGTGCCGAAGTAAGATCTATAAGGAATTATGTATATGTGACCGTATGAAATGGTGGTTTGTTTGAAACTCATTAAATGTAAAATAAAATGAACTGTTTGGATATTTTTTAAAAATTGCTCATGCAGTACTTTGCATGACTGTTGAGAAGTTGTTGTGAAGGGAGCATTGCATTACTGAGAAGCACAGATTGAAGTACAGCATATTTGGAAATTATGGAAAATGTATTGGCAGAGTTTAATCCAATATGAAGGGGCAAGACTCTACAATTTGATTTGCCAGCTATAATGTGTTGAAAATATATTTCCCATGTGTAGTGGAATCTGGTTAATTGGACCATCGGTTAATCGGGTTGGAACAACTAATTGAGAACGTAGCCTGGATTCCCTTCATTTATTTGGGACACTTTGCCAGTTCATTGGGATAGGAGACCGTTGCCCAACAATTTCTGACTAGTGTCAATTGCGTGTGTTTGTGTTCAAAGAGCAGTGATTTTTGTCACTGATAGTTGGTGAAAAGTAAGTGCTGTATGGCAATAAATAAAAATAAATAATTCAGAACTGTTTTGCTCACTGCGATTTCAAGCATTCAGGCTTGAAGATGCCAGAAATGGCTGAGAGGGAAAATGAAACTATTTCACTACATAGTTGGGGGCTACAAATAATTTAAGGGTATCAACAATCATTTTGAATGTTATAATGAAAATGAAGATTTTTTGCATGCATTCGTTGAAAGCGTTGTATGAAGGCAGTCGATTATCTGCACTAGGTGTCTGCTGATTTTCATTTATAGTTAATCAAAAGAACAGCAGCATACTGTCTCACAGGAACTAATGCTGTCCGCAGTTTTATAATATGTAGTAGTATTTGTGGTATTTATTCATTTACATACATAATTTGTTACTCAGTTAAATGGTAGTTTGTCTTTTTTAAAGTTTTTATCTATTTCCATGAAACTTGGGCTAATTGGTGCAGCCGCTTAATTGGGTCAAAATGTACTGGTCCTGATGTGTCCTAATTAACTGGAATCCACTGTATTTGCAAAATGAGTAATTTCTAACAGATAATTTTTTAGTTTTGAAAGGAGCATTTTAGAATTCTGTATCCAAAATTTAATTTCTCCTCATGTCAGTTTTCTCATTGGTAATGGAACAAGATTGATAGTAGATATATTACCCTTTATGTAGCTCCTTATTGGATTAGAGCTGCATCTTTGTTGCATAAGAGGTTCCATGATGTTTGCAGTTTTGTCATTTTTAGCTGTCATTTTAAAAATAGAAAAGCTTCTCAGCAGTTCTCCTTGCATCTTTTGTATGAAAATGAGTGAATAGATGTGCATTGTAGAAGGGGAGAGGAAATGCATGGATTCCAATCAGATTGCTTGCAAATGTTTAGATAAGGAGTTGCTTTTGAAATGTCTTGTCGGAGATTTATAAAGAATGTTCGGCAGTGATTCTGTGAAGTCTTATCACCTTAAACCAGCAAATACTTTGGATAAAAATCACTCTGCCTGCATTTGCATTTTAGTTTGATTTACATTTTATCTGGGGGTTAAATATTTAAAGGAAGGTACCTTCACGTCATTTCTACATCTTCCGTGTCATCACCCCTTCACCCCCAGCCTTCCCTACTTTATCATTTTAGGAAAGTACTTGTTTTTCTGTAATTCAGTGACTCGTGAAAGAAAATTCTCATTTTCACTGCTATTTGCAAATCCCTTCCATTAGGTGTTAAGTATCTAAATTACTGATTTTTGGGGTAATTCCTTTGGGTTAATGTGTTTATGATAATGTACTCCAGATTCACGGTTTTAAGTTATTTTCAATAAATGATAAATGCTCCAGCTTGTTATTCTTGGGCATGACATGTCTAACTGGATGTCTGTAATAATAGCATTTTGTTTTTTATTTTATTTATTGCAGTGTAAAAGCGGCACACAAATTAACACTTTTTGGGAGAAAGGCTGCAATCAAGCAATGTACAAACTGAGTTTCAGTGTAGCTAAAATGAAGTGTGTTTCAGAATTTTATACTTTATATTTTATTGTCACCGAACAATTGATGCTAGAACGTACAATCATCACAGCGATATTTGATTCTGTGCTTCCCGCTCCCTGGATTACAAATATTAAACATTAAAATTTTAAATTATAAATCATAAATAGAAAATGGAAAGTCAGGTAGTGCAAAAAAACTGAGAGGCAGGTCCGGATATTTGGAGGGTACAGCTCTGAACCGTGTCAGGATCCGTTCAGCAGTCTTATCACAGTTGAAAAGAAGCTGTTCCCTAATCTGGCCGTACGAGTCTTCAAGCTGCTGAGCCTTCTGAGCAATGTAGAAGTTGGATACTCATGAATTAACCACATGACACCTGAAAGTTACTCTATGAACGTGTATGTAACAAGTAACAAGCATCAGGTGATATAAGATACACACAGATCCCCCTGCTCACCTGTGTAGGTGTGCACAAAAACCTTCCTTCTGTTATGTTCCATTTAAGGTGCATTGTTTTCCCTCAGGTTATATAGCCTGAGGCTAGTTGGATGCAAAACATGCTTTCTCTGTAGCAGAGCTTTTAAGTAATTTTGCCATGGAAGACTTGAGTTCAATCATTTTTCATATTGGGTACTTTTGATGTCAGTTATTCATTAATCTGCAATACATCTTGAACCTGATGACAAGGATTTTTGTGTTTTTCTTTGCCTGTGATTCTTATGGTTATGCATGTGGGTAAAGAAAATTGCGATCACACAGCCTTTGCCTTATGCCAGTCACTTACACATCAGTAACAATGGAGCAGAGCAAACGGCCAATTTGTTGTCCCTTTTTTCCCAGTTTAACTGCAGTTGTGAACAATGCTGTGTCTTTAATTCCCTGTGAGGAGAATGGTTTAGCAGTAGACAATGGTGTTTCTCAAGTGAGAGATAGTCTTGTTCTAAGGACAGACTGGTATTTGGTAGAGCAAGAGTTTGTAAGGGCGTATCGTTTTGGGGGAGGGAGGGTGAGGATCAGAAATCTAAATAAAATATTCAAACTCTTTGAAGTTCTGAATGATGTTGTATTGTTCAATTATCATTCAACTGTACTTGAATATAGCCAAACGAAAGTGTTCCCCTGAGGCCAAGGTGCAACACACATTACCATGAGCACATAGCACAAATAATGCATATGATTACAATTTCAGAAAAACAGTTGCAAGGAACAAAAAATAAAGCCCAAAGTTCTTAGTAGCATGTCTGTAGAATTGATGGTAAATTATCCTCGTCCAGCTTATTCTTCCACCAAGTGAACACTGGGAGGCAGCACTGATGGGAGGGTCTGGCCTCCAACATAAGTACAGATTCCAGCATGCTCTGCAGGGGCTCTCCCACACCACCTTGGCATCTCCACTCCTGGTCGGCCTAGGCCTTGCCACAACCAAGGTAACGCAGCTGCCCTGCCATCAGTCTAGTGAACTGGATTTTTATTCTATGTTACTAATGTCGAACAGGGTTTTGCAATCACAATAAAAATGTCCAAGACAATCTTGTGCACCGTCCAACAGTACACAACGAGTCCATGCGGCGACACAACAAACAGTACGCAATAAGTCTAGCTCCATTGCTATTGAGGAACTCACTGATGAGGTGGACCTGCAGTACTTAATGTTCTTAGTTTCTAGTAGTGACTTGTGATTGTAAGAAAATATACACAATGAACAGGCACGCCTTGATTGGACCAAAGTAGCTGCTGCGTCTGAGTGTGCTGCCATCCTACAGGTAGCATGAAATTAACAAAAAAAAGTGTTTCATATGAAGTTAGAAACAAGTTTTCACTCCCTTTTTCTGCCATATGGACGGCTTTACCACAAAAAGCTATTGAAGTCAAGTGAATCATGCCATTAATTGGAAGCACTAGAATTATAACAACGTAAAAGGATTTGCGCAGAGCTAGCAAATGGGACCAAATGACACCAGCACTTGTGTGTAGGAAAATGCTCCCAAGTGTTTTTTTTTAAGAAACATTTATGGATTCCTTCTACCCAAAATTTCTTATGAATAATCATTTGTTGTGTTACTGCCTTCAAATGAGTTAGTGTTTTAACTTTTGCTGTACTTTGCTTCCCTTGTTTTAATGGTAATTCACTAAACTGTCAAACCAGATGACTAGTCTAATCGTTTCTTGAAAGAACTGGAATGTAATGGAAGACTCAGTAGTTTGAACAAAATCTTGAATGTTCGTGGAATAAAAACAATTATTTGTTGTTAAGTCAGAATAATTTTAGCTGACTTTTTGTGTAATGCTGTGAATTTAGTGTCTGATATAAATTTTTGAGTTTGTTTTGCATGCCTTATTTTAGCAGGAACTTAGTTGTGAGTTGCCACTTGTTAAATGGTGGGTGAAGATTAACTATGTACATTTGTTGTCATTCCATAGGCTCAACTGGAGAGAGGGAAAGTTGAGGATGCTGGGGCAACACGATGGATTTCTCCTTCACATTCATGAAAGGTATCATGGGAAACACGATTCAACTGCCACAACAACTTATTGATTCAGCCAATATGAGGCAGGTTCCTGACGTCCTGAATGCCAGTGGTGGCATTGGGGAAGACAGAGGGCAATCGTATGAGGCTTCCCTACAACAAGGCTTTACTTATCCTGCTTCTGGAGCTGATACTATTCCACCAGTTACCAATGGCTACTCAACCGTTAATATGTATGAATCACCGAGCAAATACCCAGCATATTCCCAACTCCCCAATGGGTCTGCCAATGGTTATGGCACATATAGGAATTTTGGTTCCAGTGACTATTACTTAGGAGAAAACTACTTGGTGAAGCAACATGAAATTCAGGAGAAAGTGCCCTCTCCACCTGTTCCTGAACCTGTCACCCCAAAGAAGACAGGCTCTCCTGAGATCAAGCTGCGAATAACTAAGACTTACCACAATGGGAAGGCGCTATTTGAGTCCTCGCTGTGTGGGGATCTTCTAAATGAACAGCAGGCTCTTGCGGCTGAATCCGCATTGTCTCACAAGCAGAAAAGGGAAAAAAAGAAGAGAAGTAAACATGAATCTGTCAGTGCCGAGAGACAGGAACATAAAGTCATTAAGGTAGAGCATGAGGAATGCAAGACAGACTGTGGAAACTCTGTAAATAAGGTACAACTTCACTTTCATCAAATATCCAAAGAAATTGTAATGTAATTGTTTTTCATTATAATTCCTCTTACTGTTTGATTCTGTAAACATTCAAGGCTGTTTTCCTTTGTCCACTTAGACTACTTGTCAGAATTCTTTGGCATAATTTAAACAAACATATGATGACTTAGGACTACTTTCACCAGGTTCCATTCTCAACACTAGTGAGATAATGTATCTTAAAATGGCCTCTCTTCTGGCCGAGCTCTGTTATCTATACATCCTTTTATGAATCTCTAATCTCTCATCTCTTGGCTTGTTATTATTCCTTTGTCATCCTAATGTATTTTAACCTCCATACTGGTCTATGAAGATCTTCATTCATATTCGGCAGTGGTGCCTTTCCCTTCACTGCTCTCTACCTCAGACACTTGTCTGTCTCCAGTTCTCTTGTGCACTTACCTGTTGCCTTTATTTTACAATCAGTTATCAGCTGCCCAGGCTCTGAGGTTTGGCTATTCCTCACCAAAGCTCTTCATTTCTGCTTCTCTCTTGTCCTCAATATGACACTTCAAACTTTGGATATCTATTCTAATATCTTTGTGTTGTCAAATTCTGTCTGGTGATCTCTTTGGGTCATTTTAAGTATTATTTTCAATGTATGTTGCTGTTTCCATATAATATAATTTGTCCCTATAAATACTCTATGTCCATTTTTGGTGCCAAATAGGGAACACTTCATTACCCGCAACCAAGAAAATTGTAGCGTTTTGATTGATGTGACTAAGAGCAGTGAATTGAGTCAATGCACCTCAGTAATGTCCAAAGCAAGATTGGATTACTAATGTGCTTTTATTGTATCCCATGTTTTTGAGCGTGTAATCATAGATTTTATTATTTGCAAACTAGTTCATTTTATTGGATAGCTTCCATGTCTTTTCCATTGCATTTATAAGAAATTGGCTAAATTGATGTTTTGCTTTTAGGATTCTGTTTTCTGTTCAAATTTTTTGAGCACAATGATGCCATCTTAGAAATTTGTTCTTTGGAAGAAGATGTGTGCAGGAAGGCCAGCGTTTTCTCTACTGCATGCTTATCACAGTGTGGATGAACTATTTTTAACTCCTTCTGTAGTTAAAATCTAAATGTTACCAGGGCCTGCTGTTATAATGAAGTAAATTCCCTCAAAAGTCCTTGATGTAGAGGCTCTATGCCTCCACAGATGCTGCTAGTCCTATTGAGTTCCACCAGCAGTTTGTTTTATGTAGCTCTAGACTACAGGACCTGCATGTTCTTGTCTCCTTCAAGAGGAAGTCTTACTTCACTTTATTGCTGAGCCAGTTTCACAGCAGATTTCTGTGCCTTTAGTGGTGGTGAAAAGTGTGCATCTATTGTTAACTGCTCTTTATTTGAAGTTAAGTCAAGTCAAATTTATTTATAAAGCACATTTAAAAACAACCCATGTTGACCAAAGTGCTGTACAATCCATAACAGGTAGCTAAAATCACAAATACAAGAAACACAGATATAAACAACAAGGTACACAGCTTATTGGCATAAAATAAACAACACATGAGCCTAAGCACAAGCCAAAAAATCAGCCACATCAGGAAGATTCAAATGCTAGTGAATAAAGGTGAGTTTTGAGCCTGGACTTAAAAGAGTCAATTGAAGTACTGATGCAAAATATCCTGAAGATTAGTTGATGAGAGTTAACATTTTATAGCAGTGAAATACATTAAAACAAAGTAAGTACTGTCTTATTGTTGGAATTTAGTATGATATCAAGATTATTAATTCCCTAGGTTTTTTCAAACTATGATGAAATTTTGGAATATCCTTTTACATTTTTGGCAGAAATAATTATACTCTTTGCACATTTGAGTTTTCTTCTGTTGTGAAACAATATCCTTGCAGGTGCTGAAGCATTCTTGTGTGCGTGAAAATGCACGAGCAGCACATATTGCTTCTCTACTATGGGTAATGATTTGAGAGGACTTACTCCATCTCATTCCAGTTCATTGTAATAATGTAAGATGATTGCTTACACACAAAGTTTCTTCTGTATATATTGGAATCCTAGAGCTATGGTTCTGGCTGTGAAGATGTTGTAAGCAAGTTGTAAGTCTGGCAGGGACAGATGTGATTTCAAAAACGTAATAGATTGAGGATGTTGTGCTGGAGCTTTGGTGGCTGTTAAAATTCTAGTGCAGGCCCTTTTCTGTGCAGTTTGAGAATTTTGGAAGTCGATGCTGATGTACTATGAATGAAACTGAAGCCTTTTGCTAATACTTCTGTACTTCAGTGTGTGGGAGAATGCGATATCTCCATTTCATTAATCTCTTTAGCTTAGTTTCATCCTTGGATGGTAGTGAAATATTGGCCATTCTCCATTTTTGTTTTCTGGAAGGTTGCATTGGTAGGAAATGATTAGGGAAGGAACCATTTTGCATATTTTGTATTTGTTCATACTCTTAAGTAGTAGCTTCCTCTTTGAGCTGGCATGATTTGTGAAGCTGCCATTGAATTATTTTCATTATTCACCTTGTATTGTTCATTTTTAGAACTCTAAAGGTTGAGTGCAAATCGAGGAAAATAATAATAAGTACTTTATAAATCCCGAGTGGGAAATTATTTTATTACAGCAGCAACATTTAAAAATAAACTTAGCAATAATAATAAATATGTTAACTAATAAAGTACAGAATAATATAAAGTAATAATTTACCAATGTGCCATACTGTGCAATAATGTACAAATTAATAAAGACCATTGTGCTATGATATGTGTTCTCCAGTCACACAGATAAACAGTTGTATATGCTTATTGGAGGCATACCAATAAACAATTATCCTGACAATCCAATTTCGATAAACTTGATGGCAATCAATTAAAAGAAAATTAAATCGTGTCAATCTTTTTAACAATCCTACCTCCTCTGATCTTATTTTAGGTGCAGTGAAAAAGATGCCTCAAACTTATCTGTTGATGTAACTTTCACAGTACGGCCCGATCTGCCATCATTGAACAATAGCATTTATGTTTCTTTTGGAAATACCTAGACTTTGATCCAGACTAGGAGCCTAGAATACTTCTTTACTGCCTAAATTCTGGATTCTGGTGCCATTTGTGTTCTTTTTTACTCAGATGAACATGGAAGACACTATTATTCATCTATATTTGGCTTGTTGGACACTGTGCTCTGCCATGAGCAGCAATTAGAATGGATGACTAAAGCTTCAAGTTTGAAATGACTTGTTACTGAGTAACTATTGGTGTTCTTAATTGTTACCAATCACCGTCCTTATCCTTGCACAATATTTTTCCCCACTGATTGTTTCTGGAAAAGCAAGTCATCATTGCACTGTTGTAATATAATTGGCCGTCATGGTTGACCGAAAATAGAATTAATGTTTGAAAAAGTGTGTAGTTTGAGATGGAACATACATCAAAGTTGCTGGTGAACGCAGCAGGCCAAGCAGCATCTATAGGAAGAGGTGCAGTCGACATTTCAGGCCGAGACCCTTCGTCAGGACTAACTGAAGGAAGAATGAGTAAGGGATTTGAAAGCTGGAGGGGGAGGGGGAGATGCAAAATGATAGGAGAAGACAGGAGGGGGAGGGATAGAGCCGAGAGCTGGACAGGTGATAGGCAAAAGGGGATACGAGAGGATCATGGGACAGGAGGTCCGGGAAGAAAGACGGGGGGGGGGGGTGACCCAGAGGATGGGCAAGAGGTATATTCAGAGGGACAGAGGGAGAAAAAGGAGAGTGAGAGAAAGAATGTGTGCATAAAAATGAGTAACAGATGGGGTACGAGGGGGAGGTGGGGCCTTAGCAGAAGTTAGAGAAGTCGATGTTCATGCCATCAGGTTGGAGGCTACCCAGACGGAATATAAGGTGTTGTTCCTCCAACCTGAGTGTGGCTTCATCTTTACAGTAGAGAAGGCCGTGGATAGACATGTCAGAATGGGAATGGGATGTGGAATTAAAATGTGTGGCCACTGGGAGATCCTGCTTTCTCTGGCGGACAGAGCGTAGATGTTCAGCAAAGCGGTCTCCCAGTCTGCGTCGGGTCTCACCAATATATATTCTGACATGTCTATCCACGGCCTCCTCTACTGTAAAGATGAAGCCACACTCAGGTTGGAGGAACAACACCTTATATTCCGTCTGGGTAGCCTCCAACCTGATGGCATGAACATCGACTTCTCTAACTTCCGCTAAGGCCCCACCTCCCCCTTGTACCCCATCTGTTACTCATTTTTATGCACACATTCTTTCTCTCACTCTCCTTTTTCTCCCTCTGTCCCTCTGAATATACCTCTTGCCCATCCTCTGGGTCACCCCCCCCTTGTCTTTCTTCCCGGACCTCCTGTCCCATGATCCTCTCGTATCCCCTTTTGCCTATCACCTGTCCAGCTCTCAGCTCTATCCCTCCCCCTCCTGTCTTCTCCTATCATTTTGCATCTCCCCCTCCCCCTCCAGCTTTCAAATCCCTTACTCACTCTTCCTTCAGTTAGTCCTGACGAAGGGTCTTGGCCTGAAACATCGACTGCACCTCTTCCTATAGATGCTGCTTGGCCTGCTGCATTCACCAGCAACTTTGATGTATGTTGCTTGAATTTCCAGCATCTGCAGAATTCCTGTTGTTTGAGTTTGAGATGGAAGACTGCTTTTATAACTTTGAGATGAATCTATTAAAAAGAATGAAAATTCAAAGTAACTGAAAGTTGTAAGATTTAAAATTGGGTTGTTTGTTTAGTGAGTAGGTATGGCAATCCTAAAAGGGATTTAATAGGCTGGTGTATTTGTGAAAGATTTGTGATGGAGTTTGGAGAATTGAGGAGAATTACACTGATATTCTGAAACACATCCATATCAGGAAGGTGAAAATGCAAGATCTATTGGAGAATATCATGGAGGATAAGGGAGGAGTCCCGGGGCTCTTACAGATATTTACATCTTTGTTAGCCACAGGTGAAGCAACAGAGACTAAAGGATGTCTAATATTGTCCTCTTTTTCAAAAAGGGCACTTGGAATAAACCTAGAAGCTACAAGTTGGTTAGCCTTGTACCGTGGTGGGGAAATTGAAGCTTTTGAGGAACAGGATTTGTGACTACTTGGAAAGGCAGGGACTAATTAAGAGAAGATGGCATCAATATAAATTTCTGCAGGGAAAGCAAGTTGTGTACCATAGGATCAGTGCTGGGACCTTTGCACTTGTATGAGAATATAAGAGGTATAATTAGTAAGTTTGCAAGTGACACAAAAAGTGAAGTTGTAAACGGCAAAGAAAATGGAGCAAGGATACAATGCGACATGGATGTGCTGAAAAATTGGTTAGAGCAATAGTGGATAGAATTTGATCCAGAATATGTGAGGCAATGCACTTTGGGAGGTCAAATTGTGATGGGGTATTTAGTGTAAATGGGGGCAGACCTTAGTGTTGATGGCCAGAGAGACCTTGGAGTGCAAGTCCATAGCTCCCTGAAAGTGGTGACGCTGATGGATCAGATACTGGAATGCTTCTCTTCATTGGCAGATGAATTGAGCATAATATTTGGGACGCCATGTTGGAGCTGTACAAAACAGTGGTTATGCTGCACTTGGAATATTTCCCACAGTTCTGGCCAGCACTACAGTCGCAACAGAGAGACTGCTGAAGAGCTGGTCCAGGTTGTTGCTTGGGATAGAGGGCGACATCCCAGACAATGAAGAAATTAAATAGACTGGGGTTGTTCTCACAGAAGTTTAGCAAGTTGACGGGTGATCATATAAAGGTTTGTAAAATTATGCACTACAGTGGGGTAGCAAGGTAGAGTAGTGGTTAGCATAATGCTATTACACAGCACCAGTGGCCTGGGTTCATTTCTGCCACTGTCTGTTACAAGGTTGTACATTCTCCCTTTGACTGCATGGGTTTGCTGCAGGTGCTCCAGTTTTCTCCCACATTCCAAAGACCTCCAGGTTAGTAGTTCAGTCGGTTACCTTGGTGTAATTGGGCAGCACAGTCTTGTTGGACCTGTAACTGCCTGGCTAAGTAATAAAAAAATAGATAAAATGGATAAAATATATTTTTTAAAAGGCATAGGAGTCTAGAACTAGAGGGCCCAGGTTTAAGATGAGGGGGGAGAAATTTAAGAGGTCTGTCGGATGTTTCCATAGAAAGGTGAACATTTGGAATGAGCTGCCAGAAGAGGTGGCAGAGGAAAATATCACTATGTCTAAAATGTGTTTGGGAAAGTACTTGGCTAGGAAAATCAGAGGGATACAGGCCTCATGCAGGCACAGGGGTTAGCATGGATGACTTGGCAGAATTGGGCTGATGAGGCCCATTTCTGTGCTGAATGTTTTTACAATTCTGTCATATCTAAGATGTATTGAAATGCATGTTTTGTGGTTAGAGGTGTTTCTTGTATGTGAGTTTGGGTGGACCTGCAGAAGGGTGAAGTGATAGGAGAGTATGTATATTTCAGGAGTGTTGGGGATTGGCTGTGGGTGAACAGTTTCTATATGGCTCCTGGTGAATTGTTGCTGAAGTATCTCAACTTAAGTTTTTCTTAAACAGCCCAAGATTTCATGTATGAAATATGCTCCATATATCAGGAGTAAAAAAAAATAGCAATTCTGCAACTTTATAAAGTGTGTGGTATCACCTGATTAAAATATTTTTCAGGCTTAAAAGACTTGAAAGATTGTGCTAGCTGATTAGGCTCTTGCAGCTTCGCTGTCGTGGTTTTTGATGTTATTGAATTAACGCTTTGCAGCTTTCTGTCATCCTGTATTGAGCAACCCAAGTACAGAAAATGATGTAACCTCTCAGTACAAAACAGTACTAAAATACACAAGAGGTAAACCTCTTATTTATAAAGGTGTCAAGGAAACCTGTGCAACAATATTCATAATACAAAAAGTCATTTTTATTAAGGCAGTATTTTTATCTTGATTAAATGATAGCCCCCAACCTAAGTAGGAAACATCATACATTCTTGAACAGTAACTAAATCCTTGCAGAATTACCGATTACAGCATCGGAAAGATTTCCTGATGATGGGTGATGCGGATCTGAAGTGGTTACACCTAAGTGTTCAGTTCCATGAAATATTTGCTCGTTGCTATATTGTTAGAAATTCTCATACTAGTATATGTCTGCATCCTTCCTCTAGGAGCTTTGTTTCAAAGGTACGTTTAATGTCAGAGAAATGTATTCAATATATAACCTGAAATGCTTTTTCTTCGCAACCATCCACAAAAACAGAGGAGTGCCCCAAAGCATGAACGACAGTTAAATGTTAGAACTTCAAAGTCCCCCCCCACAACTCCCCTCCCTCCTGCGCGTAAGCGGCAGCAAGCACTATCTCCTCTCCCCCCACCTTTGTTTTTAAAAAATGACAGTGAGCAAAATTAGATGCAATACATTGGTAATGGGTGAACTATTTTTTAAGCTAAATTTTGTCAGGGCTTCCTTGCACCTCTACTTTATCTCTTTGTAAAGCCCAGTATCCTGTATGTTTTTAACAGTTTCTGCCCTGCACTTTCAATAGTTTGTGCACACAACCCCACACTTCTCTGTTCCTACACCCATTTAGGAAGATATACTCTCATTTCGCCAAGCAGCTGCTGTGGATCGCTTACTATTCTTCTCACCATTCCCTATGCCTGTTAGTTTTGTGGTAACAGTAGATTTGGAAATTATGCCTTGCCATCCAAATCTAAGTCATCATTAAATATTAAGGAATGTGATGATACTCATACTGACCTCTGGAGAATTACCATTTATCCTTATTCATCACTAATGAAAGTTTCTTTCATTTAGCCTATTTTTTAATCCCTGTCAAATCTACTATATGGCATTTTATTCAAATATCCTTTAAAAATCAAAAGTGCATGAACTGCGTTGAAAAAAAGAGCTTATGAATTTACTGCAGATTGAATTACAGAAGGCCTTGTATGCCTTTATATTAAATGAGCATGGATCAGAAGCACAAGGGATCCTGCAGATGCTGAAAATCCAGAGCAACTCACAAAATGCTGGTGGAATTCAGTAGGTCAGGCAACATCTATGGAACTGAATAAACAATTGACATTTGCGTCCTGATGAAGGCTCTCGGCCTGAAATGTTGTCTGTTTATTCATTTCCGTAGATGATGAGTTCTGCCAGCAATTTGTATGTGTTGGTTTGAACATAGACCAATTTCAGTTTTAGTTCTGTTGTCCTGTATGGCCTGACTTTCACTGTCTGACCTAACTCTAGTTTATCCAACCTCCTCTTGTACCTGATATCCTCTAATCCAGGCAGTATACTGGTGAACTCTGCACACTCTCCTAAGCCTCCACATCCTTTCTACAATAGATTGACCAGAATTGCACACAATACTCCGTGCTGCAGAACCAAGGATTAATACAGCTGCAATTTCAGCCGACAACGTTGTGCTCAAGCCACTGGAGTGGGACTCAAAGTTTGGACTTCGGCCAAGTGTTCCTGCCCATTGGAAGAATATTGACAGTGGAAGATTAAGTGGGTATGGAGAGGAAGGATGGTTCCTATAGTGGGGGAGTTTCGAGCCAGAGGGCAAAGCCTCAGAATACAAGGACGTTCTTTGGAGCTGTTGTGGAATTTCTTTAGCCAGCAGGTGGTGAACCTGGGGAATTTGTTACCACAGATAGCTGTGGAGGCCAAGTCTTTGAGTATAGTTAAAGCAGAGGTTTGATGATTAGTAAGAATGCCAAGGGTTATGGAGAGAAGGCAGAGTGGGGTTTGAGGGGGGTAGTGGAGCAGCCATAATGGAATGGTGGAACAGACTCAATGGCCTGAATCTGCTCCTATAATAGACTCACCATCAGAAGTACATGGTCAACTGACATGAGTCAGCATCTTAAGGGAAGTGAAGCAAAACGTGAAATCTAATATTTTGAAAACAGTTTTTATGTTTCGCAGTGAAGTGAAGGAGGTAAAATCTGGGAAATAGAATAGTACCATTTTGGTACCTAATATTGACCATCCACTAATCCCCACACTGGAACAGAAAACACTACCTAATGTGTGCAGTAATTCCACAGAACTCTGAATGTGACCTGGCAGTGCATGAGTAAACTTGGCATAGTTTTACCTCTAGAATTTTGGCAGTGAAGAGTTGGTGTGACATATTAAACTCTCTGGAATATTTAAACCTGACTGTGAAAGGAGACCTGAGTCATGTTTGGTTGGAATGAATCAAGCATCTGACACAGAAGTGAATGAATCTTGTTCTGACCTGTGTTGTTAGGCAGTTCCTCATTGTTTTATTTGGAGGAAAGTTGTGTAGTTGGCAGGAGCTATTTACAGGTGTTTGTTTAGTACTATAGGCTTTTCACCTATGTCACTCACTTGGAATTATTTTTTATTTCACTTTGCCTATATCAATATAGTCTGAACAGGCAACATAGAGATGAAAGGAAATGATAGAACAAGATTAACAATGAGATTTGTGTTTTCTGAAAGTTTTCATCGCTTGTGGTGTGCATAAAAGAATTTATTTTCTGACAAATGTATAGTCATTTTAACAAGTTATAACCAAACTCAAGTGTACAGCAAAGTAGTCAATGAATGACTCACACGAGGACTGATAGGTGGAGCACGAACATATTCTTGAATTGCTCTGATTTGAAACCTATAAACTGTATAATTGGATACTTTTGACTCTCTGATACTTGCATGCTAACGCTGAACCATAGTAGTATGTCAAATAATCATCATTGCTATGATGGCTAGTGTCATCTTGGGTATTTCTGTCTGGTAGTGAGGAAGAGGGTCTGAAAAGAAAGTCTACCCAGGGTTATGGCCAAAGTTTGTGAGGAGCAGTAGTCTTAAGTAGTACATTAGTTAACTGTATGATCATACAAGGTTAATAGTGGAATCAACCTGTGCTTAAGTGGTCAGGAGATAGTGAGCTTCTAAGACAGCCCTATTAATGGAGGATATTAGACTGCACTGGAAGGAAGCAATCTGGTATTGATAGCGAAATTGTAGTAAATGACTAGCAAAAGCATATGAAAGCACATGGATCAGACTAAAAGTAGGAAGAGGAATGAGCTGAGGTTGATTTTTCAAATTGTTTTCAACTGAATTTAATATAATTTAAAGGAAATTTCCTATTAAAGATCCATAAAACATTTCTTGTAATTCAGATTAACTATAATAGCAATTTAAAGAGCTTTGAGTATACCAATCCTGAAAATTCTACGTTTTATAAAAAGTAACTTCAAGCGGCTCGGAATTCTCCTCATTAATTTGGACATGGTTTGTATCAATGTGGTATGAAAAGGAACAGTTTTTTACCTGTTCTTTTTGACTTAAGTTCAAGGTCACAGAAAAAGTGTTTAAACATGAGGTTCAGAGTGTACTCATCAACCTGAAATATTAAATAAAATGTGGGGGTGGAAGATGGGGAATAAGGTAAAACGTATTTATAGTTCTGATAAAAGGTTAACTCTTGCTGCCTGACCTGCTGAGTATTCCCAGTATTGTCTATTTTTGTTTCCGTTTTCCTGTCACAGCAGTTCTTGACATGAAGTATTAATTCGGTTTCTCACTCGGTATTTCCTGACCCACTGAAAATTTAGTGTTTTCTATTTTATGGCACGTGAAAGTCACTCTTTATATCAAAGTATAACGCTTCTAAATTTGGTAGATTTTTGCTTTAAATTTTCACAAATCCAGATTTTGATGGGAATGCCTTGGGGCTACATTTTGAATATTATCTTCATTCTCAGAATATTGTCCACTAACTACGATTGCACTATAAAGTGCAGATGTTGCTGGATGGCTATTCATTCAGGGAAACATTAAAAAATCTCCACTTTCCCTTCCAAACAACACATTCAATTGAAATTTGGGGAAAAGTGAAGAATATTTCAATAATTAGGAAATCCATGCTTCTGAGAGAACTGGCCTTTTTCATGAGTTGTTACAGTGTGGAAGAAGAGACTGGAAAGAGGATTAAAATTGAGTACTGTACTGCTGATAAACTGCTTGAACATCTGTACTATAGAAGTTGGCTTTTTGCACTTGTTTAATTGTGTCCAATGAAGGGATCTAAACAGTCTTTTGTATATATAAAAAGATGTATCGTACAAAGATAATGGAGCGGGATAGGACAGGTTGGTGTGGGAAAACACATGTTAGAAATGTAAAATAAATGTCACAAAGGAGCAATTGATGTTTTCTGAAAATTCGATTTGGGAAGGAGTCATCATGAGCACAGTTGTCAGTGAGTTTGCAGTGACATTAAGGTTCTTTTCAAAAGGATTGACCTTTCCATTTCAAATGGTAGGGTCAATGAAGAGTGGCACTGTTTTGGTGATAGTGTACTTGGTCTGAGGATTAGTATACGCAGGATGTCTGTAGTTGGGCAACTCTAGAGTTCATGGAAGTGGGTAGGTGTGCAGCTGGAGATGGAGTCCGGGGTGCTTGTATATTTGATTTGTCAAGCTGAAACTATCATGCATTATTTCATTGCAGCCTTTTATTTTAGATGTTGTCCTTTGCTTTAAAATGGTACCTTTTTTTTGTAATCTGCAGGCAGTGCTTGCCCCTCCCTATCCTTCATGGACAACAAAACCTTTATACCATTTTTCTTTTTTTTTACTATCTTAGGAGTTGATGTAATCAAAATCCATTCTGTTTTATTACTCTCAGCTCAAGATGGCACAGCTTGATGGCAAACAGAAGGATGGCCTTTCAGACTATATATTTGGAAACCCTGTTGAAACATGGAAATTCACAAACTAGTTCAGTAATGAAATATTCAGTTTATAAGACCATGTGTAATGTAACAGTGCATATCTGGAGCAGTAGCAGTATATTTTATAACTGATCTTTGGGCTTTTGGGGTGTGCTGGTGCCCCATAGGGAGGAAGTTAGGTGAAGATCGCAGACGACTCGTAAACTGGCTGTACGCTATGAAATTTAAGGATGGCTTGTGTGAGAGATTGAGTAGGCTGAACATAAAGGCAAGAATGGTCCCTGCAATATTAACCTCCTCTTGTTTTTCTCATTTTGTCATATGCTATGCTTATTTGTTTAATCATGTTTTCCTGCTAGTCATGCTCTCTTCAGTCATTTGCTTTTGTGTGGTCACTTGTCTGTCTGTCTGCTGCCCAGTCACTTGCACTGTTTTCCTTTCTGTTCACCCCTCCCAAAAACAGAGCTAATTATTCAGTGGAAATACTTTGTTGAAATTCCCACAGTTTACATCCAGAGAGACTCCATATAAATACTGACTACGATTAATAAATAGGTCAAAGTCTGAGGATCCTACAGGAAGTGACTGCCGCCTGAATCCGAATAGCTTTTGTGCCATTGTCAAGGAATGCCAAGAGGTTGATGAGTACTTTCCACTTGCTTAGAATCAGTACAGTGCACAGCATCCACAAAATGTTTTGAAACAGCTTGGCCATTCCCAAAACCAATATCCAATTTTTTAGGATAAGAAAGCAGGCACTTGGAAAATACAGAGTATTTCATACTGCAATGCCTGAGTGCATGCAATTTGGTAATGAGAAGGTAATCTGATTTGCAGATGATTCTTGTAGAATAAATATATACCATTAAATGGAGAAGCCAACCATACGTTACTTAAAAATAACATGGTGAAATTCTTTTTTCTTAAGCTGGCTGTTAAGTATTTTGTCAATCTAGATTGTGTGTGCCAGCATCAATAGTTGGACAAGTCACAGAAAGTTCCATTAGCTTATCAACATGGCCGAACTCCAGAAGGACCTTGATTAAAGCTGACATGTTGGTCTAGTGAGCAGACTCCTGTTGCCTTGTTTACCTTCATAAATGTAATTAAGGTAATTGATCACTGTCTGGTATGGTGGGGGGGGGGTGGTGGTGGTTGGTGTTGCTACTGCACAGGACCAAAAGGAGATACAGAAAGTTGTAAAATTAGTCAGCTCCATCTTGGGTACTAATCTCTGTAGTATCCAAGACATCTTCAAAGAGTGGTGCCTCAGAAAGTTGACGTCCATTATTAAGGACCCCCATCAGCTAGGGTATGCCCTGTTTTCTTTGTTACCATCAGGTGGGAGGTACAGAAGCCTGAAGACACACACTCAGCGATTCAGGAATAGCTTCTTTCCCTTTGCCATACATGGGCATTGAACCAATGAACACTACCTCACTTTTTAAAAATGTATATTATTTATGTTTTTGCACAATTTTTAATCTAGTCAATATACATGTATATCTTAATGTAATAGATTTGCTTATTTTTTCCTTTCAATATTATCATTTATTGCATTGTCTGCTGCTGCTAAGTTAACAAATTTGATAATAAACCTGATTCTGGTTCTGATGTGAATCACAAGCTCTGCATCCATAGAACCATACAAACTACAGCACAGAAACAGGCCCTTTGGCCCTTCTTGGCTGTGCCGAACCATTTTTTGCCTAGTCCCATTGACCTGCACACGGACCATATCCCTCCATACACCTCCCATCCATGTATCTGTCCAATTTATTCTTAAATGTTAAAAAAGAACCCGCATTTACCACCTCGTCTGGCAGCTCATTCCGTACTCCCACCACTCTCTGTGTGAAGAAGCCCCCCCTAATGTTCCCTTTAAACTTTTCCCCCCTCATCCTTAACCCATGTCCTCTGGTTTTTTTTCTCCCCTTGCCTCAGTGGAAAAAGCCTGCTTGCATTCACTCTATCTATACCCATCATAATTTTATATACCTCTATCAAATCTCCCCTCATTCTTCTACGCTCCAGGGAATAAAGTCCTAACCTATTCAACCTTTCTCTGTAACTGAGTTTCTCAAGTCCCGGCAACATCCTTGTAAACCTTCTCTGCACTCTTTCAACCTTATTTATATCCTTCCTGTAATTTGGTGACCAAAACTGAATACAATACTCCAGATTCGGCCTCACCAATGCCTTATACAACCTCATCATAACTTTCCAGCTCTTATACTCAATACTTCGATTAATAAAGGCCAATGTACCAAAAGCTCTCTTTACGACCCTATCTACCTGTGACGACACTTTTAGGGAATTTTGTATCTGTATTCCCAGATCCCTCTGTTCCACTGCACTCCTCAGTGCCTTACCATTAACCCTGTATGTTCTACGTTGGTTTGTCCTTCCAACGTGCAATACCTCACACTTGTCAGTATTAAACTCCATCTGCCATTTTTCAGCCCATTTTTCCAGCTGGTCCAAGTCCCTCTGCAGGCTCTGAAAACCTTCCTCACTGTCTACTACACCTCCAATCTTTGTATCATCAGCAAACTTGCTGATCCAATTTACCACATTATCATCCAGATCATTGATATAGATGACAAATAACAATGGACCCAGCACTGATCCCTGTGGCACACCACTATTCACAGGCTTCCACTCAGAGAAGCAATTCTCTACCACCACTCTCTGGCTTCTTCCATCGAGCCAATGTCTAATCCAATTTACCACCTCTCCATGTATACCTAGCGACTGAATTTTCCTAACTAACCTCCCATGCGGGACCTTGTCAAAGGCCTTACTGAAGTCCATGTAGACAATATCCACTGCCTTCCCTTCATCCACTTTCCTGGTAACCTCCTCGAAAACCTCCAACAGATTGGTCAAACATGACCTACCACGCACAAAGCCATGTTGACTCTCCCTAATAAGCCCCTGTCTATCCAAATGCTTGTAGATTCTGTCTCTTAGTACTCCCTCCAATAACTTACCTACTACTGACGTTAAACTCACCGGCCTATAATTTCCCGGATTACTTTTCGATCCTTTTTTAAACACCGGAACAACATGAGCCACTTTCCAATCCTCCGGCACTTCACCCGTAGACAGCGACATTTTAAATATTTCTGCCAGGGCCCCTGCAATTTCAACACTAGTCTCCTTCAAGGTCCGAGGGAACACTCTGTCAGGTCCCGGGGATTTATCCACTTTAATTTTCCTCAAGACAGCAAGCACCTCCTCCTTTTCAATCTGTACAGTTTCCATGGTCTCACTACTTGATTCCCTCAATTCCATAGATTTCATGCCAGCTTCCTTAGTAAATACAGACGCAAAAAACCTATTTAAGATCTCCCCCATTTCCTTTGGTTCCGCACAAAGCCGACCACTCTGATCTTCAAGAGGACCAATTTTATCCCTTACAATCCTTTTGCTCTTAATATACTTGTAAAAGCTCTTTGGATTATCCTTCACTTTGACTGCCAAGGCAACCTCGTGTCTTCTTTTAGCCCTCCTGATTTCCATGGAGGAAGAAACAGTCCTGACCAGTTGACCTGCGTTTTTTTATTTTTAAATTAAAATTATAAGTATACACAGTTGAGATAAATTTGAGATTGAGAGCACAGTTACTCTTCCTGGTGTTGAGCCAATATTTATTTTTCATCTGACACCAGAATCAAGATCAGTGTGGGAGTTTGCTGTGCAGAAATAGATTTGTCTTTTTTTGCATTACAACGGCCTCTAGATTGGCTGTAAAGCCCTTTGGGAGAATTTGTGAGATATATTTTTGAAAGATACTTCAGCAGTGCAAGTCTATCTTTTCTTGCTAAACTCCCATTATAAAAACTGAAAAACGGTTAATAATGCTGACTTTATATCTTGCAGTGATGTAAACTATTTACTGAATGTTTGTTATGCTGGTTATATTTGGACATTTATTTTGTGACCTGGCTGGTTAGAAATGTGCCTGCACTGCTTTTCAATTGGTTCTCTTGATCAAGTTTGTCTTGGGTTGTAGCATGAATTGCAATCTTTGATACATCACATCATTCATTTGCCTATCATTTTGCTTATTGGATTGTTCAGTCTTCAGACTGTGATCATTGCTTCTCATTCCACAAATCCTTTTTTTCTGGGATACTTCCTGTTGATTCTTAGTAATACACAGAAAAACACATTTTAAATATTTTGGTCAATTATTTTGTAAATTTCTGCTAAGTAATGCCAGCATTCATACTTGGAGTAAAGAGCTAATGTGTCGCATTTCTTGGCACTAAGCTAAGCCATATAAGGTAATGCCACACATCCTTTGGTGTTTTGGAAGCTGATGTTGTAACCCAGCTTTTTGAGATGCTTTGTGGTGGCACATAGGCTGAGTGGAAATGAGAGATGTGGGTTGAAAAGGTCTGGTGTGGAAAGAAACTGTGTTAAAGTATAACATACTTGCTACAGAGCAAATCAACCAGTTTCAATGTGTTTCAGTATCTTTTTTAAGAAAGGCAGTAGCTGGGGGGAGAACAATTAAAATGCACTGCTTGTGTTAACCTGGGTAATTCTATCTGTAATCTTATAACCTGTACACTGTTTGGGTACACCTCCCAGCTTACCAAATTTTTTGATTCCTGTGTGGTATTTTCATGTTTAGTCTCAGGTCTAAACTCTGCTTATATGCAAAACTCTTGGCAGAAGGTGGTGTTGAGCAAGCAAGTTTCTTTAATGTGCCTTGGATGCCGATAGGCATTCATGGAGTCTTGTATGAATTTTACAACTGAACTGAGAAGTTTATGAAAAAGAATCTAGTGCTTTCCCAGTGTCTGTGACAAATAAACTCTTCTCGAGCTTCCGACCAGGTACAGGTATCGATTTTAACTGACATTTCGTTGACAAACTCTACCAGCTTCATCCTTGGTTAAAGTCGATAGTTGTACCTAGCTGGGACCTGAGAAGAGTTTATTTGAGAAGTTTATGCTTGGGACGTTCTTCTTTTTACCATTGACCCCTTCCTCAAAAAGGAAATGCATTGTCTATTTCACAGCCTAGGAGATTCCCACTGCCAGCAAAAGTAGGAATTTGCTATTCGTAGAGTTTTTCATTTCAGAAAGAAACCAAGTTTGATCCCAGAGACCAGTTTTATTATAATTCACAAATACAGTGCCAGAAATGACAGTACTATAGTCCCCTCTAATTATATCTACCCTTGTTTTATTTTCACTTCTCCCACCTCACCTTTACTCTTCTCTCACCACCATCTTTCACTAATATAGTTTCTGAACCCACTGCTTCAGTTTTGCATTCATCAAAATAACATGCAGGACCTTAATGAAGTATTAACTGGAGTAGCAACTGTATGCACATGAAGCTGGGGTTTTGGAATCTGAGGCTACAGCCACACTGCGCCGGATAATTTTGAAAAGGAAGCTTTTTCTCTTCGTTTTGACCCCCTGTCCACACTAAAATGGCGTTTTCATCCCCCGAAAACGGAGATTTTCAGAAACGGTCTCCAGAGTGAATAAATCTGAAAACGCCTAATATCCGTTGCGGTGTGTACGGGGTAACCGGAGCTTTTTAAAACCGCTGTCATGACATGCCGCAACAGATGGCAACAGTGCGGCATTTCATTGTTTTCTTCTTATTATTATTCTTACTTTATTGTCACCAAACAATTGATACTAGAGTGTACAATCATCACAGCGATATTTGATTCTGCGCTTCGCAGAACCTAACAATTTCAGAACAGATGGCAACGAGACTGAAGCCAGAAGAGTTAGAAATGCACTCACCAAATACTTTGACCCATAGCCTACTGAATAAATAAGTATACTCACTTTGCCCTGTTTTCTGTCCTTGCTTGTATGAAGGTAAGGACAGAAAACACCCTCCGCCACCTCCAGTTTAAATTCCATGCGGAATATTTTGGAGGATCAAGAACCAAGAACCAAGGTGGTTTACCTGTTTATGCAAGTACTTCTCTGACAATAGATGTCACAGCCTAATGTATGATTGTATGGAAACACAAGATAACACTGATGCATACATGATTTATACATTTAACAAGGTGCTTTATTAATGCAACAGAGTTAGTCAGTTTTTCAATGTTCGTCGTCCGCCGGGTCATACTGTCCGTGAACTCTCTGTCAGTTGCCTCCATACGCTCCAGTATTTGTTTTTTTTAGTTTTAAGTCCTCCTGCGCGAGAGCCAAGAGCAATTCCTTTCAAGTTTTTCTACTCTGTAACCGGACAAACGCGCACCAAGTATACCGTTTCCTCTTCGCTTGTTTTCTGTGTGTCCTGCGCATGCCCAGTAGGAGGAGATTCGCCCAAATATCCATCTAATGTGGACAGAGATATTTTGAAAAACGCTTAGAGTGGACGCCAATCATTTTTACTCAAAACTGGTGTTTTCAAAATTATCCGGCGTAGTGTAGACATAGCCTGAGTTGACAGAATCTGTTAATGGTAGGGCATGGACTTGGAAACAGAATCAGATTCAGGTTTGTTACCACTCTTATATGAATTGAAATTTGTTTTGTGGCAGCAGCATAGTACAAAGACGTACAATTAAATTACAAAATAAATGGGGCAAAAAAGGGAATAATTAAGTAGTGTTCATAAGTTCAGAGACCATTCAGAAATCTGATGATGGAGAGGAAGGAGCTGTTCCTGAATTGTTGAGTGTGGGTCTACAGGTTCCTCCCTGATGGTAGTATTGAGAAGAGGGCATGTGAGGACCTTAATGGTGGATGCCACCTTCTTCCGACACTGCATTTTGAAGATCCTGTTGATCATGGGGAGAGTTGTAACTGTGATGACTGAGTCCACAATCCTTTGCGTTGGAGCCTCCATACCAGGCTGTGATATAACCTGTCAGAATGCTCTCCACTGTATATCTATAGAAATTTACAAGAGTCTTTGACATATCAAACCTCCTCAAACTCCGAACAAAGTAGAGCCGTTGGTATGCCTTGTTCATGATTGCATCAATATGTTGGGGCTCAGGGCTGATCCTCAGAGATGTTGACACTAGGAACTTAAAGCTGCTCACCCTTTCCACTACCGACCTCTCAATGATGCCTGGTGTGTGGTCTCCTAACTTCTCCTTCCTGAAATCCACAGTCAATTTCTCGATCTTGCTGATGTTAAGTGTGAGGTGGTGATCGTTGTGAAACCACTTAACCAGCCCACTCCTTTTAATGCCTTCTCATTATCATCTGAGATTTTACTAAGAACAGTGATGTTGTCTGTCAATCTATAAATGGCATTTGAGCTGTGCTTAACCACAGAATTGTGAGTGGAGACAGGGTAGAGCAGTGGCTTGGCACGCATCCTTCAAGTGCCCCTGTGTTGATTATCAGTGAGGAGGTAATGTTACTACTGATCAGTACTGACTGTGATCTCCCGATGAGTAAGTCAAGGATTCAGTTGATTACGGAGGTACAGAGGCCCAGGTTTGGAAGCTTGGTGATTAATACTGAGGAGATGATGGTATTGAATGCTGAGCTGTAATCAATAAAGAGCAGCCTGGTGTGTATTGTTGTTTTATAGCTGTTCCAAAGTAGAATGGGGAGCCAGTGAGATTGTGCCCAACATAAACCTTTTGTGATGGTAGGTGAATTGCAGCCTGTCCAGGGCAGGAGTTGATCCTAACCATAACCAAACTCTTGTAGCACTTCATTATGGTAGATCAGAATCAGATTTATTATCTCTCGACAAATTTGTTGTTTTGCAGCTGCAAGACATAAAAATCACAATAACTTACAAAATAAATAGCAAAAGCTGAAAAATAAGATAATGGATTGTTAAGAAATCTGATAGCAGAGGGGAAGACGCTGTTTTTAAAACATTAAGCATGTCTTCAGGCTCCTCTGCCTTCCTGATGGTAGTAACATGAAGAGGACATGTCCTGAATGATGAGGGTCTTTAATGGTGAACGCTTCCCTCTTGAGGTGCTGCCTCCTCGAAAATTATCTTGATGGTAACCCTCACCCTAATGCTTATGATAGAACTAGCCATGTCTACAACCCTCTGTGACCTCCTTATAGTCCTGTGTATTGGTCCCTCATACTAAGCTATGAAGCAGGCAGTCAGAATACTCTCGCCATATGCCTGTAGAAATTTGTAAGAGTCTTTGCTGGCGTACCAAATCTCCACAAACTCTTGGTGAAGTATAGACATTGGTGTGCCACCTTCATGATTGCATCAGTGTATTTAGCTCAGGTTAGCTCCTCTGAGATGCTGCCCACCCTTTCCACCACTGAGCTCTCAATGGCAACTGGTGTGTGTTCTTCCAACTTTCCTTTTCTGAAGTCCATGACCAATTCCTTGGTCTTGCTCACACTATGTGCAGAATCAGTTGAACTCTTTTAATATTTTTTTTAATGTCAGCACTTAACAAGACTTTTGTCAAGGTCCTGCATAGTAGATTTGTTCGGAAGGTGAGATTATATGGGAATCTGGGTGAGCTCGACAATTGGAAACAAAATTACCTTGGTGGAAGAAGTCGGGGGGGCTGGTAAAGAGTTGTTTTTCTTGATTGAAAGCATGAGACCAGTGTTGTGGCGCAGGCACTGGTGCTGTGTCCTCGGTTGTTTGTCATGTATATAATTAATGATTTGGATGAGAATTTAGGTGGTAGGATTAGTAAATTAGCAGGTGACTCCAGAATTGAATGTAGTGGAAGTGGTGACACAGGTAAACAAGGTTCTAAGATGATGCATCAGACACTTGTCTTAATGGATTGGACATTAAGTACAAAAGTTGAGACATAATGATACAGCGTTAAGATGCTAGTAATACTACACCTGGGGTATTGTGTCGAGTTCTAGTTGACACGCTTTAGGAAGGATGTGGTTAAGCTAGAGAAGATAAAGAAAAGATTCACATGGGTGTTGCTGGGAATGGAAGGCTTGAATTATAAGGAGATGAATGATAGGCTGGCACTGTTTTACTTGCAGTGAAAGAACTAAAGTGATGATCACAGCGAGGTTTATAAAATCATGAAGGGCATAGAGAAGGTGGATGGTGTCAGTCTTTATCCTAAGTGAGGTCGTCTAAAACCAAAAGTTTAAGGTGAGAAGGGAAAGCCAAAACCTGGGGGGCAAGTTTTTCCATACGATCGGTGGTGGCTGAACTGCCAGAAGTGACAGAGGTGGAAACATTACAGCATTTAAATGTTGTGTGGATAGCTTAATGGAAAGGTGTAGATGGTCATTGGACTTTCTCAGTAAGGCATCTTGTTCGGCAAGGATGAGTTGTGCTTCTATGCTGTATAATTATGTGATTTCTGTTTCTTTGAGTCACGTGTGCTTCCAGCCACGGTACAGAAAAGGTCATGAGTTACTACTAAAGGTGAAGCTTCATTGTTTGGTTTTCTTTCTCTATGTACTATCTCTGGAAACTTGTGTATGGTCTTTGCAAAGTTTTCAAAAGATCTTTTGAAGATTGTCATTTCCCTTCAATAATAAGTGTATTGCTTTGGATACTGTTGAGGAGGATGACCTACCGGGGGAGCCACAGCGATCGGATCTCTGTGGTAGGAAGAAGAGGACTGCAGTAGTGATAGGGATTCCATTGTTAGAGGAGCAGACATGAGATTCTGTGGACATAACAGACTCGCTGATGGCATGTTGCCTCCCAGGTGCCAGAGTCAGGGATGTCTTGTATCAGGTCCACAGCATTCTAAAGGGGGAGGATGAGCAGCCAGAAATCTTGGTATATATTGGCAACAATGACGTAGGTAGGAAAAGGGAAGATGTCCTGAAGAGAGAATTTAGGGGGTTAGGTAGAAAGCTGAAAAGCAGGACTTCCTGGATAGTAATCTCTGGATTGCTGCCTGTGCTGCACATCAGTGAGGGTAAGAATAGGATGATTTGGCAGAAGAATGTGTGGCTGGGGCAGGGCTTCAGATTCTGGATCACTGGAATCTCTTCTAGGAAAGGTATGACCTGTACAAAAGGCCTGGGTTACACCTGTACCCAAGGGGAACTAATAGCCTTATGGGCAGGTTTGCTCGAGCTTTTGGGGAGGGTTTAACTTAATTTGGCCGAGGGTTGGGAATCGGTGTAATAGGGCTGAGGTTGGTGCAGTTGGTATACAAGCAGGTGTAGTGAGACTGTCAAGAAGGATGGGCAAATAATAGGCAACATTGCAGTCAGTAGGATGAGTACAGTATAACATGGTAAAATGGAAAAGGATGATGAATACAGGACTGAAGGTGTTGTATTTGAATGCATGCAGTATACAGAATAAGATAGATCTTGCAGCACAGTTAGAAATTCGCGGGTATGACGTTGTGGGTATCTGAGTCATGGCTGAGAGAAGTTGTATAGTTGGGAGCATAACATCTAAGGAAACACATTGTATCAAAGGGCAGGCAAAGGGGTTGGCATGGCTCTGTTGATTTAAAAAAAAAATGAAATCAAGTCCTCAAAAAGAATTGACCTTGATAGGAACATGTAGGATCCTTGTGGGTAAAGTTAAGAAACTGAAAGGGTAAAAAGACCCTGATGGGAATAATATACAATCCTCCAAACCGTATCCAAGATGTGGGCTACAAATTACAACCAGGAAACAGAAAAGGCATGTAAAAAGTGCAATGTCATGAGGGATTTTAATATGTAGATAGATGTGAGAAATTAAGAGATGTAATTTGTAGAATGCTACAAGATAGCTTTTTAAAACAGCTTGTGGTTGAGCCCACTAGGGGAAAGGCTATTCTGGATTGGGTGTTTTGTAATGAACCTGTTTTGATTAGGGAGCTTAAGGTAAAGGAACATTTAGGAGACAGTGATTGTAATATGACACAGTTCACCCTGCAATTTGAGATGGAGAATCTAAAGTCGGGTATTTCAGTATTATAGTAGAGTAAAGGGAATTGCAGAGGCGTGAGAGAGAAACTGTTTGATTGGACAGGGGCACAGCAGCAATGACGACAGCAATGGCTGGAGTTTTTGGGAGCAATTCAGAACGCACAGGATATTTCCATCTCATAGAAGTAGTATTGTCAGGGTAGGACAACACAAACGTGGCTGATGAGGTAAGTCAGAGCTAACTTAAAAGCAAAAGAGAGGGCATATAATAGCAAAATCTAGTTGGAGGTTAGAGGATTGGGAAGCTTTTAAAAACCAACAGAAGCCAACTGAAAAGCCAAAAGGAGGGCAAAGATGAATATGAAGATAAGCTAGCCAGTAATATCAAAGAGGATTCAAAATGTTTTTTTCAGATACATAAAGAGTGAAAGAGAGGTAAGAATATATATAGGGCTCCTGGAAAATGACATTGGAGAGGTAGTAATGGGGCACAAGGAAGTAGCGGACAAATTGAATAAGTATTTTGTATCAGTCTTTACAGTACAAAACACTAGCAGTATGCTGGAAGTTTGAGAGTGTCGGGGCAGAAATGAGTGCAGTCGCTATTACTAGCGAGAAGGTGCTTGGGAAGCTGAAGGGACTGAAGGATGATAAATCACCTGTACTAGATGGACAACACCCCAGGGTTCTGAAAGAGGTAGCTGAAGAGTTTGTCTAGGCATTAGTAATGATCTTTCAAGAATCACTATATTCGGGGATGATTCTGGAGGACTGAAAAATTGCAGTTGTCACTCCACTATTCAGAAAGGGAGGGAGGCAGAAGAAAGGAAATCTTGGGTCAGTTAGCCTGACCTCAGTGACTGGAAAGATGTTGGATTGATTGTTAAGGATGTGGTTTCGGAGTACTTGGAGGCACATAATAAAATAGGCCAAAAAGAGCATGGTTTCCTTAAGAGAAATCTTGACTCTTAAATCTTTTGGAATTCTATGAAGAAATAACAAGCGGGATAGACAAAGGAGAATCGGATGTTGTTTTTCTTGGGTTTTAGAAGACCTTTGACAAGTTGTCCCACGTTGGGCTGCTTAACAAGATAAGAACCCATGATGTTACAGGCATGGATTGGTTGATTGGCAGGAGGCAAAACGTGGGAATAAAGGGAGACTTTTCTGGTTAGCTGCAGGTGACTAGTGGTGTTCTGCAGGGGTCTGTGTTGGGACCTCTTCCTTTACATTATATGTCAGTGATTTGATTGGTGGAATTGATGGCTTTGTGGCCAAGTTTGCACACAATATGAAGAAAGGTGGAGGGGCAGGTAGTGTTGATGAAGCAGGGAGGTTGCAGAAGAACTTGGACAGCTCGGGAGAATGGGCAACCATGTGGCAGATGGAACGCAGTGTGGAAAAATGTATGGTCATGCATTTTGGTAGAAGGAATATAAACATAGACTGTTGCTAAACGGGGAGAAAATTTGAAAATCCGAGCTGTCAAAGGACTTGAAAGTCCCAAAGGTTAACTTTCAAGTTTAGTCGGTGGTGAGGAAGACAAATGCAATGTTAGCATTAATTTTGAGAGGACTAGAATATAAAAGCAAGGATGTAATGCTAAGTCTTCTATAAGGCACTGGTGAGGCTTCTTTTGGTGCATTGAGAACAGTTTTGGGCCCCTTATCTGGAAAGAATGTGCTGACATTGGAGAGGGTTCAGAGGAAGTTCACGAGAATGATTCTGGGAATTAAATGATTATTGTACGAGAAGCATTTGAATCTAGACCTTTGTTGTTAAAGTTAGAAGAATGAAGCAAGATCTCATTGAAACCTACCTCCCCTCTGTCCCTCAACACAGCTGCCCCTCAGGGCTGTGTCCTAAGCCCCCTCCTTTTCTCTTCTGTTTACCCATGACTGTGTCGCCACCAGCAGCTCCATCTACTAAGTAAGTTTGCTGACGACACTACATTGATTGGCCTTATCTCAGACGATAATGAGACAGCCTACAGAGAAGTCATCACTCTGATACAGTCATGTCAGGAAAACAGCCTCTCCCTCGATGTCACAAAAACAAAGGAGCTGGTTGTAGACTACATGAGGAATGAGACAAGCTTGCCCCTGTAGACATTAATGGATCTGGGGTTGAGAGGGTGAACAGTTTAAGTTCCTTGAGATACACATCACCAAGGATCTCATGTGGTCTGTACATTCTGGCTGTGTGGTGACAAAAGCACAACAGTGCCTCTTTCACCTTGAACAGTTGAAAAAGTTTGGCACGTATCCCCAAATCCTAAGGACTTTCTACAGGAGCATAATTGAGGCATCCTGACTGGCTACATCACTGCCTGGTATGGGAACTGTATTTTCCTTAATTGCAGGACTCTGCAGAGAGTGGCATGGACAGTCCAGCACATTTGTAGATATGAGCGTCCCACTATTCAGGACATTTGCAGAGATGGGTGAGTAAAAAGGGCCCGAAGGATCATTGGGGATCCGAGTCACCCCAACCATAAACTGTTCCAGCTGCTACCATCTCAGAAACGGTACCGCAGCATAATAGCCAGGACCAACGGGCTCCGGGACAGCTTCTTCCACCAGGCCATCAGACTGATTAATTTACGCTAATACAATTGTATTTCTATGCTTTATTGACTGTCCTGTTGTGCATTCTATTTATTACAAATTACTATAAATTGCACATTGCAGATTTAGACAGAGATGTAACGTAAAGAGTTTTGCTCATGTATGTGGAGGATGTAAGAAATAAAGTCAATTCAATTCAATGTTGAAAGGCCTAAATAGAGTGGATGTGGAGAGGATATTTCCTATAGTGGGGGAGTCTGGAACCAGAGGCACAGCCTTGAGGGATATCCATTTAGAATGGAGGTGAGGAATTTCTTTAGCCAGAGATGGTGAATCTGTGGGATTTGTTGTCACAGGCAGCCATGGAGGCCGGGTCATTGAATGTATTTAAGGCAGAGGTTGATAGGTTCTTGATTAGTCCGAGTGTGAAAGATTATACGGAGACGGCAGGAGAATGGAGTCGAGGGAAAATGGATCAACCATGATGAAATGGCGGAGTGGGCTGAATGGCCTGATTCTGCTCCTGTGTCTTGTGGTTTTTTCTTTTGCTCTGCTCTTTGCTTCCTAATTTCTGGCCGTGCAAAGCCTTTGAAAGCAAAGTATATTAGCTTCTTGCCTTATGATTGTGCCAAAATAATCTGATATGATAACATCCTGTTTGTTAAACTTGTTATCTTTTCTGTTTCAGGCCCATCAGTTACCAGACTCTGGAAATCAGTCGGTAGTTTCAACGTTTTACCAGGTTGGAGACTTGGTGTGGACTAAGGTTGGCACTTATCCCTGGTGGCCTTGTATGGTGTCCTGTGACCCATTACTGCAGGTTCATACCAAGATCAACACAAGAGGTAACAAGAATAATTGGCGTTATGAGGTTTCCCTTGAAGCAAAACTCTTCCTTTGAATTAGCCAGCTATTGATGGAATATTTCAGCTTTTGGTGTGTGACTAATTCAGCAAGAAGCTTGTTGGGGAATTTCTCTGGAAATTACCAACTATTGCTTTTGTTGGAATGAAATGCTCTCAGTTTACATGATGTCCAATGCTTAGCCTTGTTTTTAGCCTTTTATAACTGTTATTGTGAAACATAAGGTTTGCTGTAAATTATTGTGGTCACTATGTCATAAGTTACATTGGCAGTGCAGCAATAAATGCAAACAGGAACATAAGTTCCCACACATCTTTGAGATCTCAGAGGGAGGCAGACATTTGCTTCACCCTGGAGGAGTCTGCAGATTCTCTTTCCTCACTGGAAGTTCTATTTGGTTCTTAAATGACTCCAGTGTTTTCTGTATTCATCAGAAACAATATGGAAATGCATTTCACTTGGACCGTAAAATATTGGAGCAGAATTTGGCCATTCGGCCCATTGCTTTTTGACATGTTATGGAGAATCTACTGAAATCTTGCATTGACTTTGTCTCTGGACAATATCTTTTGCAAGGTACAACCTTGTTCTTTGGCTAAAATAGTATTCTGAATTTTCCTAAAATATAGAAGCCAACGGTAAATTCAAGCCACTTTCCATTAACTATGTTGATCACTGATCACCAAAAGATTGTGTCAATCATTCTAATCAAGTATTGACTGGTAAAATGTGCAGAAAATCCTTAGCTTTGTGCTTTTCAAAAGAAACTTTACCAAAAGAACTTTCCAGTTTAAGATGGCACTTGTGAAGACACCGGCTTGTTGGAAGCAAACAAAACAAATAAGTTACTGCATTAATCACACTCTTTCTCTGATATGATTACTGCAATCAGTAGACTGTCACTTCCCTTTCAGAGTTAAGCTTTTGAACTGCCTGTACAACCTGGCATTTTTATGGTGTGAGCTGAAGTCTGGAAGGTGCAGGACGGATGTAGTGTGACGTGTATAGGCTGAATTGAGGTTCTGGGGCCTGAGAATGAGGAATGAGCCATTGTTAAAGTGGACTTACGATGTGGTGATTTGATGTGGCAGAACGGAGGTCATTCGAGGCAGTGGGGACCAGGCTCTGGCACGAGAATGAGGAAAGACCCGAGGTTTGATCGATTTCAGTGTCGTGCAGAATCATGGCAGCGGGTTGTGGGCCCAAAAGCGTATCAAGGTGGCAGGGCCCAGCTCTGAGAGTGAGGAATGACATGAACTTTGGCTAATTTTAAGTGTCAGGCCAGATTGAAAAGGTCAGAGTGTTGGGGCCGTGGTGAAGGATGAGCTGATTCAGCTCACGACTCAGCAAAGTTTACTCTAATCTCTGCACTGAATTGAGGCTGTGGCCTGCAACTAATGGGCTCATGAGTAGGCTTAATGATGACTGACTTCGTGGCTGTGGACTCACTTCCATGAACTTCAGTTCTGAATGTTATTTGCTTGCTTTTATTGTTTGAATGATTTGTTTTTCTTCTGCACATTGGGTGTTTGACAGTTTTTAAATGGGTTTCACTGGGTTTCTTTGTGGCTGCCTGTAAGGAGACAAGGTTGTATAAATATACTTTGAACTTCAAAACTCCCAAATATCAGGTAAGTTTGTTATAGTCCCTAATTCTAAATTGTATGTTATTGGAAATGCTGCGAAGTACAGTATAGCTTTTATATCAACATACATACAGTATATGATTTGATTAGCTCTGTGTCATTTTGATGATGGGACTTATTCAACCCCATATGACTCAAACAAGTGAAAATTTATAAAAACGAAAAGGCAAATTGTGGTCCCAGATTACATGAGAAATGGAGACAAAATCAGCAGCATCTTTGAAAAGGGAACTGCACTTATCCTTGAATGGGAAATTTACAGGAAGACTGGAAAAGAACAGGACACTAGACAACATTCCGTGTAATTTTTTTTATAGCTGCACGAATCAACCATTGCTCTGAGCAGGAAGTTTTTACGTGGCTTGAAAACTGTGCAGCACTTTATAATAACATTATATAAAAGAAAGTACCAGCTGCGTGGTAACAAAGGCCATGTGCATGGGAGCATTTCAGTTACTGCGCGACCATTCCCCTGTGCATCTTAGGGGGAGCAGTGACACCAGGGCTAATAGGAAAGGTCTATCAACAGGTTGGTAAAGATAGTGCGATAGATCGTCATAACCTATGATACAAGATTAGATGTTGTGCCCTTGCCCCAATCAACACTAATATTCTTCTATCCACAAGTTTGTTTTTTTCCCTGAGCATTTGCAAACTATTCCCATGGGTGATCGTTCTGTTTCAAGTAACTTTACATTTGCAACTTGACACTTGTGTTTTTAAAACATACCTTTTATAGTGGTTAAACTGTTCCCTGTGGGATTTATAATTAGATCATTTATTTAAGAAAATTCAGAACATAATTTGGATCATGTATTCAATTGAGATTTAGTGGTTTCAATTTACTTGAGCATGAAGTATATTTTATGTTAATAATTCATTCATCTGCCTTTGCTAAAGTTGGTATATTTCCCTGGGAGTGTGACCAGGAAGTGAATAATAATTCAACCTATCCTGTTTTCCTATGTGAAAACAGCAAAAAATCTGCACAAATGGAATTAGATTTTGCATGATGTTACCGATTTTTTCCTTGTTATTGTTTTAGCAGTTTATTCACTCTTGATTGCAACAGGTTAACTCACTTTTCCTGAAAACCTGATGACTGAAGGATTGTGCACATGAAAGTGCAAGGTTATTGGAGTTAGAGTTATCAAACTGGAGTATGGCTCTGTGGTTCAAACTGTATCCACTGACTTCCTTATTAGGATTTCTCACCGCAAAGCCATTCCCTCTGGAGACAGGGAAAATCGATTTAGCTCGGCACAAGCCAGTCTTTTTAACTAACACACATAAAAGTTGCTGGTGAACGCAGCAGGCCAGGCAGCATCTCTAGGAAGAGATGCAGTCGACGTTTCAGGCTGAGACCCTTCGTCAGGACTGTCCTGACGAAGGGTCTCGGCCTGAAACGTTGACTGCACCTCTTCCTAGAGATGCTGCCTGGCCTGCTGCGTTCACCAGCAACTTTTATGTGTGTTGCTTGAATTTCCAGCATCTGCAGAATTCCTGTTGTTTGCAGTCTTTTTAACTATTGGCTTGTTTGTTCGTAGTATTTTCAATGGCCTGACAAAGCTTATCTGACAAGTCACAGTCATGTGGAGAAATGTTGAAGATAGTGATAGAGCACAAGAGCAGAGAAACAGGCCTTATGCTCATCTATTCAATGCGGAACTATTATCCTGTCTAGTCCCATTGACCAATACCTGGAGCATAGCCTTCCATACCCCTCTCATCTATGTACTTATCCAGATTTATCTTAAATGCTGAAAAAAAAGGGAAAAAAACAAAGCTGATCACAATACAATAGAGTCCTGAATTACTCCTTTTCAGTGTTGTACTGCCAGCCATGTGTAATTAATGGCAATAACTGGTCCACTTTCAGTTAAGGACTTCATTAGTTCAACAGAACTGTAAGGACAAAGCAATGGAGCAACCAGTGTTAACATTGCACAGATATGGTGCCCTGGATACCTTTCTATTTTCTATTCTATTCTATAGATTTGCTGTGTATTCCCACAAGAAAATGAATCTCAGAGTTGTATATGGAGACATATATGTACTTTGATAATAACATTTACTTTGAACTTTGAATTTGTGGTTCACATTTTGTGCTAAATACTGTGGTTCACATTTTCATAATTGTAAAGCAATAGCATTTTTTTAATTGGGGAAATTTGCTTCCCTGGAAGTAGCATATTGTTTTAATATGTAGACATTTAGTATGAAAGTCACATCTGCACACAAGTCTTGAAACATTCTTTTAGTACAGGAATTTATTTATTTTCTGTTTACAGCTTGCATACCTACTTTAAAGTTTCTTGATGTTCAGAGTCTGGTTTTCTTTCAGGTCTCTCATTATAAATTGTAATCTTTGGTCTTTTGATTCAGGTGCTCGTGAATACCACGTGCAATTTTTTGGGACCGTGCCGGAAAGAGCTTGGATCCATGAGAAGAGGGTAGCTTCCTACCAGGGACGCTCACAATATGAGGCACTTGTAGCTGATACTGCCAGGCAAGCCAGCAGTGCTGCAGAGAAGCAAAAGGTATCCATTATGATAAACTAACTATATTGATGGGCATAGTCAGAACTGAGCTGAGTATAAAGTGTGGGAATCTCAGTTGAATCACTGGAAAATTCTGACTGAAGTTATTTAGTTGAAAATTTGTGTCCAATCCATGAACTCAGTTTTTGCTTTTGACATGGCCACCTTGTTGCTTGGGTGCCATCTGATACCCTTCAAGGAAGATGTATGTCATCCTTTCCTGGTTTGGCTGTTATGTGGTCTGGATGCACCACTGTGATTGACTCTGAATTTCTTGTATAGCTCAGAGCCTATTAGGAATGGACAAGAGATGGAATCCATGAACCATGAAACAGCAAAGAAAATAAACAGTTTCCCTGGCCCTCAACTCCTTTAGGAAACTTGTAAAGCTCTTGCTTTGAAAAGAATTATATTATTGCATTAGTATCTAATGGAAGATGTAGTGCAAGGTTGTGGAGATATTTTAAGAACATATGGAATCATAAGCTAGGAGTAGGCCACTCGGCTCCTGGCCCTCATGCCAGTTTCACCACTCAGTATGGTAATGGATAAACTGCCTCATCTTGGCTTTTGTGCCAGTTCCCCATAGACCTTAATTCCTTGGTTTCTTTTGAAAATTTGTCTACCATCTCTTTTAATTATCTCCATTAATGCCGATTCCACAAACCCTGCAGGGTAAAGGATAAAGAATTTCAGCAATTCGCTATCCATTGCAATGTTTCTTCATACTTTGGTTTTAATGCATACCCCCTAATCTTCTTTGTCTGCTTGTTCAAGGCTCTCCCATGAGCAGAAACGGGCTACTTTGAAGAACATGACCATTATTGCTTGAAAACACACTTTGTGAATGTCAGCTCCAGTTTTTTTTAATAATTAAGAGCTTGCATGCATATCTTTAACTGTTAGTTCTATTTTTTTGCTTTCTTAAGAGATGTTTTTGTTCACTTATGAGATACAAGGATTAGTGACTTTCTGTTCATCTGACCTGCTGAGGCATTTTAGAGGACAATTAAAGGATCTTCTTCCAGCCCCATATATCCATGAGGTAAAAATAGGAGAAATATTCCTTTATGGAATATTTGTTAACAGGATGAGTTTTGCTTGCACTGTATCTCTGAAATACAAATAAAATAAAACTTTTTCTCTCAGCAAAAGTCTTTGGAGTTCTTTTTCTTCAAGGGTATTGGAAGCAAAATCTTTAATTTTTTTTAAGGCAGAGGTAGATAGATATTTGATAAGCAAGGAGTCAAAGGTTACCATGAGTAGATGGGAATATGGAGTTTAGTCACAATCAATCATATCTTATAAAATGAAGTAGGCTTGAAAGGCTGGGTGGCCTACTCCTGCTCCTAAACTATATGTATGTTTGTCTGCCAGTTCACTGAATTTAAATTCCTCCAGTTTAAATCAGCTTAAAAACAAACAACAATAAAAATATGTGGGTTTTGCAAGAAGTTGTGGAGGGAATGGCAGGCGGAGCTAGAAGATGTGCACAGATTCAGAAGGGGAAGGGGTGCAGATTCTCAGTTACTTCCAGAAACTCCCATGTGTATAGTGGCACAAATGAAGGATCTGATTGCATTCAGAACCAACAAGTAGGCAGCCACAGGTAATAGTCCAAGAAATTTAAAACAGCATTTGGTCCAATACTTTATAATATATCTGTAAAATTTTGAGGATTACTTTTATCCGTGCATCAAGATTAGGTGGCTGGCTGTCTTACTATGAGAAACTTTCTTTTCCATTATAGTGTCAGTATTAACAAGAAATGCCCCCTGGTTGATTGCAACCTTTTTTTTCAAACCCAAAATTCTGTTAGGAGTGTATTTGATGGAAGCAAGTGCGGTGAAGCTCTTGCATATTATGTTACAGGTATAGATCTGTGTTCTAGCATTTTAAAATGCAAGATTTTGGCCAGTTTTCATGCTCTGATCTAAAGCTGTTGATTTATTTTGGAATAGCATGAGAAATTGGCTGTAGCTTGTTAAAAAAAATTGGTTATTGGAACCAGTTTAAAAACTGCTTTACCTTAGTTAGCCCAACAATATTTCACAATTGGACCAGAAATATGATTAGATTATGATTGAGATACAATTCAGAAACTAACATTTGAATTAAATCACACTAGTTTTCTTAGAAAAGCAGAATTCTGAGACTTCCAATGAGTGTGTTTTTCTTAAATTAAGAGTTGGAAGATGAGGATTATAATGTAATGTATTTTCATTTTCCCCTGTAGATCCTGAAGCCCATAGCACAAAGGATCCGCCCTCAGTGGGAAGTTGGCATATCTCAAGTCGAGGATGCATTGAGATTAACTCGGGAGGACAGGATAGAACAGTACACCTTTATTTATGTGGATCAAAAACCTGACACATCAGCAGATACAACAAAATCATTAAATCTTGAAGCGAAGAAAAATAAACAACATGAAAATTTATCCAGTCCTCCACGAGATCGGACAGCAGTGCAGAAATCAGTTATTGCAGCTCCTGCTACTAATGATGCAGTTCCGCATATAGATGAGAGGCAAGCAGATATCAAAGAGCCTGCCCCCAAAATGACTTGGAGAACAGCAGCAGCTAGAAAATCTCTGCCGCCTTCTCTTTCAAACCTCAAGGGGAACCAGACTGAGAAAAGAAATAGTGGCAGCCCTGACTGTGAGGTGTTGCCAGTAAGAAAAAGTGATCAGGTATTTGAAATACAGGAGTGAAACACCAGCGGGAAATTGTCTTTTTAATTTTATTACTGATTTAAGTATGTAATTGTGCCTATTTTTTTTGCATAATTGTTTTAAAAGGATCAGGAAGATGTCATTTGATTGTTTTTCCCCTTGTCCTTTATATACTGGCAATCTTGATGATTGATGAATCGTTATTTTTGCATGTCGGGCATTTAAACTGTCCAATAGCAATTCATTTTCATCAAATTTTTAATTGGGTAAAATAATTAGATTTGTTTGACTTTCAATTATCTTCCGGTTACTTGTTCCACTTTTGAAGCAATATGGCATCCCAAACTATATACAATGGATTCTGGTTAATTGGTCAATCAGGGCAGCCTCTTATTTGGGACAACACTTAAAGAACAAACACAAATCAAGAAAATAGCCAGGATTCTACGTTGATTTGGGACACTATGCTGCTTAATTGGGACAGGAGACTGTTGCTGAGCAGTTTCGAACTAATGTCAGTCACATGCATATTTTGTGGTCGCTAGACACTACACTGTGCTTATAATTAACAGTTTTTAAATAGCGTCACTTGTGTGTGCTTGTATTCAAAAGCAATGATTTTTTTTGTCATTGATAGCGAGTAGTAAGCAGTAAGACAATTCGGAACTGTTTTGCTCACTGTGGCTTCAAACATTTAGGCTTAGAAATGCTAGAAATGGCTGAGAGTGAAAATGAAACTGTTTCAAGTTAGAAATTGCAAAGAATTCGAAGGTACCGACAATCATCTTGATTGTTACAATGAAAATGAAGATTTGGAGGATGCAATTGTCAAAAGTATTGTTTGAAGGCAATCCATTATCAGCAGGAGGTGTCTGCAGTCTTTCATTTACAGTTAAAAGAACGTGATGCAGATGAATTCCTCTGTCGATAAGTATTAGGAACTAATACAGTTTTATAGTACTGTGATAGTATTTGTAGTGTTCTAATTTGTTCTGTATTTCATTTAAAGCCATAATTTGTTACTTAATTAAACAGTTTGTCTTTTTATACCTTTTTAATTTTTCTATGGAACTTCTAATTGGGGCAGCTACTTAATTAGGCTAAAATGTACTGGTCCCGATGTGTCCCAATTAACTGGAATCCACCATATTCCTGTCATTTAATGTCTGCTCACCTGAACTGTATATTTCATTTCCATGGATTTGATGCCAATAGCAGAAATGGGGGAAGAAAAATTAAAGAAAGCCAGGCATGCCTCTTCTGAATACTTGTGTGCGCACTATTCTGTTCCTCCTGAGAAAGAATATTGTGTGTTTGTTGGAGGACAGAAATTGACTCACCTCTGAAGCTCTTTCTGAGTCAAATACCCTGTTTGTCCTGTCTGGGTATGTATTTGAGTGATTGGCCAAGTAATCAAGTACCATGTTGAACCATGCTCTGCGTGTGTCAGCACATGCAGGGTATCTGGAATCTGGGATCAAACAGACAAGACGGGACCATATGTTACAAAGGCTCCATGTTGAATATTTTTGTATGTTTGCTGCAAGCAACCAATATTGAAAGCATTATTGTGAGTTAATTCTTGCAAGAGATGAAGATTTCTTCATTGATGCTTGTCTCAAATTGTAATCTGAGCTTGGCTATGCTGGTGGCAGAATGTTAAATGTTGATGGTATGTGTAGGCACGTTATTCTACTGTGTACCGACCATGTCCTGGAGTGCTGATCATGTATCTGTTACTGCATCTTTGTGTATTGTGTATACATTATAATAGTATAGGGTGATGTGATGTGTGCACAATTTTGGTTTGTTTTCCATGTAAGTTTAGAAAAAAGGAAACCATCTCATTTGTGCTTGATTTTCCCATTTCTCCAGTTTAAAAACTGCAGTGATCATTTGAGATATTTCATTTGGCATTTTCTTTCCACAAAGGTCTTGTAATTTCTCTGGAATGCATATAACATGGGTATTTCTTCCAAAAGGCAAATGTTGTCTCTTGGCATACTTTCAGTGATGATTATGCCATGTTGAGTAAGGACAACTGTCTATTTGGCTGATTACAGCGGATGAGTTTAAAATAATGGGCAAATCCATCCTATTCCTAGAAGACCAAAATCAGTAGGTGACATGGAAGGGCTACAGGAAAACACTTGGCAGTTATGGAATGAGGTCATTTGAATGTTTGAGAAAGCTGAAGCACATAAAATCAAAATTTCAAAGATGGTAAAAAAAATGTCAGAGTTTTGAATTTGTTGAGTAAGTTTTACAGCATTTGGTGTCAGTGCCATTCCTAATACAATTTGGCCAAAACCATGCCCCTGTAATGGTTGTGCTATGCTGAGTTTCATATATTTTACTTACAAGATGCAGAAGAGTTATAAATATATTTTTGGTTATAGAGTTTTATTTACTTTACTAATAAAGTATCTTACAAAAATTGCTGGAGGAACTCAGCAGGTAAGGCAGCAAATACAAAAAGAACTAGTTGATGTTTTGGCCCAAGACACTTCATCACGATAATCCTGATGAAGGATCCTGGTTTGAAACTTTGATTATTCATTTCCCTCCATCGATGCTGCTTAACCAGATGAGTTTCTCCAGCATTTTTGGTGTGTTGCTCCAAATTTCCAGCATTTGCAGTGTTTCTTATGTCTATCAATAAAATAAATTATTTTTCTTTATTTGATCTTATTTTTAAAATAAATTAATGTTGTGAAGCTTGTGGATCTGAGTGATTAAAGGAATGATGTATATTCCCAGTCTGAACATGCAAGTTAAAAATCTGCATTTTCATCACAATCTTGATATTAAAGAAAAATTGTTTCTTTATTTCTCAGTCTGATATTTTGATTTCCATGGGTTGCCTTGTGGAAGGAAGACTTCTCGTTGAGGGTCTTGATGTATGTAGGTAATGAAATCATTTTATTTCCAGAAGGGAGCGAGTATTAAGAGAGAGCTGTCACCAAAAGAAGTGGATGAAGTTCTGATTACACCATTAAGCCTTCGGAGTGAGAAACGGGAAGTGGAGTCTCTGCACTCGTGTACACGTGGCGAGGCACACCCTGCTTCATCAGGTAGAAGTTCATTGTTGTTCCCTCTCCTAAATCTTGCACCATTTCTGCTTAGTATTCCTGCAGTGCACAGGAAGTAGTTGGGAGGTATAGTACTGTAATAATTACATCATTGACTTGTTTCCTGAGGCCTACAGTAACTATTCATATGTATAACTCATATACTAACAAGCTGGGGAGGAATTTAAATTGAATATATCTAAAAGTTAATAAATCTGGAATTTAAAAAAAGTGAGCTTTGACAATGGGAATTACAGGGTAGAAACCATTTGGTTCACTATAGTCTCTCTGTTTTCATATTTTATAATCTGGCATATACAATATATTGATTCCTGACGTTTGTGTTCTAATGAAAGGTCACTGACTTGAGACAATTATCTCTACTTGGCTCTCTTTATTAGATGCTGCTTGACCAGCTGAGTATTTGCTTTTATTCCTACTAGGGAGAGTTGATATTTAGCTACTATAAAATCATAACCATAAATACAGAACCAACCAATAAATGATACTCTTATAAAATGTAGTTGCTGCATCTGGCCACAGCTTTGCCTTTGCATGCAGGGTTTGTATGTTTGCGTTGAGGAGGAAGCGTGGAGTCACTCCAGCAAGTCTCCATGACACTGCTGGTTTAATTAGCTTGTACTTTGAGTTATTTGTATGAACCAATAATAGAGCATGACATATTGTATATCGTCACATTACTGATCTCCAGTTTTAACCAGGCAATTTGAAGATTATGAAATGAAGCCAAGATGATAATCCAAGCCAGAACTTGGCGTAACTGTTTGGAACTGAGCCAAGCCAATCCCATTCCTGCTTTTTTATGAGCAGTGAGTGAGAGGTGGAAAAAAGCTTTGTTCTCTGCTGAATGTCGTGATCATTTAGTTTACTTGTTGGACATGAGTTGTAATCATTCACAGGAAATGGGTGTTTTTTTCTCTAGGAATAGGATTGTTTGCCCATCCCTAATCACCTGTAGCACGAGGTGTGTGGTGAATTTTCTTCTGCAACTGTGTTAGGGAGACATTTCCATCGTTTTAACCTACCCATGATCAAGGAACGGTGGAACGTTTTGAAGTTGGGATTGTGTCCAAAGGGAAATTACAGGAAGTGTCATTGCTGTGTGCCTGCTTCCTTTGTCCTTTTATGTGGTAGTGCTCATGGCTTTGAAAGTTATTGCTGAAGAATCCTGCAAATATCACTGCAGCTGCAACGCAACAATGATGCTTGACCATGTTGTTTTCCATTCAAGTGAGCTAGTTTATATTGGATGCTGTTAAGATCCTTGATAGATTTTGGAGCTGGACAGATTCACTTGACAATATTGCAATACATTTGTGACTTAATCTTTTAGATGGTGAAAGGCGAGGAGGTGAGTTACTTGCTGCAGAAAGCATGGTCTCTAACCTACTTTTGTAGTATCTTTCCAACTTTATCCAATAAATGTATGTAGTACATTTATTGCAATGAAAAGATCTTCAAATAGTATTAGACTTTTAGCCATGTAATGAAATTATAGGGCAGACTTGGTCAAATAGGTGGATTTGAAGGAGCATATTGAAGAAATAGAAAGAATAAAGAGATTTAGGGAACAAATTCTGGACTTTAGGGTCTTTGTAACTGAAGCCATGGCTACTGTAAGTAGTGATTTTAAAACTGGGAATGCTTAAGTCAGAATAGAAGAATGGTAATATGAAAGTTAGACTGCTAGAGGAAGTTGTATTAAAAAAAAATTGGGGAGAGCTATGTCAAACTATGGTAGGAGTGAAAATGAGAGTAAGAATTTCAAAATTGTAAATTGTGGAACAGTGTAGGCCAGCAAGCATGGGTGATTATGAATTAAAGTCATGATTGTGCCAAGCTCTTATACACTTCCAGCTGAATTGGGCCAGTTCTTGGCTTTATGTCAGTAGCAGAGTGAGCATATGTTGATTGTGACAAAGCAGGCCTGCAATTGATGACGACTCTCTGCCTCAGGGGTGCTCAGCTTTAAGTTGTCAGATCTGTTCTGAAGTTGCCCCATATTTAGTACAGTGATGGTATTGTGCAGAATGATGGAGATTGTTGACATTATAAAGAAGCAAGTTATTTTCTATTGTGACCGTGTTGGAGATAATCCTAGATGTGTCATGGACAAATGAATCTATGACAAACTGTTTAAGTGTTGTTTAACCCTAATATCCAATGCATGGACCCAAGGTTCTCATACCATCCCGCTTTTGTAATGGTTTTAATGTAAGTGATGGCATTTAAAAATGTCAGTGGGTTAGAAGATACAGTAAGGAGGGTAGAATTTCTTTTCTGCAGGACCTTAGTATAATCCCTCAGTTTACTACAGGAAGTTGTTTTATGGTCGCTTTAACCGATGGTAGCTTTTAATTTTGACTTGACTTTTTTTAATACTCAATATAAATTAAGTTTCCTAACTCTTATGGTGATCATCTGGGTTGTGGTTTTGCATTGCTAGTGTAGTAACATAACATTATGTTCCCAAGCTCCTTAGTTTGTTGTGTGCATGGGGGAGTGTGCAATTAGTTAACTGCGGCAAAAAATCAGGAGAACTGTTCCAATTTAAGGAGTGTAGCTTAACTTTTATGTTGACAGTTAAGTATCTCAAATTCAGCTGATTTTTATCAATTCATTCAAGGCTTTTAATTTTTTATACTTGTTTATTTTCAACTTTTAGTAATGATGTCCACATTTCTTTTGCCTTCATTTAAAATTCTCCTTGATGTCTTTCAGAAAGGAAACCACAAAGAAGGTCAGTTAGAAGCCGCTCTGAATCTGAGAAATCGGTTGAGGCTATACCAAAAAAGAAAATGCGAAAAGAGCAGGTATGTGATAGTGCTGGTTATTTAAGTGGAGATACATTTGCATCAGTGAGAAGCTGAACATTCATTTAGCCCCACAAGCTTTTTCCAACATTCAGTTAGATCATGGCTAATTGTTTCTGTCTTCATTTAAAGTCCTCAATACCTGTAATAAGCAAAAAGCTTATCGGTAACAAAAACAGCATGTAAACATACTCGGGTTGTCAGGCAGATGTGTGGAAAAGGAAATGGTTGATATTTCAGGTTGAAGTTTTCTCTTCAGGGTCTATTGGTTACCATCTTGATCAGATTCGACCGTGTCATTGATTGGAGAATTCCAGGTCTCCACAATGACCAAAGTGCTACCTGAACAGCCCAACTCATCATTTTGACCCTGTAATCTCAGTTCTCCAATTAAATTTTTTTTTTCATGAGCTATTTTGAATTTCATTCTTATGTAAACAAATTTGTTAAATAATCTTCAAAGTTGCTGGTGAACGCAGCAGGCCAAGCAGCATCTATAGGAAGAGGTGTAGTCGACGTTTCAGGCCGAGACCCTTCGAAGGGTCTCGGCCTGAAACATCGACTGCACCTCTTCCTATAGATGCTGCTTGGCCTGCTGCGTTCACCAGCAACTTTGATGTATGTTGCTTGAATTTCCAGCATCTGCAGGATTCCTGTTGTTTTTGTTAAATAATCTGTCAGCTTGCTGAACCGGAAGGAAAAACTTGGCTGTGTTTTCCCCTTTAAATCTGTGTTCTCTGGCTTAGATTCTCATGGATCCTCCAATCCCTTCCAAATATTTTGGAGTCAGTTATCCAGCACAGAAACAGGCGCTTTAGCCCAACTCATTTGTGCTGATCAATTTGTCTAGCCGAGCCAGTCCCATTTGCCTGTTTTGCTCTATCCTGCTAAAATTTTGTTATGTCACAAAATAACAAACTTCTTGACAATAAACCTGATTGGTTCTGTTTCTGGAACTTTTCCTACCCTTGTGTTTGTCTAAGTGCTGTAATTGCACCCACCTCTCTCACTTCCTCTGGCAACTTGTTCCATATACCCACTATCCCATGTGCTCAAAATCAGATCAGTTTTATTATCACTGACAAGAGTAGTGAATTTTGTTGTTTTGTAGCAGCAGTACAGTACAAGTCATAGGAAATACTGTAAATTACAATTAAAAATTAAGTAGTGCAAAAGAGGAATAGTAAGGTAGTGTTTGTAGATTGTTCAGAAATTTGATGACAGAGGGGAAGAAGCTGTCCCTAAAATGTTGACTGTGGGTCTTAAGGTAGAACTGAGGAGAGAGCCAGATGGTAGTGTCCTTTAAGGTGGATGCACCCTTCTTGAGGCACTGCTGTTTGAAGATCCTCTTGACGGTGGAGGGGGTTGTGCCCGTGATGGAGCTGGCTGAGTCTCGAACCTTCTGCAGCCTTTTTCAATCCTTTACATTGGAGCTTCCATACCAAGCGGTGATGTAGCCAGTTTCAATGCTCTCCTCTGTACCTCTGTCGAAATTCGTTGGTCATTAGTGACATACAAAATCTTCTCAAGCTCCTAATGGAGAATAGCTGCTTGTCTGCCTTCACCATTGTTGCATCAATATGTTGGGCCCAGGTTAAATCCATTCAGATGTTGATGCCCAGGATCTTGAAGGTGCTCCCCTTTCCACTGCACACCCCTCAATGAAGTCCACAATCCATTCCTTGGTCTTGCTGATGTTGAGTGCAAGGTTGTTATTGTTGTTGTGATATTAGTCAGCCAGCCAATCTTTCTTGATCCTGTATGAATCTTGAGATTCTGCAAACAGTAATGTCATTGGCGAATTTATAACTGCGTTTGAGTTGCGCCTAGCCAAACAGTCATGTGGGAATAAGTTGCTCCTCAGATCCTTTTTTAAATCTTTCCCCCTCACCTTAAACCCTAGTAATGCATTTTTTAAAATCAAGGTTCAATATGGAGGAAGAAATAACTCTGACTTGTAATCTCTTCCTTCTCTGATGCTCTTTGACATTAAAACTTTTAGCACATGTATAAGTTATTAGCACAGTCTTTTATCTCCCATGTTTGTGGGTTCATCATTTGCTTTGACTTTTTCTTTTAATGAAAATACTGGACTAATATTGATGTCGAGACTACAAACCAGTGAAATAATTGTGTGCTTGAGAGCTTTTAATTGGAAAATGTCTGTCACCCTGTTCCAGCTTTATTTTTAAAAGTTCATTTATTTTCAGTTTTGCTGACCAAGATGATCTGTTTGTTAATTGTGAAGAAAAACTCCACAGCTTTGTCATAGCAGATTTGAATCTGAGTCACCAATTTGAACAAAAATACCGCCTTCGTCTTGCCTTTTGGGCGAGGTCAGGTCAGGAAATTCAAGACTTGGCAGGAAATTAAAAACTAATTCAGTGAATCAGTGTACCCTGTTATTGTGAAATATGTCAATATTTGAATTTTTGATCTAGTAAAACCTTATTTTGGACCTGAAATTATAGTTAAAAGGAGACATTATTACAGAAAATTGTAAACTTCGTTAAGATTTTCAGTTTTTAGTGTAAAGCTAGTACTTTATCACTCACATGCCTGACGCAGGCCTCTCATGGTCTGAGTCGACGTTCCCCTCCCTTATCACTCACTGGTACTCTTAACTGTAAAGTGTCAAGAGCAATGCAAATTAAAAGTACTTTTCAAAAGCTTTCAATGAAAAGTGCCTGGTATACAATATCATTATATGTACAAGGTATTGATTGTCATATAAAGATAATGTTGGACATTTATGGATTCACTATTTGCTTGTGTTCTGATTGACAGATGGAAACCATTCCAGCAACAGCAGAGACTATATGTTCACAGAGAGGTTCGTCGGTACCCCATGCACATGGAACAATATTAAGTTCAGCTCTGCCAGGTAAGCACTGATGATCTCACATTCTACAGTGAAAATGTTTGAAGCTAAATGATTGTATTGTAGTTTAGAATGCAACTTCCAACTGCGGATCTGACTGGATTTATTCTACTTTTAGTTACAGTTTTGTTGAAATAGATGCAAAACAAAACGGTAACCAGCTGCCGCATGGCATTGAGGAGTACTTAATGACTCTGTGCCTGTACACTCTGGAGCTGAGAAGAACTGGCGGGGGGGGGGGGGCGTGGATGGATCTCATTAAAACCTATTGAAAGGCCTTAATTGAGTGGATGTCAAGAGGATATTTCATATAGTGGGGAAGTCTGGGACCAGAGGGCACAGCCTCAGAATAGAGGGATGTCCCTTTAGAATAGAGATGAGGAGGGATTTCTTTACCAGAGGGCAGTGAATCTGTGGAATTCATTGCCACTGATACCTGTGGGTATATTAAAGTGGTGGTTGATAGATTCTTAATTACTAAGGGCATCAAAGGTTACAGGGAGAAAGCAAGAGAATGGGGTTGAGAGGGATGGAATGCAGAGCAGACCCGAGGGGCTGAATGGCCTACAATGTCTTATGGTCTTTTTTTTCTTGCCCTTAGGTGCCAGTGAGCTTTCTGATTCCTGTAAGCCACTCAAAAAGCGTAGTCGGGCTTCCACGGACATGGAGATGGCAAGTCCAGGGTACAGAGAGATTAATGATTCTGATTCCAGAGGACCACTAAGTGAGGTAGGGATGTGAATTGAAGAGGAATAGGGGCAATGTTCAAGTTATTGTTTAATGAAGTGTGATTTGTCATAGAAAGACACAATATGGAAACTTCAGCTCACCCTCTACTTTAACAATCAACCACCCATTTATAGGAATCATATATTAATTACATTTAAAAAAAAATTTTCCTTGCATTTTGTCACCCCTCCCAAGATTCTATCACTCTACCTACATGAACAACTTGTAGTGACTAATTAACCTTCAAGAGCAAGATGGTGCTAGTGACCACTGGTGACATGTTGCTGGCAGCTCACTAAACAACTAACTACTCTGCTTCTGAACTGCGATCGAATTGTAGCCTGTAATTTTTGAGCTGACTGAGCGATCTTTGCGATCTCCTTGGGGGATTCAGTGTGGATGAGAGCAGAGTCTTCAGTGGCCATTGCTTGGAGTGGCTGCATAGATTCCTTGTGTCAGAGCACGAACCTTTGGTTGGCTCCATTACTCCAAGGCAATTAAAATATCAAGCAAGATTGAAATTGTTGAGGACGAGAGCGGAAAATGGACAGGGGTTCAGCGTCATTTGACTGGTCTCCCTTTCTTCTCGCTGCTGTCATCAGGCAGGAAGTGCAGGAGTCTTGAATCCCTTGCCGCCAGGTTTGGGAGCAGTTGTTGCCCTGCAGCCACTGGGCTCCTGGACCGGCTTCACTCACCTCAGTGGCTCCATACCTGTGGACTCGCTTTTGGGACTCTGCAGTTAATGTTCTCTGTGTTATTTGTTTACTTTTTATTGTTCACACAATTTGTCCTTTTCGTCCCACATATTGGGTGTTTGGTCTTTGTGGGGGGGGGGGTTTCTATTGTGTTTCTTTGTTTTGTGGTTGTCTGCAAGAAGACGAATCTCAAGGTTGTATACTGTATACATAAATGAACTTTGAACTTACTAAGCAAAACACTTTGGTATGTAGGAAGAAACCAGAGCGCCCAGGGAATCCACGAGAACTTGGAGAATAGGTTATCTCCATATAGATTGAACCCCGGTCTTCAGCACTGAGTGTTGGCAAATTTTCCATCTGCATTACTGTGACAAGGTATTTGGTAGTCTGTTTAGGGAATGAGGGTTAGCCAGGTAGGAATGAGTCATCATCCTCCCAGCATTTTTTAGGAGGCTTATATGCAGTAATAAAAACATTAATCTGAGTAGCATAATGTCTGGGTGTTCTGATTGCTTCACGGTGAGTTTGAAACAGAATCAGAGTTGTACACAACTGGTCCTACAACTGGTCTTGTCCCATTGTACCTATATACACTAATTCCGTTTTACCCTAAGTTGGGTTTGTTACCTGCTGTATCTTGGCAATTCAAATACAGTACTTATGTAAATGTTTACAGGCAGTGTGTTCCGGGCTCCTCAGATGCCCTCTAAACTTCCTACCATTTGCTTTCAACTTGTGCTCTCGCGTCTTAGATGCCAGTGGTAAAAGGTTTTAACTGTCTACTCAATTTAGCCCGCTCATAATTTTCTAGACATCTATCAGCTCATCACGTGGCCTCAGGTGTTCCAGGAATGACAAACCCTGGTTCTTGGCCATTTTCTAAATGCAATTTACCCTTGACCAAGATTATTGATCAGTTGGATAAATGCAACGCAAAAGACACTGTTCCACCTGGCCCCAACCCTTCCATGAAGTCAACAAAGGCTACAGCAGTGGATAAAATACCAAGATGTATGTTCAGATTAAACCCATCAACTGACATTTCATGAAAAATATTTTTTAAAAAAGGAGACCTTCATTGTTAGGCTTTTCCAACTCCACTTGGTTCACTACCACAAGTAGTATGGTTTCAGCTGAGCCATAATCTGTTTCAACCTAGGCTAATGTTTGGTTATGGAGCATGGCAAGATGCAACAATGTTGTGACAGTGTCTTTTGTTTCCTGGCGTGGGTGCGTGTGTGTGTTAATCAAGTAAATATGTATATTATAGATGAGGTGCTGACAGTCGGATATGAGAGAATGGTTCATGGGTTTTAGGATTGGAACCAGCAAACCCAAAACTTGTTTAGTGAATATGTGGGGGAAGCATTGTCTGACAAAAATAGTTCCCTTGTGAGTTATAATTGAGCACTGATCATACATAATAGGCACAAAGAAAATCAAAATGATAGTGTATATCAGTGCCCTTGAAAAGATGATGTTTTCATTCTGAAGTTGGAAAGTTGAATATTTGACTAAAAAATTTATCAACAAAATATTGATTAAATTTACTCTTGTATGCAATCACTTGCCACAACAATTTCATGCCCAAGTAGATATGTAAATTGAGAAGTTGCAGTCGATTGTGTCACTATACAATTGGTGAGGTGAAAATGACATTTTGTTGTTTTGCTCTGTATACAAATTCAAACCCACAAAGGCGATTTTTAACTCTAATTACCCTTTAAATTGTGTGTTTGTGTGTGTGTTTAAATGCTGTCATAGAGTTGGAAATATTGCTGATTACTTTTGTGGATTCTCATCCCTTTGGGGTTTAATTGGTATTAATTCCTGTTTTTTTTTGAACATCTTTTGCCTTTTTTCACTCTTAACCCATTTATTTCCTAATTTTTCTTTCTAAACTTAATTTCACATTGAATTCCCTGTTATGGTTTACAGAATTTTCACTGTTTAATTCACAATCCCTTACTGTGGGTGAGGTTTTTTTATACTTAGAGATACAGCACGGGAGCAGGCCCTCCCAGCCCAATAAGCTCACACCGCCCAATTACACCCATGCGACCAATTTGCCTGTCACCTGTACAAATTTAAGATGTGGGAGAAAACCCACACGGTCATGATGAGATCCTATAAACTCCCTACATTCAATGGCTGAATTGAACCCTTGCGATGTAGTAGTGTTCAGCTAACTATACTCTACCATGCTGCTCTGATATGTAGTAGTTGCTGATTGGGAAGTGAACTTCCATCTAGCATGTTCAGCAGTTAACCTTGTAGAGTACATTGGGAGGTTAAACTGGCACGGGCGAGTTTAAGAACAGGTAGATTAATTTCATTAATTGGTTACAGTAACACAAGTGACTAACTTCCTTCTCCATCCACTCCTGAAAATATCAGCTTTAACTCCACCTTGTGGCAAGCATTTTATCTGATTGAGAGTAATTTGCAAACGGAAACATGCTTGACAAGGAAATGTCAGCATGAATGTATAAAATGTTGATTCCACCTTGTAGGGTCTCATGGCATGCTAAACTGGCACCAGCTGAACGGTTCCCTGTTGTCTGCAATGGTCTTATAAACTGAGGTCAATACCAACAGAGTGGAATGACCTGCAGCACTCTCTCCATTGAGGTTCTTGCTGTCCCAGTGTTTCTCAGACCCTTGTTCCGAGGACCTCTATCTGTCTGGGCAGCAATTTGATTTTAAAAGGAAAAAGATAGTTGAGATCAGAAGGTGGACTGTAGTTAAATTTCCCACATAGGGAAATATTGAAAATGACTTCTATTTAGCCAGTGGTTCGACATGGCAGGAGTACTGACTAGATCTGGTTCTGTTAATTTGCCCAAATATAATATTGGGGTTTGAATGCAGAATTAGAAATTGACAGTGAGTAAGAGGGTGAGGGGAGGTTGTGGTGTGGATCATCTTCCATTATAACAATGAAGCCTGTTTTCCGAGTCTCAGGAGTCATAGCGGGAAGGCTAGTGAACAGGACTAGGCCCAACAAGCTAGTTCAGTGTGTGTATGTGTGTGTGTACGTACGTGCGTGTTGAATCTATACTGATGTCCTTTATGAATCCATGCTTACCATAACCATAATATCAGGCTTCTTTCTGGTGATACTGAGTGATTTAAATAGTCACCTATGCTTTCAATTTTAGGAAAATCCTGTTCCTGTTTGAGAATCCAGGGATATTGACTGGATACTTCTGCAATCAATGTACATTTTCCTCTCATTTCCTTATGGGGTGCAGTTGAATGGAAGCTAATCATTCCCATAGACAATTCCACCACCCATTAATCATTGGTTGGATTCAAATATGTGTCAGTTACTTGGCATGTCATCCAAGGATTGCCCTGTCCTTATCTAAATGGATTCCAGCAGGGATAAATAGTTAGTGGTCTAGAGCATTTGTCCTCCCCTCCCCAATTTTGGTCACTCTGCATTCTATTTCCGAGTATTGTGTTGACTAGGTGAGGTTTTTAACCACTCGGTATATACATTGAAGGTTGGTTTGGAGAAGAGAGCGGACAGCCCAGTAGTTCCTCCTGACGTTGACGTCTCAGATGAAACATCAATGGATTCATGTGTATCCAGGCGTGGTACAGGATCATCAAAAAAAGACAACATCTGTCAGGTGAGGATGAAAGATGAGGGTAATGAGGCTTTTGAGCCATGATTTTTGGATTGCCTATACATAATCCTTATTGATTGGTTAATAGAAATGTGATTATATGTATAATATGCATACACCCATTGACTGGAATTGCCTCACATTCCAGTAACTTTGTTACAGAAATCTAGTATATTCTGTGAAATTTGTTAGTTCCTTTGTGTGAAAATTAGTTTTCTGCCGATTCCAACACGAATTACTTAGTTGTGATCGAATCCTGTAAGCAGTCTTGGAGTTGTGCAGCGCAGAGACAGATCCTCTGGCTCACTCATCCGTACTGACTGAGGTGTCTATCTAAGCTAGTCCAACTCGGCTGCAAGATAATCTTATTATAACCTTTTGTCACTTGCTATCATGTGGCCTGAAGCAATTAAGGAAACAAACTTTAAAAAATTGTTTGTCATCTATATCAATGAACTGGGTGATAATGTGGTTAACTAGATCATCACGTTTGTGGATGATACCAAGATTGGGTGTGCAGTGGACAGTGAAGAAACCTACAATAGCTTACAGCAGGATCTGCACCAGCTAGAAAAATGGGCTGAAAAATGGCAGATGGAATTTAATGCAGACAAGTGCAAGGTGTTGCACTTCGGTAGGTCTTGCGCTGTGAATGGTAGGGCACTGAGGAGTGTGGAACAACACAGGATCTGGGAATACAGGTCCGTAATTCATTGAAAGTGGCATCACAGGTGATGAGCCATAAAGAAAGCTTTTGGCACATTGGCCTTCATAAATCAAAGTATTGAGTGCAGAAGGTGGGATGTTCTGTTGAAGTTGTATAAGACATTGGTGAGGCCTAGTTTGGAATGTTGTGTGCGGCTTTGGTCACCTACAGGAAAGATGTAAATAAGGTTGAAAGAGTACAGAGAAAATGTACAAGGATGTTACTGTGTCTGGAGGACCTGAGTTATATGGAAAGATTGAAAAGGTTAGATCTTTATTCCTTGGAACATTGAAGATTGGGAGGAGATTTGATAGAATTAGGCAAAATTATGAGGGGTATAGATGGGGTAAATGCAAGCAGACTTTTTCCACTGAGGTTGGGTGGGACTGCAACCAGAGGTCATAAGGGTGAAAGATAGAAAGTTTAAGGGGAATATGAGGGGAAACTTCATTCAGAGGGTCATGAGGGTATGGAACGAGCTGCCAGTGCAAGTGATGCACGCGAGCTGGATTTCAACATTTAAGAGAAGTTTGGATAGGTACATGGATAGTGGGGGTATGGAGGGTTATGGTCCCAATACAGGTTGATGGGAATAGACAGCTTAAATTGCTTGGCATGGACTAGGTGGGTGGAAGGGCATGTTTCTGAACTTTACTTTTCTATGACTGTAGAATATGGCAAGATCTGGACCCCTTTTGTTCCATAGAGGGTAGGGGAATTGCCATCTATAAATGTCGTAGATCGCTTTGCCGAGCAGCTATGCTACATTTACAAGAAAAAGCAGAATCTCCCAGTGGCCACCTGTTTTGATTCCACTTCCCATTCCCATTCTGACATGTCAATCCATGGCCTTCATTTTTACGGAGATGAGGCTACACTCAGGTTGGAGGAGCAACACCTTGTATTCTGTCTGGGTAGCCTCCAACATCATTTTCTCAAACTTCCAATAATGGCCCTCATGATACCCCTTTCTCATTTCCCTCTCTCACCTTATCTCCTTACCTGCCCATCACCCCCTTCAGGTGTTCCTCCCCCTTCCCTTTCTTCCATGGCCTTCTATCCTCTCTTGTCAGATTTCTCCTTTCTCCAGCCCTTTATCTCTTTCACCAGTCGACTTCCCAGCGCTTCACTTCACTCCTGCCCCCCCGTTTCACCTATCACCTACTTCCTTCCCTCCCCACACCTTTTTACTGACTTTCCATAATTTTTCTCCAGTCCTGATGAAGGGTCTTGGCCCAAAACATCAACTGTACTCTTTTCTATAGATATTGCCTGGCGTGCTGAGTTCCTCCAGCATTTTGTGTGTGGCGCTTGGATTTGCAGCGTCTGCAGATTTTGTCTTGTTTATAAATGTCTTAAATTTTATTTATGATGAACTTTGATAATTCAGGAAACTGGATTTAATGATTGTTTTGTGACCATCTGCTGTCTCAGATCTGTGAGAAACCCGGCGAGTCTCTGGTGCCCTGTGAAGGCGAGTGCTGTCGAGTCTTTCATTTAGAGTGCCTTGGGCTAGCAGAGCTACCCAACGGGAAGTTTACATGTATGGAATGTACTACAGGTAATGGGGAATGTGATTTTATTCATTATTTTCCTGTTCTTCATTAAAATTTGCAACTTTAAGTAATTTCATTTTAACCCTGGTTCATTTTCCTGGTGATGGTTGAAGTGCAGTTATCACTAATGATAATATGGTCATTGTTTCACTGATAAAAGGAAGATAAAAATGAGTGGTTTTTTTGGTCCCTTATAAATCAAAATATACATTGAAGTTTGTGTCAATAGTGCTCTGAGATAGGTAGAACATGCCCATGACTTACCTTGAATGTGGGAGGAAAAGCATTGTCATGGGGCGAACGTACACCTCCTTGCAGAAGGTGGTGGGAATTGAACCCTAATTGGTGATCACTGACGCTGTAAAGTGATTGTGCTAACCACTATGCTCCTGTGTTGGTCGTGAGGAATGATCATATATTGGTTTAATGAATAACTTCTTCATGGCGCCTCACTATTGTTATTTACTCCACCCAGAGCTCAGTCAGAATGAAACTAGATATCTGTAACATGACCACCCAGCAGTCTCCAATATCATCACCAGCTTGAGTTTCACTTGTTTTCAAAATGAATGTTGCGGCATTAAGACATTGGAAGTCAATCAGCCTGTAGTGAATGATATATTTCTCTACTTGTACACTGATCTTCATACAGGGAATCACACATGCTTTTCTTGCAAGTTATCTGGAAAGGTTGTAAAAAGGTGTTCAGTGAATTCGTGTGGAAGATTTTATCATGAATCCTGTTTGCGGGGCTATTCTTCGGCCATGTTTGAAGGAAAAGGATTCCGATGCCCCCTCCACTGCTGTTTGGCATGCTTGGCAGATAACTGTGAAATAGCTAAAGCAACCAAAGGTGAGAAAATCAAGGTGATTTCATCTTGTAACAATCTGAGAGGAATTTTTGAGCCAAAAAGCCCAGAAATGAGCCTTTTTTCCTACCAGGTCCATGCCGATTGTTCATTTATTCTAATCCAAGGGCACGTTGTTTATGTCCTGCCCCTATTAGTCCTCCGAAAGTGCTTGTGCTTGCCTGGATTAAATTCTATTTACCAGTGCTCTGCACAGTTTTTCAACTGATTAATGTCATCCTGTGCCTCTTCACTTTCAATATCACCCATTATTCTTGATCTCTCATGCCAATTCAAGGATCAAATTACAACTGTAATTTTAAAATACTGTTGGAAGTTGTTTGGGATCTGAATTTGTCTGGTGAAAGATCCACCTGACTTATTCAACTGTAGTTTTATTTTTCTGCTTCATCTCTTTTGCTTAAGTATTAGTTCAACTTAGTACTGTGACATCAGTGGTTAGAGCTGTCAGCCGACTAACGTTCTGACTGTTGCATTTCATTCAGAGCAGCAGTACATTATTGGCAAGAAGCTTAATGATTTTATTGTTATTGTTGGAAAGCATGAATTTGTATCATGAAATAGAGTGAATGTTAAAGATTGTGGCGGTCTGCTGTAACTGCTTGCTCTAAGGAGAGATAGGCTTCCCTCAACTTGGGAAGCATGGCTTTGTTATGATACTTCCAATCTGTGTTATCGAACATAGAACAGTACATGCCCTTCAGCCCACAATGTCCATAAGACCATAAGACAAAGGAGCAGAAGGAGGCCATTCGGCCCATCGAGTCTGCTCCGCCATTTTATCATGAGCTGATCCATTTTATCCTATTTAGTCCCACTGCCCCGCCTTCTCACCATAACCTTTGATGCCCTGGCTACTCAGATACCTATCAATCTCTGCCTTAAATACACCCAATGACTTGGCCTCCACTGCTGCCCGTGGCAACAAATTCCATAGATTCACCACCCCCTGACTAAAAAATTTTTTTCGCATTTCTGTTCTGAAAGGGCGCCCTTCAATCCTGAAGTCATGCCCTCTCGTACTAGACTCCCCCATCATGGGAAACAACTTTGCCACATCCACTCTGTCCATGCCTTTTAACATTCGAAATGTTTCTATGAGGTCTCCCCTCATTCTTCTAATGTCATGCCAATCTTTTAATATACTCCATGTTCAATCTAACCCTTCGCTCCTACATTGTTCATAACCTTGCATTTTTCTTCATTCACATGCCTGTCTAAGAGTATATTAAATGTCGCTGATGTATCAGCCAATATTTCTGCAGTATTTTAATATGCTGAGCCTCTGTATATACACTGGCATCCATTATAGTGGGTCTATGCTTATGACATTTGCTACACTCTGCATTGAGTTAGATAGTGTTTCACCTCAACTGATTGTAGGGAGAAGTCAGTCAAAATATGCAGGGCAATTCTTTTTGAGTAGAGGAGAGAATTGTAAAGTGATTAGAGAGGAAATGGAACACTCACCCCTGTTATGGACGCGAGATTCTGGAAATCTCAATGTAGACAAAATGCTGGTGGGGTGTTGTTGGGGGTTTGGTACTACTGTTGCTGTTCTTTCCTGCGAATGGGGGGGGGATCGGGGATTGTTACGTGTAGGGGGTTGTTGATTGTTATTGTGGCTGTTTTTTGCTGCGGGCCAGAGATGGGGGCTGTATTTTAGGGTCTGCGCGTATTGTATTTTTTCTTTTTTTTGTGCTGGTTAGGGAGAGTTGATGTTTTCTCTTTCATCAACACTCGTGGTCTTTTTGTATTTAATGGCTATCTGGGGTAGACAAATGTCAGAGTTGTATTGTACTTTTGACAATAAAATGAACCTTCAGTCAGGCAGCATCAGTGGAAGGAAATGAACAGTTAACATTTTGAGCCAAGACCCTTCATCAGAACGTTTACTCTCCCTGTTGTTTACTCTCTGCAGTGACCTGTAATCATTATTACTTCTGCCTCGTAATTACCATTCCCTCGTAATTTCATGTTTCCCTCATACTTCAGTCCTATTTGATACTTTTCCTTATCTAAGCAAATCAAAGGCAGGAGCCAAAAAGCAAATAGTCCAATAAAATGTAGAATTACATGGGTTCCTCTGGGTGAACTTAGGAAATCATTGAAGAAATTGACATTTAGCATTAGGTGTTAGTGAGCATTTTTGGAAAAACTGTTTCAAATTGAATTTTTCTAATAAGCATGACGTGGGGCTATGTATTTGGAAATATAATTTTTCTTGATACATTTAAAAAGTCTTTGAAGATCAATTGATTTATTTTGATGCATCTGAAATCAGGTCGCATGATGCGCTGCTTACGATGTCCTGTGGCTTACCACATGGGGGAGAGCTGTATTGCAGCCGGCAGCCTGGTCCTTTCATCCCATAGCATCATTTGCAACAACCATTCCAGTCTGAAGAAAAACAATCGGGCATCTCTCCAAGTAAATGTAAGCTGGTGCTTTATCTGTGCCAGAGGTAAGGCAATTTTCTTTAGTTCTGAGGATAAACTAATACATTAACTTTAAACAGAACATGTATTAATTAAATTCTTTCTTTAAAAAAAACCTCCCTCTTTTTTTTGAAAAAAAAACTTCAAGACTAAATTAATATTTTTCAGATTTTTTTCAGGGGGGGAATCATGGGTATTTTCATTGCAGCTCATGTTTTTTATCTGTTTTGTGTAGGGGTAATTAACCAAGACCAATCTGAAACCCTTATCAGTTCATATACATATAAGTCGCACTACCTACTGAGCGAGTCAAATCGTTCGACTGAGTTGTTGAAAAAACCTATGATTCCTCCCTCACCGTCAACTACAGTAAAGAAATGTGGGAAAGGTAATAAAAAACAGTTTATCTCTGGAACCATATGTGCTTGAATTTCTTAACCACCACCACCACACCCCTCCAACCCCATCCACCATGCTTTTTCACCCCTTTCCCCACCCCGCATCTGCTAAACCTGTTGCTTTATTAAATCTCATGTGATCTTGTCATGAAAATGTGTGAATTGATATTTTTCAATAATCTCAAATCAAAAGCTCTGTTTAATAAGCAGAAATAATCAAAAATAAAGTCATCCTGGGCTTGAAGTAATTGCAAGGTCAATCTGATCTTTAATTAGATATCTTATATCAGATATCAGATATCTGTTGATGCTCAGTAGATAATCCCATTCTGGACAGTAACAAAATTTAATATTGAATATCCGATGAGAAAACCACCTGCCTTTAATCTTTAATGTTTCACCCACATACCTCTGTGACCCCACAATTTATAACTTCAAACCATGCATTCCTCATGAAACAAATCCAAATGTATTAATCTAGTGAGCCTTCATTTCTCTTTGCCAAGTACCATGTTCCTTAATTAAAGGGTAGTCTGATCCAAGCCAGCTGATCTAGTACGGAATGGGTGCAGGTAAAATGCAGTTGCTCCTTGAACTTTTTAGTTGGAGTTGAGGAAGAACTGGCCTTATTTTTTGGTCCTTTTAATGCTTCTTGCTAGAAATTGTGACATGCCTGATAATGCTTGGATCTGTCTTGACTATCCCATCCATTCTTTTGAGCAGTTTTGTAACACTGAATAGCATCCTGATAGACTGATGCTGTCTGATTCTGCCTCATGAAAACCCATTTTCTGATGGTGAGGATAGGAAGTGCATGATCTGCATTGGGCCTTTTAACATTTAAAGTTTTCAGATCTATGTATACTTAGCAGGATTGAGCTGTGATTTATTTTTTCCTTTTACTCCTGAGTCTCTACATACATAAATACAAAACATTCGGCTCAGTTAACTTTATTAAAACCCAAACACCCTTATTTAGTTCTGATAATCTTGCAGGCAACTCCTTTTTAAAATGAATTTATTTGGTCTTGCTGTGAAGCTGAAGGATTGAAGACACTGGAACAGAAAACAGATTTCTGGAAGAACTCGGTAGATCAAGCAGCATCATGACCTGATGCAAGGCCTCAAACCAAAACATTGATGTACATGCTTTGCCTCCATAGATAATGCTGGACCTGCTTGCTTCTTATAGTGTTCTGTTTTTTATTTAATCAGGTTTTGCAATTTCACTATGTATCTGTTCTGCCTAATTACATTTTGGTGTAGATGACTTGTGATTATTTTGAGCCCGACTTGTTTAGCATGAATGGGGTTTTGCAGACACGCTACCTTCAAAGGTCAGCGATGTTAACCTGCTTATTGTTTTAATCAAGTTTCTGCTTTACTCCTCCTATCCTTCCAGCTAACTGAAAATAGTGCATTCGTGCTTTAATGTGTTAGGTGGACAAGTTGAGTTGTTGGCAAATGTTTTGTAGAATTATTGAAGAGAAAACTTTCTTTGCTGTTGAGGCTCCCCTTTTAAAACAAAAAGGATACTTGGTGCAGAAATTTGTCTTGGCCGATAACACAAAGCATGTGACAGTCAAAAGTCAATTCCTACCCCTTTTCCCTTCTCTCCATCAGCTGAGAGCTGTTCTGGCATTAACTGCACATGACTTGATATAAGCATTGAAAGCCCAGAAAGGTGCTTTTGTTTTTCTTCTCCAAGGAAGGAGGTGTTCCCAGAAATGAAAATTCTCGAGCATGCTTTATGTAGTCATTGCAGTATTTGTTAATCCATTTGTGCTCTCATTCATTTCCACTTGCTCTCATCTCCACATGCTTTTTTTTTTGGGGGGAAGAGATTGCATCCCTGGAACAGATTTTCCAGCGACGGTTGTGTTTATACTAAAAGTATGTGCATTTCTGCAGGACAAGCTGGCCCTGGTCATCATCATCTTAATTATTCCCTGGAAACCATCAATTGATGTGGTCTGGTCAGCGCTGATCTCATTGATGCTGTTTACGTATTTTGCGTTTTTGAGATCCACAGCAGCAGTTGGGAGTTTTTGTTGTTGACCATTTTGAAATCCAGGAAAATTAACAGCAATTTTTTTTTTTAAAATTCCTTTTTGCTAAATGTTTCCTTAGAATTTCTCCTGTGCTTAGTTGTATATCTGGATCAGGTTAGATGAGGAACATTTGTCACTTTAGCAGTTACCAAATCTTTACAGTGATAAGTTCTTCAGCCATATAGCTTCAGTTGAGAACTGAATGAGAAACGTGCTTTTTGGGGATCAGAAGTGACCACTGTTGCTGGTACTCTGAACTGTAGCTGATACACAAAGCACTGTTTCTTCACCAGAGTGAGTTTTGGTTCTCGCAGGCTAATAAGAACAGATTTCGTCACCAGGTTAGCATTTATATATCTTACACAGAAAAGTAACTGGCAATAGTTGCTTTAAATTATTATTTTAAATAAATCAATGTTGTTAGAAGTAACAGGGCTAATTTTCATATGTGTTCAATTTCAATTTGTGATCCTAATTTTCTATCACAAGTTGTGCTTAATTGAGTGAAAAACTGTACCTTTTGTTCCTCATCTTGTTCTGAAATGAGGAATTGTATTTCACTGTGATTTCAAACTCGATGAAAAGGTGGTTCTTACAAGACATGGCTTCAATAAACATGTATGGAGCCTTTAGAGTTCCAGTTTGGGATCTTTTTTATAAACCAGTCCAATTCTTTTTAAGACTAAGTTTTACAAGAGCAATCACTGATGACTTCTGCAGTGCAGCTTATAACTGGAAAACAATGAGCACCATTAGAAGCCGCATAATGCAAAAATTGTGCAATTTTACGCAATAACTAAACAAAATTCTTTGTGCATCAAGGTGGCCGCCTATTATGCTGTGAGTCCTGTCCAGCTTCTTTCCATCCTGAATGCCTGAATATTGAGATGCCAGAAGGAAACTGGTATTGCAACGATTGTAAAGCTGGCAAGAAATCACGGTATAAAGAAATAGTCTGGGTCAAGCTGGGCATCTACAGGTAAGTTAATATCATAAGTCCTTAATAATTCATGTTGTAAAGGAGGATGTGGCATTGGGCCAGAAGCTATTTTGCAATAGTTAAAGCAGCTGTTGGGCTGAAATTTGATTAGAGTATAAATTAATGGACTGAAATCAGCGAAAGTGACACTTGTTCAATCGTTTGACATCTGTTTCAGAGTTGCAGTTTCATTTCAGGGTTGGTAATTGAATTGGAAAAAGCAGCATAGCTAATTAAAGTCAATTAGGAAAAGAAGGTTGTTCTGGATTAATTTTTTTTGGGGTTATGTGTGGGTTTGGGTTGCATATTGAACTTTAGATGACAGGAATAGATCACATTGAACAAACTAAAATTCTGATAAGTATATGGAGAGTCCAAGAAAATGTTTAAAGTATAGGTTCATGGATAGTCATATCTGCCACAGAAGAAGGCTATTCAGCCCATTATATCCATGATAGATGAACTATCCATTTTATCCTCACTATCCAACTCTTGATTCCCAGTGGTTATGGTACATCTAAGCTTTTCATCCTGTTACCCTAGCATCTACATCTAAGCTTTTCATCCTGTTACCCTAGCATGCAATAGGTTTCAATTCCCTGTTGTCCCTGTTGTTGTGGGGGGGGGGGGAGGTTAATAAATCTTTCAATTCATTACCTTGTGCTCATCTAGAGTGAATTCCGTTTGATTGATCAGTCCTGTAGTCTTAAGCTTTTTTTCTCACTGGCTAATTTTTTTCCTGTATCTATAATTCAGTCATACAGATGATAAAATTAATTGATGAAAACAATTAAGAGCTTATATTGAACACTCATAATATTATCAATATCTGCAATTATTTGTTTTTAAATTTAGATTACGCCTTTTTGGCAGAAAAAAATTGCTTTAACTAATTTTAATATTGAAAGATTCCAATGAAGGGTTCCTGACCCAACAAATCAACCATTTCTCCATCCATTGATGCTGCCTGACTGGCTGTATTTTCTGTTTAAGTTTGTTTTTAGCATTCAGTTTGTTTTAGTTCAAAGGTCAAATTTAATGTCGGGGAATGTATACAATATACATCCTGAACTGCTTTTTCTTTGCAAACAACCATGAAAACAGAGAAGTGCCCCAAAGAATAAATGACAGTTAAACGCAAGAACCCCAAAGTCACCCCAGCTCCCCTCCCTCCCACGTGTAAGTGGCAGCAAGCAACGATGCCCCCCTCCCCCCACCGGCAAAAGAAAAGCCAGCATTGGCACCGCCACCAAGCACTCAAGCGTGAGCAAAGCAACAGCAAAGGCACAGACTTGCAGTTAACCCAAAGACTTCGCATTTCACCCAGCATTCAATATACCACAGGTTTTCTCTCTCTTTCTCTCTGAAAGGAGGTGTCTCCATTTTCCCAGTGAGCCGGGAGACATAACAAACAACTGGCTGGTTTATGATGTTAAAAGTCCATTATGTGGCTTTTTTTCGAGCTCTGTGCCTGAAGATCGCAAAGATCCCGGGTCTTCGGGCACACAGCAATAGATTTTCTGACTCCCCCGACAACACACGGGTCTCTTGCCATGACACCGGCCCTCGATCTGCCTGTCTCTAGAGCCCTGAGATCTAGGCTTCCAAATCCGAGCTGGACTTTCAGGCCAAACCGTTGACGTGCCGAACAATGGCCAGTCCTGAAACCCCGCGAATGTGTTCCATTCCCGCAAAGAACGGAAGTCAGCGTATAACTCCAGGTCAGGATCTTCAGAAGAACCCTGAAAGGGAAAAATAAAGATATTAAAGATGGAAATAGAGCAGTTTCCGAAAATGCAAGCAAAAGAGTCGCCATTTAGCGCCATCTTAACTTTGCTCTGCCTCTGCCTCCGCCTTCCTGTAATGTAACTTGGTTTCAGAATTGAATTCCAAATGTTTTCCAAAATTGTTGATGTATATTTTTGAACCAAAAAAAAGTTGATGGAATTGTTGAATATTGTGGTTTTAAAAAACGTTAAGACTGTATTTTAAATGTCAATTGGTAGGATGTCCCAAGGCCTATAGTCAGAGGTTACATTTGCAGTTTTTGTGGAACTATATTGGTGCTGTTGGATAAAATATCTTTGTTAGTGGAAGCTTGCAATGGCCAGTCCTCAGTGAGGAGTCAACAGTGAAAAGGGCATGCACTTCAAGTTCCTTAGCATCAGCATCTCAGATGATCAGTCTTGGGCCTAGCACATTGATGGAATCATGAAGGAGACACCCCAACAGTTGTACTTCATTAAGAGTTTGAGGAGATTTGGTATGTCAGCAAAGACTCTGGCAAATTTCTACAGATGTACGGTGAGAACATTCTGACTGGTTACATCACCAGTGCACAGGACTGAAACAGGCTGTAGAGGGTTGTAGACAGAGCCAGCTCTATCATAGGCACAATCCTCACCACTACTGAAGATGCTTTTCCATCTTCTCTGCTTAATACTCAACACTAACCAAACCTTTCACCGCTTCTTGTAATTTCACCCATTTTGACTCAGTACCTACTCTTCGGTACCATTAGTGACACACTTTGCACCCTATTTGGGGGTACTGTATCATTGATTTAATACTGATTAATGATAAAGTTCAAAGGTGCTCTGTCTCTCTCACACACACACACCCACCCACCCACCCAAAGTTAATAGCATAGGAACTTGTGTGACAGCGTCTTCATTGAGCAATTAAGACACTAATTCCAATTCATGATCCTTTCTAACATTTCCTTTGATTAAAATAATTGCTAACCTTTTCCTTATTTGGTGTTGTTTTACTTTCTAGCCATTGCAAGCTTCCACTAACAAAGACGTTTTATCCAACAGCACCAATATAGTTCCACAAAAACTGCAAATGTAACTTCTGACTATAGGTCTTGGGACATCCTACCAATCGACATTTAAAATACAGTCTTAACGTTTTTTAAAACCACAATATTCAACAATTCCATCAACTTTTTTTGGTTCAAAGTTTGCAGATGACACCAGAATTGGTGGTGTGATGAACAGTAAAGAAAGTTGTTCAAGGTTATACGAGGTTCTGTAGATATTGATCTAGATCAACTGTGAAAATGAGTAAGGGAATGGCAGGTATTTAACTCAGACCAGAATGAAGTATTACATTTTAGGAAGTTAAACCAGGACAGGACATCCACAGTGAATGTCAGAGCCCTAGCGAGTATTGTTGAGCAGGGTGGCCTCGGGGTTGCAAGTACATTGTTCTCTGAAGATGGCAACATCGGTAGATGAGGTGAATAAAAAATGCTTCCCTTTATTGGCTATGGCAGTGAGCATAAGAGTTGGCACATGTTACAGTTGAACAAAGCATTGGTATGTTGGTCACCACACAATAGGAACGATGCAATTAAGCTAAGAGGGCACAGAAGAGACTCAACGAGTATGTTGCCTGGATGAAACGGCTTGAGTTATAAGGAGAGATTGGCTAGGCTGCAATAGGTTTTTGATTTTTTTTGTTTGAGCAAAGGAGGCTGACGGTTAACTTTGTATTGATTTTTAAAATGATAGAAACTAGAAAACCTACAGCACAATACAGGCCCTTCGGCCCACAAAGCTGTGCTGAACATGTCCTTACCTTAGAACTACCTAGGCTCACCCGTAGCCCTCTATTTTTTCTTAAGCTCCATGTACCTATCCAGGAGTCTCTTAAAAGATCCTATCATTTTCACCTCCACCGCCGCTGGCAGCCCTTTCCATGCACTCACCACTGTCTGCGTTTATTAAAAAAAAAACTTACCCCTAACATCTCCTCTGTACCTGCTGCCAAGCACCTTAAAACTGTGCCCTCTCGTGCTAGCCATTTCAGCCCTGGGGAAAAAGCCTCTGACTATCCACACGATCAATGCCTCTCATGATCTTGTACACCTCTCATCCTCCATCGCTCCAATTATGTAGGACATAGATAAGGTGGATGGTCACAGTCTTGTTCCCGGAGGAGGAAACTGTAGATCTAGAGGCCATGAGTTTAAGATGAGAGAGGAAAGATTTGAGGGGTGCAACAGCACGACCGCTGACTGTAGAGGCCAATTGTGGATCTGGAGCAGTAGGGACACGGGAGCAGCTGGGAAGCGGGCGTTTGGGTAGTAGGAGCTTCCTGCATCTCCTCTTCTCCTCGGCAGGCACGCTATTAATCAGGGACGATATCACAGCTACACTCAGAGGTGATATAATGGAGGGCTCGCCCACTGAGTTTATATGAGCAGAACTAAAAAATAGAAATGGTCCAGTCACTGTGGGATTGCAGTAAAAATAATAGGTTTGTTGTCATGGGGGACTTCAACTTCCCTAACTTCATCTGGGACCACCTTAACGCAAGAGGTCTAGATGGGGCAGAATTTGACAGGTGCATCCAGGAAGGTTTCTTGAATCAAGATGTAGATGGTCCAACAAAAGGAGGGGCTGTAGTGGACCTGGTGTTGGTTAATGAGCCTGGCCAAGTGACCGACCTTTCAATAGGTGAGCAGTTAGGGAACAGTGACCACAACTCCTGAAGTTTTAAGATAGCGAAAGATAAAGATGGGTGTGGACCTTGCGGGGAAGTATTAAATTGGAGCAGGGCAAATTACGTGAGCATTAGGCAGGAACTAGGGAGAATTAATTAGGAACAGTTGTTACTGGGCAAGTCACATCTGACGCGTGGAAAGCGTTTAAGTACCAACTGCACAGAGTACAGGGCTGGTATGTTCCAGTCAGAAGGAATGATAAAGATGGCAAGGTAAATGAACCTTGGATGTTGCGAGAGGTAATTAGTCAAGGAAAAAAACAGAAAATATGGAAAGCTTAGGAAGCTAGAATCAAACAGAGCCCTTGAGGATTATAAGGAAGCAAAAAACAACTCAAGAGAATTAGGAAGGTCAGGAATGTCTGTGAAACATCTTTGGCAAGTAGGATTAAAGAGAATCCCAGGGTATTCTATGCAGTATAACAAGAGCAAGAAGATAACTAGAGAGAGGGCAAGGCCACTGTGACAGAGGGCTCTTCACTGGCCTTGTGCAGCATTGGAATAATTTCATAACCTTGAATTAACATTCTCTTCCCTTTTTACATTCAAATAACCGCTTGGTACTATATTTTGTTGGACGGTGTTGGGGATGCACACCCATAGCATCGAAAGCAGTTTCCATACATTGTACACAGGTGAACATATACATTCACATCATGTATATGTACTTGCCATAATACGCACATACAGGGAATAACAGTTAGTACATAAATGTTTATTATTATTTGTCAAGTGCTCTGTTGGTCTGTTTGTTCATTTGTTTGTGGTTTTTGCGGTTCCGGGTACATCTTGGCAAAACCGAGGCGCTGCTTCCGAGCTGGTGTTGTTCATGCTGGAGTGAAACTGCGCGTGTGCAGTGTACAGAAGGAACATACCAAGGAGTTAGGGTGGGGGAAGAATTAATAATTAAAATGTATGAAAGGTGATAAATAAATACAAAAGGCATTATGTGATGGTTTAGAATATGTTTAGAAATTGACTTGTACATGTATTGTGTAGTAGATAATTCTCTTGTGTATTAATTGCCTTTCGTCAGTATATGCTAGTGGGTGGGTCTAAAGGTACAAATGGGCCTCAGTGCATTCCCCAGGGATGGTTGGAGGTGGATGCTAATTGTGGTAGGTGCTTGTGAGCTAATTTGAGGAAGGTGTAAGTACTGATACTGATCTGTATAAATATTATATTGTGTATCTGTAAGGATATAATGTTATATTGTTCCTCACTGTACATATGTTTTCACACTTTGCGACTTTGTGTGAAAAATTGGGAGTACTTAATAAAACACCTGCTCCTGCTATTGTAGCTGGGAAGTTACTGGAGAGAATTTAGAGGGATAAGATTTATGGACATTTGGGGAAAAAATGGCCAAATTAGGGAGAGCCAGCATGGCTTTGTACAGGAGCAAGTCATGTCTTACTAATTTGAGTTTTCTTTGATGAATGGTATTGATGAAGGTAGAGCTGTGCATGTTGTCTACATTGATTTTAGTAAGGCATTTGAGAAGGTCCCTCATGGGAGGCTCATCCAGAAGATTAAGATGTACGTGGCCCATGGTGAATTGGCTATTTGGATTCAGAGCTGGCTTGCCTATATAAGACAAAGGGTAGTTGTCGAAGGGACTTGTTTTAGCCTGTTATTCTAGTCTGTGATTAGTGGTGACCTGTAGGGATTGGTACTGGGACCGCTGCTGTTTGTTATGTATATGAAGGACCCGGATGAAAATGCAGATGGGTGGGTTAGTAAGCTTGCAGATGAGTAGAAGATTGGCGTAGAAGACTGGCAAAGAATACAGTGGGACATAGATCAGTTGCAGGTATGAGCAAAGAAATGGCAGATGGAGTTTAATCCATCCAAATGTGAAGTGTTGCACAGTGGTAGGTCAAATGTAAAGAAACAGTACACTGTTACCAGCATGGTATTATTGATGAGCAAGCGGATCGTGGGGTCCAAGTTCACATCACCTGAAAGTGACTGAACAGCTGATAGGATGATTAAGAAGGCAAATGGCATGTTTACTTTTATTAGTCAAAGCATTTAAGTTCAAAAGTCAGGAAATTGTATTGCAGCTTTATATAACTAATTAAGCCACATATGGAGTATTGCATACAGTTCTGGCGGTTCTGGTTGCCCTATTATAAGAAGGATGTTGAGCCTTTGGAGAGGGTGCAAAAGATGCTGCCTGGATTGAGGGCAAGCATAGATAGAATACATAGACAGCATCTTTTCCCAAGGTTGAAATGTCTAATACCTGAGGGCATGCATTTCAGGTGAGAAAAAGTAAGTTCAAAGGAGATCTGAGGGGCAAGTTTTACTGTACAGAGTGGTGGGTGCCTGGAATGCACTGGCAGGGGTGGTGGTAGAGGCAGATACATCAGAATGTTTAAGATATGTTTGGATAGGCACATGAATGTGAGGGAAGTGGAAGGATATGGCCAAAGGAATTAGTTTAGTTGGCCATTTGATTACTAATTGGGCACAGCATTGTGGTCTGAAGGGCCTTTTTCCTGTGCTGTACTGTTCTAGGAAGTGTTTGGAGGGAGATGGGACAGACATGTTAGGGTTAGTTTAGATAAGCATCTTGATTGCTGTTGATGAGTTGGGTGAAGGGGCTGTTTCCGTGCCTTGTGAATCTAAATCAGAAGCAACAAAAGTTGAGTCAAGCGCAGGGCCAAAGTTGGGAACAATTGAAAAATGGAAAATGATTTCAGATATGACTTCACTCCAGGGCCACAAGCTGGGGGAAGTGAAACAGAGTATGTTGGTGAGGGAACTGGTCAGAGATAACTTTGGCAGTAATGAACTGCAGAGATGAAAATGGCATGATCATGATTGGGATGAAACTCAGTGACCTGTGTTCAGTTCAGTGCTTTCAGCATGGAATTTGCATGTCCTCTCTGTAACTGCATGGTTTGTCTCATGGGCTCCCATTGCCTCACATTTTGCAAAGGCACGCTAATGGGTTCATCTTAAATTTCCCCTAGTGTCTATGTGGATGGTAGAGAATAGCCTGGGGAGTTAAAGGGCATGCGAAAATGATTACGTTGCATCAAAGTAGGTGGAGGATTGAGACCGATAGGGTTTTTCTGAGTCCTGGTACAGACTTGATGGACTGCATGGCCTCCTCTGTAATAAGAAAATGAGAAGTGAAGTGTTCTTTTGAGGAAGTATTTTGTGGGAAAGTATTTTTGCTAGATCTTAAGATTCAATTCAACCCGTGGCAGCAGTGTGGCTGCTTCATCTTGATGGTCAAATCCAAGGTACAGTCTCCGTTTTCTTGAAAGCTTCATTCCAACTTGGGTAAGTGACATGCATTAATAGTTACAGAAAATTTCTACTATGGTTTATTGATGTCTTTATTCGTGGGGTAGAAGTCAGTGCAACACAGACTTGTCTGTGTGTGATGTGGTAAACTGTTTGGCACCTATCCTTATCATGATTCTTTTCTTCAGGTGGTGGCCAGCTGAGATCTGTAATCCCAAATCTGTGCCAGCTAACATTCAGGCAATGAAGCATCACATCGGAGAATTCCCTGTGCGTTTCTTTGGATCAAATGATTATTATTGGGTGCATCAGGGCAGAGTTTTTCCTTACTTAGAAGGCGACAAAGGCAATGTGTCAGATGGGCGAGCTGGTGGTATTAATGAAATTTTCAAAAAAGGTAAAAGTCGTTGGTGTAAGGTGAGATTTTCCAAGATGCTGTGATCCTAAGTAAAACTTTTGCCTCTTTATATTGCTTTATATTACCCAGCCCTTGCCGTAAGGTGATGGAACACTCCAATTTAAAGGCTTCCACACAGCTTCTGGAACCTGACTTCAGATTTATTTTAATTTAGTTTAGAGATAAGTTTGGAACAGGCCCATCCAGCCCAATGAACCTCGCCACCCAGCATCCCACCTATTTAACCCTAGCCTGATCACAGGACACTTTACAATGACCAATTAACCTACTAACTGGTATGTCTTTGGACTGTGTGGGGTGGGGGGGAACTGGAGCACCCAGAGGAAACCCATGCAGGGGTGAACGTACAAACTCCTTACAGATGACACTCTGAACTCCACCACGAGCTGTAATAGGAACCACTAATTGCTATGTTATCTTGGTGCCCTAGTTCTGTGAGGGAAGCAGATAGCTCTTGATGCTTTTCATCCTGTTCGGTTGAGGAGAGGAGCTGACATGCCCTTTGAATATTAAGTGTGTTTTCTAGTTGAGAATACTGCTTTATAGTTACTGAACTCTTGATAGCTATTCTTTGAATTGGGTAGTTCATTGCCTCTAAGTCTGCATTCTTTAATGGCTCAATATAGAATGGGGAAGTGAGTTGATCCCAATTTAAAAATATCACTTGCCTTCACTCCTAGCACTGGAAGAAGCTGCAAAACGATTCCAAGAGCTGAAAGCACTCAAAGAGAGCAAGGAAGCACTAGAGAATGAACGCAACGAAAAAAAGCCACCAGTATTTAAATTTATTAAAGTAAGTGTGGTGACTCAGAGTTAAAGTCAAACTGACCAGCAGCGTGGCATTGATTCCATAATTCCAGTATTACCCTCTTTGTTTTGCGCACTCAACTTACCCAAAACACTGCTTCTTTTGTCACAACTTGCTGCTAGACTGGTTTGCCCATTGACGCTTTGCTTACCATCTGAACAGGCTGCAGTGAGGTGTACTTTTATTTTAAAATTACTAGCATAGTCTTGGAATCCTTACCTGGCGTAGACCTCAATTCCCTCTTGTATTTGAAATTCTATCCCTGAACACCAGCCTGGCTTATCTCTCACCTCCTTTAGCACTCTTTAAAAGCCGCCAGTGTCTAGACTGTGGTCATCTGCCCTAATATGAAAGTATTTTGATGTCACCTTTTGTTTGATAGCCTTGGTATCACGCTCAAAGGAACCCTGGTAAGATTGAAAGTAAATTGCTTACAGGGGTTTTTGATGGTTGTAGCAGAACCTGTACAAAGGAAGATGTATTATTTGAGATCAATCATCCCAGTTCCAGGACACTGAGGGAGTATTCCAAGATCCAACCATCGTCAGTTCTGTTATCAATGACTTGGTTTCTATCATAAGGTCAGAAGTGGGAATATTCATTGATAATTAAATTATATTGAAATTAATTTACAGCATCCCAGCAAATGAATCCCAGCAGTCCACGCATGGGTTTGGGGCATTCAAGCATGGGTATCTAACATTTTAAGTTCAAGTTATTCGACCATACATGAATACCCGTAAATGAAGCCAAAGGAAACAGCGCTATTCCAGGTCCAAGGTGCAAAAGACAGTACCAGCAGTAACTCACAGTGCAAGGCACACAGCACATAAAAGACAGCAGTAAAATGCAGTCTCTCAAAAACAAGTCCAAGTCAGAGTCCGTGAATGTTGCAGAAGTATCCAGTCAAACACAATACATCTTGACTTCTGCCAATCAAACACTAGAGGGCAGCACCACCTCCAGCATGGACACCAGACCACACTATCTCCGGCATTCTGTCAGAACACACTCCTGGGTGGCTTGATGCCTAGTTGACTATGACCAAGGCCACGCAACTTCCCTGCCACTTGCCAATAAAGCAGTGAATCGAAGTTACAGCATTCTACATTACCAATGTTCATCAGGGTCTTGTGATTACCAGAAAAGCGACTAAGACAATCACTGTCTTTTTGATTGCCCACTGCCATCACACTGCAGGCAGCAGCAGGATCCGCACCGTCCAACTCCTTCAGTTTTTCCGTCAATGAGCAACTCCCTGATGGGTAGACCTGCAATATTTTAAGTTCTTAATGTCCAGCAGGATCTTGCAATCGTAACACATACGTTTTAAAAAAGACAGTAACACCTTTGGCCGCGTAGAAGCTGCTTCATCCAAGCGCGTTACCATACTGCTGGAAGTATACATGGAGAGTGTCTGGAAGTGACCATCTCCATCAGGAGAAAATCTAACCGCCTACCCACTGTTCACTGTCAATACAATTGTTAAGACCCCACCTCAACATCCTTAGTGGGGTAGGGAGAATGGTGACATCATTGACCAGAAACTCGATGTGTTGTAGGGCTGTAATAGAAGTCACTTGGTACGGAATCTCTTGACTTGCCTCCCAAAGTCTTTCTACTATCCCGCAAGGCACAAGTCTAGAGCATAATGAATTACTGTCTATTCGCTTGGGTGAGTGGAGCTCCAACAACACCATCCAGGATGCAGTAAACTGACTGATATTCATTCAATAATCTTAAAACATTAATTCCTTCCACAACCACCAGAGCTCTGTGTTTGCAGTGTGTAGCAGCTACAAATGTTGCAATGACTTGCCTGAGCTCGCAAAAAATCTCCCAAACCTGCACACTGTATCACCAAATTTAAAAAAAAAAGGGAAAACGGGTACCCAGGGACATTTCTCCTGCAGTTTCTCTCCAAGTCATATACCATGGTGACCCTGGAAATAGAATCATTAACTAGAGTGCAAGTTTTATGAAAATAGGTTGAACAAGCTAGGGCTTTTCTCTTTGGAGCAAAGGAGGATGAGAGGTATAGATCGCATTGATAGCCAGAGCCTTTTTCTTAGGGCAGAAATGGCCAGTACAAGGGGGCATAATCCCATAGATCTCAAAAGCTATTAAGTGAAGAGACATACCCCTAGTTTAAGAAAATGAAGTTTGGTTGGTTTCACTATAGTAGTTTGTTATTTATCCAAAAGGATTGATGATTCTATTAAAATAACTGACTCAAGAATACTTTGTCAACACGGTAAATGTTTACCCGTAACTTAGTGAATGTGCCCTTACAATTCAATATACTTTTTAAGCAATAACAGCTACAGCTTTTTGGAATTTTACCTTGGTCATTTCTCAGCTTTCAAAGGTCAGGTGCTGGACACTTCCCTGATTAAACTTCACTGCCTTCTGTTCTGCGATCCACCACACACCTCCCGTTTGCCTCCTGCCTGTCTTCCACCACTTCCATATTTTTCCATGGGTAGACTTGTTTGTTGCAGTTGTAGTTCCCTGACTAATATCAAATACAGCACAGGCCACCTGGTTTTCATGGCCCAGAACTCCATTGAACTTGTAATTTAAAAAAAAATCCTATAAACAAAAAAAAATTGCCTTCAATTTGAAACATTTTAGCGGAGCGAGTCTCAACTTTTAATTGCTCATTTTAAATAAGACTTCTGCAAATTAATTGAAATGCTTTAATTGTGTGAATAAAATGTCCCACTTCCTCATGTCTTTTTACAACAGGCAAACAAGCCGGTTGGGAAAGTGCAGATTCGCATTGCTGACTTGTCAGAAATCCCACGGTGCAACTGTAAACCCACTGATGAGAACCCTTGTGGCCTGGACTCAGAATGTTTGAACCGAATTCTGATGTATGAGTGCCATCCCTCTGTTTGTCCAGCCGGAGAGAGGTGTCAGAACCAGTGCTTCACCAAGCGATTGTACCCTGAAACGGAACTTGTGAGGACAGATGTGCGTGGCTGGGGTCTCCGCACTAAAGTAGACATTAAAAAGGTGATTTTTGCAACATGCTTTCTTCAGTCTCGTCATAGTGTGCAGATGAAAGGCACGTGCCACTGAATAGTGATATGTCCTACTGCAGGGTAAGCTTTGTGTAGACATTCAAACAAGGTCAGAGATACCTTTTTCTGTTCTTAAGAAACACATCTGTCATTCTACCCTGCAGGGGCAATTTGTGACCGAATATGTCGGTGAGTTAATTGACGAAGAAGAATGCAGAAACCGCATAAAGCACGCTCATGAAGCCAATGTTACCAATTTCTATTTGTTGACCTTAACCAAGGTAAGAGTGAATGAATTTCATTGTGTGGGATTACTGAAAGCTGGAATGGGAAAGCATTAGCACAATGGCTTTGGCCTCTAACACAGATGAAGTTTGCATTGCTAAGGAGACAGAGGCAATACATTGTTTAAAAGACCATGGAAAATGCTTCCTTTTTTTTTGTAGTATCTCAACTAAAGGATGTTCTAAAGAGCTTTTGAGCCAATAAAAGTACTTCCTGTAGTGTTCAATATTCTATTATAGGAACTATATAAATAATCTGCCATAACAAGGCCTCAGTCATTAGTATGGTCTTCAAGTGTTTTCCACTGTGGCATTACATTCGTTCTTAATAATCCAACTTTATACCATGTCTCCAAAGAGCAAAAATTGCAGATGCTGGACATCTCAAATAAAAACAAAATTCTGGAAGTACTCAGGAGGTCAATGACAGATAGAGCCTAACCTGCTGAGTGTCTCTAGTATATCTTATACCACACATTGTCAACCAAGACTCATTCCCCAAATTCAAAAGCGAGGTACTGAATTGAGTAAAACCAGTTTTTCCACAAACAACACAAAATCTAGTGTTAACAATACAGATCAGCTTGATAGGCTCAAGTCACGACCTGGTGGAGCTGATCAGTATTTGCAAAGTTGTCATCAGGTGCTCCGAGAACTCTGTGGAAATGTGTACAGTCACAAAATAGCAATGTAGCTAAGGTGAAGACCATTTGGTTTGTCAGACCTGTTACAGCTCTGTGTAAGCAATCACACAGGGCTGTGCTCTCCACATACTCCTGCAAATTCTCTCCTTTTTTTAGATGATCAGCTTCCTTTTGAATATCATTATTGAAACTACCTCCCCTGCACCAACACATTCTCCAAACTCCAGCAATGGTTTAAATTTACTATACCCAAAATTTTGAATACCCCTGCAGATGTCCGCACAACCACGTCTGTTCCAGGATAATTTTTCCAGTGTTTCTGTTGCAAGTCCCTCATCTCTGCAGTCATTTTGATACACTTCTGCATTCTCTGCCGCTGAGCATTACTCGGTTACTAGGGAATGATGTCATAGCGAGCTGGGAAAGAGACTTAAAATTGTCTAGGACATTGATAACGAAAGTAGAGGAAAGATGGTACGGGAAGATTACTAGACAGCACCCGTCGTCAGTGAGGTGAGATCTGTATAAATTACATTATTAGTCAGCAGGTGTGGGACTAACATTCTTATAGGAAAACATTAGTTGTTGAGGAAGTGATGGCTGTGGGTGGGAAACTGAATGCAGATTAGAAGTGAGCAATGGAAGCCTGGGAGTTGGTGAGCAAGACGGATGAAATTATACAAAAATTAAATGGCAGGGAAGTTTGGTGTTCCTTACAGGGGAATGGTAGATTAATAATTAAGTAATTGGAAAAGTGGACAGAGTTCTGAACATTTGATTTAAAGACGCAAATTTGAATCCTACTAGGAAATTTAAGTTCAAGAAATTAAATAAAATCTGTAATTAAAAAGAATATCTAATCTTGTTAACGGTAACCATGAAAGCATATGATTGTTGAAAGACCTGTCAAGGATCACAGATGTCTGGGGAAGGCAATTTCCTATATTCACTGTTAGGCCTACGTGTAATCCCAAACCCTCGAATGTGTCTCTTCGGTTCGGAGATACCTTAAGATGAGCAACTAATGTTGGCTTTGCAAGGGACATTCACAGGGCATAGATGTATTCTTACAAAATGTTTCAATGTAGTGAATAAACAAGGGCAAGGGTAATTGTGGGAAGATTACAGCAAGATAACATGTCTGGTCATGGGGCTCTCGGACAGGATTGAGAGAGGGAAAGAAGTGTTAGCTGAGAGAAGAAGAGGAATTAGAAGAGTGAAAGATTGTTGAACTGAACAGCAAAAGGCACAGTAGCAAATAGAATTCAGTTTGGAGAAGTATATAGTAAAGATATTGACATGACTTTAAAAGTTTGGTGATTTTTTTAAAAAGTTGGCAGTGAGTTTGATGGTTTAGGCTGCAGGGAGACATCACTATTTGCACACAAGTGTAAATGGAGAATGGAAGTGTTGCATCTAAATAGGCTGTCAAGCTGAAGTAGGAGGCTGGATAGTGAGTGGCATTGAGGTACAGTGGCACATGGAATGAACGTGTGAAATTCCTGAAGCTAGCAAGGCAGGCAGCTAAGGTGGTTAGGAAGGCACCTTGGCTGGTTTTCCTTTGTAAAACAAGGCCTAGAACAAGGAAAGGGAGGTAATGCTGGGTAAAGCATTAACTAGATCAGATCTTGAGAATGATTCCAATTCTGGTCATCACATTGAAGGAGAAACATAGAAAATAGGTGCAGGAGTAGGCCATTTGGCCCTTCGAGCCTGCACAGCCATTCAGTATGATCATGGCTGATCATCCAACTCAGAACCCTGTACCTGCCTTCCCTCCATACCCCCTGATCCCTTTAGCCACAAGGGCCATATCTAACTCCCTCTTAAATATAGCCAATGAACTGGCCTCAACTGTTTCCTGTGGCAGAGAATTCCACAGATTCACCACTCTCTGTGTGAAGAAATTTTTCCTCATCTCGGTCCTAAAAGGCTTCCCCTTTATCCACAAACTGTGACCCCTCGTTCTGGACTTCCCCAACATCTGGAACAATCTTCCTGCATCTAGCCTATCCAATCCCTTTAGAATTTTATATGTTTCAATAAGATCCCCCCTCAATCTTTTAAATTCCAGCAAGTATAAGCCCGGTCAATCCAGTCTTTCATCATATGAAAGTCCTGCCATTCCAGGAATCAATCTGGTGAACCTTCTTTGTACTCCCTCTATGGCAAAGATGTCTTTCCTCAGATTAGGGGACCAAAGCTGCACACAATACTCCAGGTGTGGTCTCACCAAGGCCTTGTACAACTGCAGTAGTATCTCCCTGCTCCTGTACTCGACTCCTCTTGCTATGAATGCCAGCATACCATTTGCCTTTTTCACCGCCTGCTGTACCTGCATGCCCTCTTTCAATGACTGGTGTATAATGACACCCAGGTCTCGTTGCACCTCCCCTTTTCCTAATCGGCCACCATTCAGATAATAATCTGTTTTCCTCTTTTTGCCACCAAAGTGGATAACCTCATATTTATCCATGTTAAATTGCATCTGCCATGAATTTGCCCACTCACCTAACCTATCCAAGTCACCCTGCATCCTCTTAGCATCCTCCTCACAGCTAACACTGCCGCCCAGCTTCATGTCATCCGCAAAGTTGGAGATGCTGCACTTAATTCCCTCATCTAAGTCATTAATATATATTGTAAACAACTGGGGTCCCAGCATTGAGCCTTGCTGTACCCCACTAGTCACTGCCTGCCATTCTGAAAAGGTCCAGTTTATTCCCACTCTTTGCTTCCTGTCTGCCAACCAATTCTCTATCCACATCAATACCATACCCCTAATAACCCTTTAAGTTTGCACACTAATCTTCTGTGTGGAACCTTGTCAAAAGCCTTTTGAAAATCCAAATATACCACATCCACTGGTTCTCCCCTATCCACTCTACTAGTTACATCCTCAAAAAATTTTATGAGATTCGTCAGACATGATTTTCCTTTCACAAATCCATGCTGACTTTGTCCAATGATTTCACCGCTTTCCGAATGTGCTGTTATCACATCTTTGATAACTGACTCTAGCATTTTCCCTTTCACCGATCTCAGGCTAATCAGTCTATAATTCCCCAGTTTCTCTCTCACTCCTTTTTTAAAAAGCGGGGTTACCCCCCAATCCTAAGGAACTAATCCAGAATCTAAAGAGTTTTGAAAAATTATCACTAATGCATCCGCTATTTCTTGGGCTACTTCCTTAAGCAGTCTGGGATGCAGACCATCTGGCCCTGGGGATTTATCTGCCTTTAATCCCTTCAATTTACCTAACACACTTCCCTACTAATATGTATTTCCCTCAGTTCCTCCATCTCACTAGACCCTCGGTCCCCTACAATTTCCACAAGATTATTTATGTCCTCCTTAGTGAAGACAGAATCAAAGTAGTTATTCAATTGGTCTGCCATGCCCTTGTTCCCCATGATCAATTCACCTGTTTCTGACTGTAAGGGACCTACATTTGTCTTAACCAATCTTTTTCTTTTCACATATCTATAAAAGCTTTTACAGTCAGTTTATATGTTCCCTGCCAACTTTCTCTCATAGTCTTTTTTCCCTTTCCTAATCAAGCCCTTTGTCCTCCTCTGCTGGACTCTGAATTTCTCCCAGTCCTCAGGTGTGCCGCTTTTTCTGGCTAATTTGTATGTTTCTTCTTTGGAATTGACACTATCCCTAATTTCTCTTGTCAGCCACAGGTGCACTACCTTCCCTGGTTTATTCTTTTGCCAAAAAGGGATGAACAATTGTTGTAGTTCATCCATGCGATCTTTAAATGCTTGCCATTGCATATTCACCATCAACCCTTTAAGTATCATTTGCCAGTCTATCTTAGCTAATTCACGTCTCATACCTTCAAAGTTACCCTTCTTTAAGTTCAGAACCTTTGTTTCTGAATTAACTATGTTACTCTCCATCTTAATGAAGAATTCCACCATATATGGTCACTCTTACCCAGGACAAGATTGGCAAGATTGCTAACTAACCCTTCCTCATTACTCAATACCCAGTCTAGAATGGCCTGCTCTCTGGTTGATTCCTCGATATGTTGGTTCAGAAAACCATCCCGCATACATTCCAAGAAATCCTCTTCCTCAGCACCCTTACCAATTTGATTCACCCAATCTATATGTAGATTGAAGTCACCCATTATAACTGCTGTTCCTAACTTAATAAGCTAACTTAAGGGAGATTTGGAGGAGACTTCTTAAGGCATTGCCAGCAACGGAAAATTTTAGCCATTTGAATTTTTTTTTACAGTATGTAGTTATTTTATGACCAAGAGCAGCTTAAGGGGTAACCAGTTAAGGTGTTAAAAAAAACTGAGTGATCTGAAGTGAATACTAAGGGCTTGAAAGCCGAGGTAGCAGTAAGCAAAGTTCCACCTTTAAGGTGTTTTTGGTAGATGCACAATTGAAGAATTAGGTGGGATTGGGCAAGAATAAATTTCACCCAGAATGTGAAAAGAACTTGGAGTTTACTTCCTGAACTCGTCATAGTTTTTTTTAACTATGTGCTTGAAGCGCCTTGAGTTTGAAGTGTGAGACCAAGAGATGAGAATAGGATTCAGCTGGAAGGATCCTTTCCAGCTGCCAGGTTTTTCCAGCAGATAAGTGGCCACTGTCTTCATTATAAAGCTCTGCACAGACTGCTTTGCTGGTTGTTGAAGGTCAGTTAAACTTTAATTCTGGAAAACTAAATCTATGCAAACTGGATGTCATATTGATAACTCCATGCAGTTCATACAGGAATGGTGTGGATGTTGGCTTTGTAATGATGCCCTTTAGCAAAGGCACAGTGGAAACGATGTTCATTTGTCTTTCCAGGATCGTATCATCGATGCTGGACCCAAAGGGAATTTCTCACGGTTCATGAATCACAGTTGCAATCCAAATTGTGAGACACAGAAATGGATGGTGATGGGTGACACACGCGTTGGTCTCTTTGCACTTTGTGATGTACGAGCAGGTGTGTTGGGTGCTGCTAGAGATGGGCAGTTGTTTTGCATTGTTGAAAATGGAACTTGATTCAGAAATCCAAAAATTACTTTATATCAATATCTGTGAATGAGTGAACTGTAATGAGCTGGTGATATGATTTTGGGTTATCAGTGTCTTATTCCTCCACTTTTGTACTGTAAGAATTGCCTGCAGCCTAAAACAACTATTGATAGTGTTTGTTTCTTAGTATGTCATTCTTTAATTAAATGACTTCTTCTTCAGCCTTTCACCCCTACTGGGGCTTAGGCTGCCAAAAGAAGCCCACCAGAGTCCTTTGCCCTGGGCCAGTCTTTTGGTCTTTTAAGGTGTAGTCCATCAAAGATCCTTTCTCTCGCAGGGGTGAGGCCTTTGGTGCTTCCTTTTGTGTTTCTGTAGCGCTGGGTTTTTACGGGATGGGGCTGCTCACCCTCCTTTCATAGATGGGCTTGGGACCATCTAGGGCAGAGTTTTTAGTTACACTGCTTCCTTTTAATTAAAGATTTTTTTTTAAAAATATGAAACTTTTGCATCAGTGTCAGTAGTGGTTGCATAGTTAATTTCACTTCTTGCTATTTCTCTTAAGTTCTTGTTAATCTGAAGTTTTGCAGCAAGTATTGTACAGAACACTTGCAGGAGCTTTTGTAAGTTAGTTTCCTGGGTTTCTGACTTTGCCTTGCTCACTCCCCTCTACTCTCCTTCACCCCAACTCAACTTTCTTGTTGATCATCAGTTAAACATTGTTACTGTGTTTGTGGAGGCAGAGATTTCGGTATTTCAGGGCATAACTAAAAGTTTTTAGGTGGTGCTAATTCAAGCTTAACTTTTCAGTCTTTTAAATAGATTGTGGCCTCCAGTGGTACAGGCTATTTGTGAAGTAACCCCCCCTTATTTTATCTTTAGGTTCTGAACTAACCTTCAATTATAATTTGGATTGCTTGGGCAATGGAAAGACTGTGTGTAAATGTGGAGCTCCCAACTGCAGTGGGTATCTAGGTGTACGTCCAAAGGTGAGTGCCACAAGGAGTGCCCTTCGCATAAAATGCAGTTGATTTTGGTAATGAATTCCTTGGGACTTTTTGGAGAAAAAAGGCAGACAAAGATGAGATGATGCAAGTCAAGGTTTAAAAAGAGCTGGGGTGCTTTTGGGGACATTTTGGTGGGCTGCAGTCATGACAATCTATTAGACACTTGGCAGGGGCCAAATAAAAAGAACTGAGATGTAAGTGGAGCAACCTTGTGAATGGGCAATGTTAGAATTGTGAGGCTTTGGTTCAGTAGGCTTTGGGCAATCACAGGTGGAGGTTCTGAATAAGTTTCTATTAGTACATAAGTTTTTTTTCTGTTAGTACATAGCTAGTGTGCTGAAAATGAGACCAGAATTAGTGATATGTTCCTTGTATGAGATATGAGAACTATGGGAGACATCCAGTCTCCTTGCTAACTAAACATGCTCAAAGTGCACCAAGCACCAGCTCCTTAGAGACTGTATTAGGGAACTGGAGATGCAGCTGGGTGACCTTAGGCTTATATGGGAAAATGAGTAGTTGATATATAGGAGCTACAGGAAAGTAGTCACCCCTAAGCTGCAGAAGGCAGGTACCTGTATCTGTCAGGAGAGGGAAGGGGAATAGGCAGCCACTGCAGAGAGTACCCTTGTGGTCGGTCCCCTTAATTAGTATACTGCTTTGGATGCTGTTGGAAAGGACAAATTAACGGGGAATTCCCAGCGACCTAATCTCTGGCACTGAGTCTGTCTCTGTGGCTCACAGGAAGTGGGGAAGAAGATAAGTGTAGTTGTGATGAGGGATTCTATAATTAGAGGAGCAGATAGCAGATTCTGTAGATGTGACAGGGAAACCTGGATGGTACATTGCCTCCGAGGTGCCAGGGTCAGGGATGTCTCAGACTGGGTCCACAGCGTTCTAAAGCGGGAGAGTATACAGCCAGAATTGTGGTACATATTGGTACCAACAGAGTGTAAGGAGTTGGGTAGAAAGCTGAAAAGCAGGGACCTCAAAGGTAGTAATCTTTGGATTGCTGCCTACGCCATGTGCCAGTGAGGGTAAGAATGGGATGATCTGGCAAATGAATGCATTATTGAGGAATTGGTGCAGTGAGCAGGGTTTCAAATTTCTGGGTCATTGGGAAGATAACTTGAACCCAAGGGGGACCAATATCATTGCGGACAGGTTTACAAAAGCTGTTGGGGAAGGTTTAAACTAATTTGGCAGGGGATGGGGCAGTTGGTATACAACTAGATGCAGTGTGTAGAGGGACTGTGAGGAAAGATGGGCAGATGAAAGGACAAAATTGCAGTCAGTGGGATGAGTTGAAGTGTAACATGAAACCAAAATCTAAAAAGGTGATGAATACAGGACTGAAGGTGTCGTATTTGAATGCACGCAGTATATGGAATAAGGCAGTTGATCTGGTAGCGCAGTTAGAGATTGGCAGGTACAATGTTGTGGGCATCAATGAGTCATGGCTGTATGACTTGCAAGGATACACATTGTATCAAAAAGACAGACAGGTAAGCAGACAGTGTGGTATCATGTTAGTTTTAAAAAAAAGTATGAAATCAAATCCTTAAAAAGGTGACATAGTATCAGAAAAATAAGAAGGGAGAGGGGCAGAAGAAACGGAATGATAGGCCAGTTAGCCTAACTTCAGTGGTTGGAAAGATGTTGGAATCTTCTATTAAGGATGAGGTTTGGGGGTACTTGGAGACATATAACAAAATAAGCTAAAATCAGCATGGTTTCCTTAAGGAGAAATCTTGCCTGACAATTCTGTTGGAGTTCTTTGAGGAAATAACAGGCAGGATAGACAAAAGAGAGTCGGTGGATGTGGTTTATTTGGATTTTCAGAAGGCCTTTGACAAGGTGCTGCACATGAGGCTGCTAAACAAGATAAGAGCCCATGGTATTACAGGAAAGATACTGGCATGGAGAAAAGATTGGCTGACTGGCAGGAGGCAAAGTGTGGGAATAAAGGAGCCTTTTCTGATTGGCTACTAGCGATGTTCCACGGGGGTTGGTTTTGTGACCGCTTCTGTTCATATTGTATGTCCGTGATTTAGATGAAGGAATTGATGGCTTTCTGGCCAAGGTTGTGGATGATATGAAGCTGGGTGGATGGGCAGGTTGCGTTGAGGAAGCAGTACATCTGCAGAAGGACTTGGATTGGGAGAATGGGCAAAGAAGTGGCAGATGGAATATAATGTAGGGAAGTGTATTGTCAAGCACTTTGCTAGAAGGATTAAAGGCAGGGACTTTTTTCTAAATGGGGGGGGAATAAAAAATCAGGGGTGCTAAGGGATTCCCTAAAAGTTAAGTTGGTGGTAAGGCATGCAAATGTAATGTTACCATTCATTTTGAGAGGACTGGAACACAAAAGCCAGGATGTAATGCTGAAGCTTTATAAGGCATTGGTCGGGCCACATGGAGTATTGTGAGCAGTTTTGAAGAGATGTGCTGGCATTGGAGAGGAATGATTCCAGCCATGATGGGATGATGGAGCAGACTTGGTGGGCTGAACAGCATTCCTATGTCTTGTGGTCCAACATGAACTCTGGTACTTTTATCTTTAAGCTTGTCTTTTAAATAGATCCCTATTTTCCCTCTAACAGCAGAAGTGGAGAAAGGTTGGGTGGCGACTCTGTGGTTTCCTCTCTTCCTGTTTTTCCAAACATTTTTTGGTCTTGGCTCCATTGCTGGTCAGCTGCCTCTTTCCAATAGACATTCTTTATGAATGAAGCAGGACAGCTAGTAGTAATAACCTACTTGATCAAGGAGACAGTGTGTTTTGAGGTATCCATGTGGTCCCAGCAAATGATGAAAATCAATAAAACTGCTGAGTGCTGGAAATCAGAATTAAAACCAGAAAATGTTTCAGACACATGGCAGGTCAGGCAGCATTTGAGCAGGGAGAAAAGGAGCTATTGTTTTAAGTCAAATACCATTAATTTATTTTAGCCTCATGTGTAATGCTGGATTTCTGGATGGAAATTTTATTGTTCCTCCCCTCTCTCCAATTCTAGCACAACCCAGTAGGTAACAGTAAGTTAGTTAACCAAAGGAATGTTTCCATGAACATTTTTGTGAGCCTTGCATGTTTAACAGGAGCGTGCACAATTTCCTGGGGCTGTTTCATGTCCTGTAAATATAGATCAAATACAGTAAATACACTTTGTTCAGTAGCAGAAACCTCATCCCATTAGTTGAGAGATTTATTTGTTAGACATAGAACAGCTCTGGAAATGGTAGCTTGAAGTGCACTTTACCGCAGTTATGCTGCCTCTCTTATATCCTTCATTTGTGACATTTTGTTGTAAGATGTTCTCTCCTCTAAAGCCGGTTTTCTGTGTTACCTGTAGATGTTGATTTGTTGCTGGGCTGTTACAGATTCTTTGTCTGCAGATAGGAACAACTGTCATTTCTGGCATCTTCATCTTGGCCAAAAGTCAAAATGGATTCAGATTTAGAATCCAACCCCTCTTATTTTGTGATCAGTTGATATTCTGTACTCTATAGTCAGATGGGATAAGTAAAAGCGACATAATGGTCATTATATACATGATTGGCTGAAGGGTCTGTTACTGTGCTATGTTCTATATTCTATGAACTATGCATGTCAATTTGATATGTTGTTCATTGAATATAGAACAGTCGTCATGAACATTAATTTCTCTATCTTTTGTTAACCACTCACCTCTGTCCATTTCTCTCCTTAACCCACATGCCCCCATTGGGGCAGCATGGTAGCGTAGCAGTTAGTGTGACACTGTTACAGCTCGGGACATCCTGGAGTTCAATTCCGGTGCTGTTTCTACGTCCTCCCCGTGGAATGTGTGTGTTTTCCCCCCGGGTGCTCTGGTTTCTGTATGTCTGTACGTCCTCCCCGTGGAATGTGTGTGTTTTCCCCCCGGGTGCTCTGGTTTCTGTATGTCTGTACGCCCTCCCCGTGGAATGTGTGTGTTTCCCCCCGGGTGCTTTGGTTTCTTCCTAAGATCCAAAGATGTACTGGGTAAGTTAATTGGTCATTGTAAATTGTCCTGTGACTATTGGGGGTTTGTTGGTGTGGCGCTGCTCTAGGGGTCAGAAGGGCCTGCTCCATGCAGTATTGCTAAATAAATAAATCACTCATCTTTTCACTCCCTCGCCCTCTCATTCTGTCATTATCCACATACTCCTCCCACTGGTTCCCCTCCTCACCTTCCCTTTACTCCATAGTTCACTGTCCTCTTCTAACAGATTCCATCTTCTGCCCACTTAATGCTTCCCAGCTTTTTAACATCATTCCCCCTCTCACCCTCCTCACTTGCCTATCACAGCCCTATCACCTGCCAGTTGTTGATCCATCCATTCCCTCCAGCTTTTGAAACAGACTGTCTCCTCTTTCCACTCCTGATAAAGAACCTCGACCTAAAATATTGACTATCCTTTTCCCTCCATAGATGCTGCCTGACCCACTGAGTTCTTCCAGCTTTTTGTGCGTTGCTCCAGACTTCCAGCATTTGCTGTCTCTATGTTCAATGATCTATTTTGAGGGTCAGCCTATCCCAGTAACAAAACGGGGAAGTTTTGGAAAGAGTGCAGAGGAGATTTACAAGGATGCTGCCTGGATTGGAGAGTGTGCCTTATGAAAATAGGTTGAGTGGACTTGGCCTTTCATCTTCTTTCACTTGAAGGAGAGGAGCTAACCCGATAGAGGTCTATAAGATGAGAGGAATTGATTGTGTGGATAGCCAGAGGCTTTTTCCCAGGGCTGAAATGACTAATATGAGGGATCATAGTTATAAGGTGCTTGGAAGTAGGTACCAAGGGGACGTCAGGGGTAAGTTTTTCACACACAAAGTGGTGGGTGCATGGAATGCACTCCTGGCGATGGTGGAGGTAGATACAATTGGGTCTTTTAAAAGACTCTTAGCTAGGTACATGGAGCTTAGAAAAATAGAGGGCTATGCAGTAGGGTAATTCTAGGCAGTTTGTAGAGTAGGTTACATGATTGGCACAACATTGTGGGCCGAAGGGCCTGTAATGGGCTGTAAATTTCTGTGTTCTGTGTTATAAGTCAGACATGCAACTGTGCATTGTTCACTTCACAGGAGCGAGCTTCAAAAATCCTGATGTTATTTGTCAGTTATGCATGGTAAGACATTTTTTGAAACTGTTTCGACTTTGCATTTCAGACTGCTGCTGCGACAGCAAATGAAGAAAAGGCAAAGAATGCAAAGAAGAAGATAAAGAAACGCAAGGCCAAGATAGATGTCAGGAAAATGCATGAGGACTATTGCTACCGTTGCTGTGACGGAGGCGAGCTGGTGATGTGTGATAAAAAGGATTGCCCCAAAGCATATCACCTCTCTTGCCTTAACTTAACCAAACCACCATTTGGTAAGTATTAAGTGCCTGTCTGTTTTATTGTAATGAGATATAACAAAATAATTATTACTGATACTCTATTCTTCTTTGGCATATGCTATGTACTTTTATATATTCTTCTGAACTGGAAGAAGCCTTTTGACCCATTGAATCTATGCCATCTCTCAGCACTCATCGGTCCCATTCCAACTCACTGCGACTTATTCTCTTGCTTATGATCCTTCAATCTACTCACCAGCACCAGGGGCAGTTTACAGGGCCAATTAAGCTGTCAGCTGGCTGGTAGCTTAATTGGGAATGTAGGAGGAAACTGTAACACCTGGAAGAAACTCCGTCACAAAGAAAACATGTAAATGTCATTCAGTGCCAGGAGCCAGAATTGAACCCCTGTCACTGGAGATGTGAAACAGCATCACCAGTTCTATGCCACTATGTTGCTGCATGAAAGTGATCTGCATATGAAAGGTGCTACATAAAGGCACATTGTTATGGTTATAGGTGACCACTGTGGCCCTGGCTGTCACAGTCTGGCATCCATTTGTACGTTCAGTGCCCCAAACTGTCCGCTTGAATCTTATTGTTCTTCGTGTGAGGAAGTTATCAGGGCAGTTTGTTACAAATATGTTCTCCAATTATTTGTACTTTGTTATTGAAGAAAATGCAGATAACAGCAATTTTTTTGCATTTTAACATTTTACTGTTTTACAATATTGCTAAAACCAGGCTTTTGTGAGAAACACTTATTAAAGAATTGTGAAAGGCCATTCATCTCAGGCACTCATTCATTATGTTTGGGTATGTTCTGGCTGTGAATATTTGAAGTAGCAAAGACCATGATGAACCTATTTGGGATTTTCAGGAAACATTCTTTGTCCAGATATAGTAACACAGGAAAAAGCAGTGATAAGCCATTCAGCCATTCTTGGCTGTTTGACAGGATTATGGCCGATTGAGCCATTCTTGCTCAATCCACATATTCCTTGGTTCATCTGCATTCCAAAAGATCTGTCCATTTGGCCCTGTAGTTTCTCAACAACTAAGCATCCACACCCCTCTGGGGTAAAGAATTCCCACTGAAGAAATTGTTTTTGATTCCAAATTTGCGATTCTTTATTATCCCTGGTTTTGTATCTGCTAATTAAAAAGAAAGCTCTTCAGCATCACCTTGTTAAACCCCTGGGGATTCTTACCTGTTTCAACAAGATTATTCTTCCAAACTTAAGAGAAAAGAAGTCTAGTTTAATCACTTCCTATAAGATGGCTCTCTTGTCTGTGATATAAATGTAATTCCATTTGAAGCTTTTGTTTATGAAGGCTTTGTGGAACTAAGTTTGCAGTCTGTTGCCCATACCAATGGCAAACTAATGTGATGTGGTGGTTGTTTGAACATCTATCTCAAGAGTGTCCAAGGAGGGATGTAGGAATAATCAGCACCTCTATGGGTGTCTCTTGTGGCATTCAACAAGGCTTCTAGAAAGAGCAAAGCACAGATTAATTTAAAGGTTCATTTATTAACAAAGTAGGTATCCATATACAACTCTGAAATTAGTCTTCTCCAGATAACCACAAAACAAAGAAGGAACATGAAGGTCACTTGGAGAGAAACATCAAATCTAGCCCTGCGCAAAAAAGAACAGCATCCTGATCATCAACCCTCCCCTCAAATCCCCCTCCCCTGCACAAAATGGAACAGAACATTGATCCTCAAAGCCCCTCCCCTCGCAAAACAAAGCAAAAAAAAATGGATAAAGAAACACAGAATGGAAAAAAAATAAGTCTGAGAAAGTTCATAGTCCATAAACACAATAGTCCAATCCATAACGCAGAACCACAGTAACATCCTCCTTCATCGTTGAAAGAGAGGGACACCACACAAGAGGCCCACCCACCTGCCACAGTGAGCCACATAACAATAGGCTGCTCACAGACTCCTTCTCAGCAGCGGTCAGCGCTGAACTCTCACTCTCCTTCATTCACCTCAACGTCTCAGTCTTCCTCTGCACTTTAATCGGCGATCAATGGACATTTGAATTGGTGAAATAAAGTTGAACTTTGGCTTGCGCCCTGTCTCGAGGTTTCCTCACCTAGAGACTGTCCCAAGTGTGTGCTGGCTTTCTGGAGTCTTCTTGAAGACAGCGAAGTGCTGGATCATTCGATCTCCAAACTATAAATTGCAGGCTCTAACAGTCACAGAAACACATTTAAGATTGCCTTTTAAGTTTGTGGGTACTAAATGAGAAGGGGCACTATTTGCAATAGAGAATGTGAAAGTAGTCAGTAACTCCAGCACAAGGAGGTGGTGGGAAGAATTGGTGTCCTTTTTGTTATAATCTGTTAATTGCTGACACAAGACTGCAGGTGATGGAATCTGGAGCAACAAACAAACTGCTGGAGAAACTCAGTAGGTTGAACAGCATCTACGGAGAAAAGAAATTCTCAATGTTTTGGTCAGACCCCTGTATCACTCAGAGTGGAGAGGCGAGATGGTCAGTATCAAGATGAGAGGAGTGGAGAGACAGAGGCTCAAGGTAGCATTAATATCCTCAGTCAAAATAAGCTGTTGTATTGCTGATGAGGACAAAAATAACATGGTGGTTGAATGTTTGGTATTAAAGCCCCATTTTGTCTTCCTGTGGCTTCACTCTGTTGTCATCTAGGAAGGCAGTGAATGCTATTGGAGCTTGTGTGGAGAACTGGATATACACAGTTATTGGAGATAATGATGTGCATGACCACTGAAATAAACTCAATGCCTGGGAATGAATGTGTGAGATGCCCACACCATTGTAATGGGTGTGTGGCGTGGAGACCAGATTAAGGGCCTCAAGACAAAGCATTGTCCTGTGTCCACATGAAGGATCTCAGTCCAAAATGTCAACTCTTTACTCCTATCCATAGATGTTGCATGACTTGCTGACTTCCTCCAGCTTTTTGTGCCTGTTATGTGTGTTGTCCATTTCCCTCCACAGATACTGCCTGACCCACTGATTTCCTCCTCCAGCAGCTTGTTTGTTGCTCCAGATTCCAACATCTGCAGACACTTCCATCTCCAGCTTTTTGGAGAAAGCCTGGTGCCTGGAGGGAGTGACGATATTGCTCTGCAATGGTGGACTGCTGTGTGTAATGGGTGCTGGAATAAATAATCAACTTTTAAAAAGAAGACGTGAATAGGTGCAGTAAATTTTATTTAAATGTTTCTTTTTCTCTCCCCCTTCACATTTTTTTCCATCATAGGGAAGTGGGAATGTCCCTGGCACCACTGTGATGTTTGTGGCAAAACATCCGCCTCCTTTTGTGACTTCTGCCCGAACTCGTACTGCAAGGAGCACCAGAAGGGAGCCCTGACTACTTCAGCACTGGATGGTCGTCTCTGCTGCTGTGAGCATGACCCAAACTGCCCAGCGGAATTTGACTCGTCTTCCTCCGTCAGTCTTCAGAACAACTTGGCGGCTGAGGATACCAGCGAGGAAACCAACGAATGAACTTTTCCCAGTGGAGACGAGTTTGACTGTAATATTTATCAGGGTGACCTTTAGAATTCCACGATAAAGGGCTCTGGGGATTGTAAATCGTGAGGTGGAAAACTCAGAGGTGTTGAGGGAGTAAGTAAAGATGACCAAACGATTGTTTTGATGTTATTTTGGTTTAGTTAAAAAAAAAAATTATGGACACCTTAATGTGACAAGGCTGGTAATTACTCCTTAAGAATTATTGTCACAGTTGGAAAATGGTGTTCTAATTGTCTTTTTTTTTCCAAAATTGCAAGTGTATTGTTGTACTTGTGTCAGATATTTGATGTCTGAAGGGAACCTCGCCCATCTCCACTAAAACCAAAACCTAAGGATAGTGTTATGTAGTTTGTTTAAATAATTAAATTAACCACAGGTTGTGGGGAGGTTTGGGAGAGGGAAAGAAGACAATGGGCAGTGAGGTTCACTGGTTGCTTGTGATGGGATATGGGGTGTCCACTCCCTCTCCAGAGTCTCTAAAATGGAAAGTGGATTTTGTACAGCACTTCATTAATTTTACAGATCTTGCAGTGGGCCAGGATCTGCTAGATGGGATTGGGGGAATTTAAAATCCCTGTTAAAAGTGGTGAATGGGTTATGAGCCTCAATATCTGCAAGGAGAAGGAAGGGAATATGACGGGTCTCAGCCCCAGGACAGTGGGCGGCAGCTGCTGATGCAGTGGTTTACTTGAGGTTCGGAAAACGCAAACTTTTTGTTTTGGGCCTTGGATGTTCACCGATATCCAAGTGTGGAGAACACCTCCAGATTTACTCCTAATTACTTGTAATATTTACAGTCGTATTTTCTCCACATGTATAAGTGAGCATTCTAATTCGAGTTTTGCTTTTTGAAGTTCATTATGTGTTCTTGGCACTACCATTATGGCTACAGGTTGACAGACGTAATTTTATTATTTTTATACATTTATATGTAAAAAGCAAAATTATGATAGAAAAATTCATGTTTTTTTTAAAACTGAAACTTAAAATGTCATCTTTGTTCTTGAGGATGAGTGTTTTATGAACAAATAAAATACTCAACTAATTGAAAGTATGCCTAGAATCATAGAATCATTATTGCGCAGGAGAAGGCCATTTGGGCCTAATGTACCTGTGCAGCTCTCAAAGAGCAGTCTTTTTTTCCCCTCCCTTTCTCATTATTGTATCTGCTAACACCACCCTTACAAAAAGGCCATTCTTGTTCTTTTTTTATCTCTCTCACACAAATGTGTCATAATTTTGGGTAAACTGATCCTTAAACTCTGAATCTATGATTATATGAAGTACCTCTGTATATAATGAGCATTTAAATATATGTGTATATCTAAAATAACCTTACACCTTTTTTCATTCAGATACTAGAACTGGTAGAATAAACTTGTGATTTTTGTTTTTCAGCATTATTCATGTTATATTTAATAGCAAAAAAACTCTCCTCATCCATTGCATCCAAATGTTGCAAGTTCAGGGTATCCATTCAAAAACAAAACATCTCTAAGTTAAACTGCCGTTTCTCCAGTAGCTAGTCTTTTTGATGTTTGTCTTTCCCAATTCTCCACGTTCCTCTCAACTTTCCGTTTCGCCTTTGAGTATACCTTCCACTGGTTGCTGAGTCATCACTGAATGACCCCCTGCATTCGGTGATGTTCCGAAATCCCTAACATTAGCTAAGAACTGTTCCTGTGAACTAACCATGTATGGTCAATGGTGTAAGTGGGATAGTGAAACGTGGGACAGCTGGGAAAATGTTTTAGTAATCTTTCATCAAAAGCATTTGATTTCTATCTCAGGCTTTTTGTGACTATATATAAAACATCTTTGTAGAACCTAGCTGATTGAAGAAGATGTATACTTGATCTAGTTCCAAACAGGTCTGCACTTGTAAGTAATCTCCTTCCTAAAAGTATGCTGCGTCCTTTCCTAGCCTGTGCCCAATCTGATACTGTCACCAACTTCAAGACTTAGTGAAACAAAATGAACATCATTGTGCTCTGACAGTGGTGGCGGGCTCTCGCTCTCTTCATTGCTTTTGTTCAGTTTTGGTTCAAGCTTTGCATTGTTATCAGATGTATAAACACTGCATTTTATTTTTCACTGTTTTGAACAACAATTGTTTCTTTTCTCGATCTACTGCGTCCCCCTTCTCTGCCCTAATTCCCCCTCCTCTTCCTCCTTCACACTTTATGGAAGGACAGCCTTTTTCAAAACAAGCCAGTGGAAGGTGCCACATTGTCCTTACTGGATTGTGCAGTCCTTCAGTTTCCAGATAGAGCTGCTCCCATTTGCCAAGTTTGATAAGTCACCCAGCCTGCATCCACAGATCTCCTGACATGGGTTACTGTGGGTTACAGACAGTTGATTCATAACACATCTGGAAGCAGGAATGAATATCTCCTCTCACCCACCACCACCCTGATCTCATCACAGAAAGTTCAACTGGGTAGAGATCAAATAACTTGAAAGTCATCCAGCACCACCATATTTATTGTTGTTATTGGGAAGTCAGCAAGTCTAACATGGTACGGGCAGATCTACTGTAGGAGATTATGGTCAGAAGTGGCTTTAAACTAGGATGGCTTGTCAGTAATCCCACACTCGTCTGGTCAAAATGTAAACCACTGGATAGCCCAGTGGTAGAACTTCCAAGAAACGGCTCAAGGCCGTAAAGGTCGGCTGGCCCCTTTGTTAATATAGATTCTGCTAATTTCTCCCCACCAACTAGCTTGGAGCACTGAACTAAGAATTATAATGTCTGTACTTGTGTTAAGCATTTTACTTATGTTGTGCAATTGTAATATTGAATACACTACATGATGATGCTGTTGTGCAATGCACCACTATTCCAGTGAGGGTACTTGTCTGCCTTGAAGGTGGTACTTTTTCTTTATTTTCCCCATTTAGAACTAGTGTTTTCATTTAAATATAGTTTTTTAAATTAATTAATACCTTTGTGAATAACCTCATTTAAAAATAAGACCTTTACAACAAATGAATGTGGCTGTCTGGGCAGCACTTTTGTAGTGACATGATGTACAGTCTATTAAGCTAGGCAAACTTTCATGGGTAATGTGCTGAAACTGGGCTGTGAGTGGAGGAGATCAAGGAATGAGGATTGGCATGTGGCTAAGAATAAACGGTAAAGTTGTAACAGGAGAAACGGATCCATTTTTAGTTCTCCATTCCCACCAGATCCCTGTCTCGTTCTTATCCAACTGACTGCCTAGCTGCAATAATGAACAAAACATATTTTGTTTTTGGGGGAAGATGTAAAGAGTTGTCTTTCACATCTGATATTTGGAATCCCTGTCTGCTCTCTCGGGCAGACTTTAAAGATCCCGTAGAACTATACGAGTTCTCCTGTACCATATTTAATGTTCAATCAACATCACTAAAATGGAATGTATGGTCAATGCCACATTGCTCGTTATTATGGGATCTCACTCTGCACAAATTTGACTGGCACCCTTCCTATATTAAAGCGGTGACCATAAAAGTACTTTCTGATTATAAAGTGCTTTGGGATTTCTTGGAATGGTGCTACAAGTCTTTTTTTTCCAATTGAACTTGATTCACACAAAGTCATTTGAAACCTTTCGATAAAAGGAAATGCACCAGTGGTGGATTATTTTACTTTCCCCTTTTCTTAAAACTTCACTTTTTTTAAGTGTGTTGCCATATGTGACTAAATGGTTGGATTGTATGTCATGTGACACTAACTTTTCTTTGACTGTTGTTGACTGTTCTGGTTATATTTGTCATTATAGGATGTAAGAATTTCCAAGCAAAAGCTCAGATCCTGTCTCCCTCCCGTCCATCTTTGGAAGAGGGGTATTTCCAAGAATGTTTACTATTTTAATTGTGAATGGCTAGTATCAGATGTGCTGGCAAAATCAGAGAGATGTTTTATAACATGTGTTGTCCTTAATAAATTAAATATATTAAAAAAACTTTGCAAAGGATTACAATTGCCTTGTGGAACGGATTTATAATAAACAGATGTGGTTATTACAGTATTACCAGCAGAAGTGTGTGAGCCACTTGGGTAGTTTGACAAGCTGTTTCACTCTTGTGTGGATAGGAAATATTATTGCTCTATAATAAAACCTTCAGGTGTCAGTGTATAATTTCCTTCAAATTATATGATAGGAGCAAAACAAATCATGCATGTTAGCTAACGTGCAGTGATTGTCCCTGTCAGAAAAGACTCGCAGTGCAATTGCTTACATTATTTAATTTAATAACTCCGGTCATACCAGTGCTCAGACTGATTCCCAGCATTCCCGATTATTCACTGTAACCCATCACCTTTCAAGCCACCCTGCTCAACTAGGGGTATCTTACAGTAGCCAGTTATCATACCCACCAGCATGTCTTTGGGATGTGGGTGAAAACTGTATCACTCAGGGGAAATGCAAACTTGACACCGACAGCACAAGAGGCTAGGCTGGAACCTGGATAGCAGGAACTGCGAGGTACTCCATTGTACTCCAAGTAACAAATCTATTCAACCATTATACTGGGTGACATTTTCTGAAAGTGCATTGTTTTGGTCATAGCAGAGCGATATTGAAGAAACAAAGTCTTTGAACTCAAAGACCTGAGGCAGTTCTGAACTGTTGGATTGCACCCAATGGAAGTGGTTGATACCTTCCCTTATTTTGATCTTGGGCGAAGTTCCCAATAAAGATGACATTTTTTGTATATTGACTGATGGGCCAGAATGATGGATGCAAGTGGTGTGCTCACCACACTGAAGTATTAGCACAGTCACCGTCTCGGGAAGCCTGGCTCAATGCACAGACTAATTCCATGTGAGCCTGGCATTGTCCATTCCATGTGGATCTTTTTGATGGTGCAAACAAGTAACTGAAGTGGTGAAGCCTTGAGTTGTTGTTCCATTTCAAATCGTGTTCTAATTGCTGAAGGTTGCCAGGAAAGTACAGGTAAGTTATAATACATATACTGTAATAAATCTCAAAGTGGTGCTCTTGATGGTCAGCACAGTGAGGCTGTGTAAATAGCCTGGATAACCAATCTGAATAGAAACCTTGCCACATGGAATACTTGCAGTGTTCATTCATTGGGATGTGGGCAACAGAGCTCCAATATTAAATCCTGGATGGCTATATGAAGAAGTCCTGATGAAGGGTCTTGAATTGAAACTTTGACTGTTTGTTTCCATCCATAGATGCTGTGTGACCCAGTGAGATCCTCAGTTTTGTGTGTTGCTCCAGATAGTTATATTCTGTGTATATTACTTTTTGCTAAGTTCAGAGAAGTGTCGTGGAGGGAATCCAGCTGCCAGGATCCCACTTTCAGAGTCCAATATGTTGATGCAATTACAAAGAAGTCACACCAGTGGCTCTATTTCATTCGGGGTTTGAGGAGATTTGGTACGCCGCCAAACACTAGCAAATTTCTATAGATGTACAGTGGAGAGCATTCTGACTGGTTGCATCACTGCCCAGTAAGGGGGCTCCAATGCACTGGACTGAAAGAAGCTGCAGAGGGTCTTAAGCTCAGCCAGTTCCTTCATGGGCACAATCCACCCCCCTACTGAGGACCTCTTCAAAAGGAGGGCCTCAAAGGTGGCATCCATCATTAAGGACCCTCACCATCTGGGACTTGCCCCCTTCTCATTACTGTCATGAGAACAGTCAATTAAAACAGTCAACCTTTTGCACCATTTATTTATTTGTTTGTTTATTGTTTGGCACTGCTGCCACAAAACAACAAATTTCATGACATATGTCCGTAAAAATGAACCTGGATTCCAGTGCCAGGATCCATCTTCGCAATCTTCGATGTTGATGGTCCTCTCAGGAACAGGTGTTATATAGATAAGGTTTCTGTGAGTAAGTTCTTGTGGAGAAGAAACCAGAGTCCTGTAAGTTTGACAATGATTATGAAAGCAGAAAATTACCATTAAGTTTTTTTTGACTGGGTTGACTAGCCTCCTATGGGATTTGTTGCTTCTGCCAGTTGGTGAACTTGCACCATTCTGGTGGCTACAGTGACCAGTATTTGGCATGGGTGTGCTGGAGTCCAAAGCCAAACTCTGGAAACCTCACATCATTCAGATTAAATCCTGGCCTTTTTGGTTGTTGATCAGATAAACCAAACATAAAACAGCACTAATGATGTAAAATTGTGGCAGTTCAAAGAATCAGCCCACCATCTCTTTCTCAGCAGTAATGTACACATTTTGGACACACAGCTCCTCACCTAGTCCCACACCCTGGCAATGGTGGAAGGGCAAATGCCTGCAAAGTAGCAGCAAAATGCAGGTAAGTGTGTAACTACCTTGCTCTTAGGATTGGAATCTTAAATTGCAAAAGTCCAAGTGTATGATAGAATTGGAAGGTTTACCTTTTATTTGTTACAAATGCAGGAGACCGGAGGAGAATTTGACTGAGATGGGCTAATGGTTTAGAAGACTGTGGTTATTTCATTGAGAGGAGATCCTGAATGCTATTTCCTCTGTGTGGTGAGTATAGGTAACAATGTCCAAGAATAAGAATTTGGCCATTTACAACTGAAAGATATTTCTTCTCTGAAATGGTCAATCTTGAAAATATCCTGCCCCTGAAAGAGGTATATAATAATAATAAATATGCTGAGTTCAGAATATTCAAATTTGAGATTGTTAAATTGTTGGATAATAGGGAACTGGCTATTACTGTCACACATCGCAAGAAACAGTGGAAAAACTTTGTTTTGTATGCCATCCAGGCAGTTTAAGTCATATACATCGATGTGTATGAAAGGAAACTAGAATGCAAAATAGTGTTACAGCTACAGAGAAACTGCAGTGCAGGTACACAGAAAAAGTACAAAAGCCATGATAGCCTGATGGCACGAACATCGACTTCTCTAACTTCCGCTAGGCCCCACCTCCCCCTCGTACCCCATCTGTTACTTATTTTTATGCACACATTCTTTTTCTCCCTCTGTCCCTCTGAATATACCTCTTGCCCATCCTCTGGGTCCCCCCCCCCCCGTCTTTCTTCCCGGACCTCCTGTCCCATGATCCTCTCATATCCCTTTTGCCTATCACCTGTCCAGCTCTCGGCTCTATCCCTCCCCCTCCTGTCTTCTCCTATCATTTTGGATCTCCCCCTCCCCCTCCAGCTTTCAAATCCCTTACTCACTCTTCCTTCAGTTAGTCCTGACGAAGGGTCTCGGCCTGAAACGTCGACTGCACCTCTTCCTACAGATGCTGCCTGGCCTGCTGCGTTCACCAGCAACTTTGATGTGTGTTTCAAGAGCCATGATCAAGATTGAGAGATCAAGTTCATCTTTATCATACGAGGTTCATTTCAGAGTCTTGTAGCAGTAGGATAGAAGTTGTCTTTGAGCTTGGTGAATAGTGTTCAAAGTAAATTTATTATCAAAGTACAAGCATGTCACCACATATAATCCAGAGATTAATTTTCTTGTGGGCATTTGCAATAAATCCAATAACCATAATAGAATCAATGAAAGACTGCACCAACAGGGAGGATCACCAGTGTGCAAAAGACAACATCTGTGCAAATACACTAAGAAAAGAAAAATAATAATAATAAACAAATAAATAAGAAATAAATACTGACAACATGAGATGAAGAGTCCTTGAAAGTGAGTCCATAGGTTGTTGGAACAGTTCAGTGACAGGGCAGGTGAGGTTATCTCCTCTGGTTCAAAACCTGATGGTTGAGGGCTAATAACTGTTCCTGAAGCTGGTGGTGGTGTGAGTCCTGACACTCCTGTACCAGTTTTCTGATGGCAGCAGTGAGAAGAGATCATGACTCAAGCTTTTGAATCTTCTGTCTGTTGGAAAGGGGGAAGAAAAGGGAATGACCAGGGTGGGAAGGCTCTTCGATTATGATGACAGTCATTGGAGGGGAGACTGAGCTGTGTAACTTGCAGTAATTGCCCCCCCCATTTACCATTCCCCATTCCTGTTTTCCCCCATGACCTTATCTCCTTACCTGCCCATCACCTTCCTTTAGTGCTCCTCCCCCTTTCTTCCATAGTCTTCTGTCCTTTCCTATCAGATTCCCCCTTCTCCAGCTTTATCTCTTCCACCAATCAACTTCCCAGCTCTTTACTTCACCCCTCCTCCTCCTCCTCCTCCTCCCAGTTTCACCTATCATCTACCACCTTGTACTACTTCCTTCTGTCCCCCACCTTCTTTCTCTGATTTCTCCTTTTTATTTTCAGTCCTGACGAAGGTTCACAGCCCGAAATCTCAACTGTTTACTCATTCCCATAGATGCTGCCTGGCTTCCCAACATTTTGTGTGCATTGCCAAGTTTATTCAGCCTCTTGTGATAGCACATGCCCTCTAAACCAGATAGTATCCTGGTAAACCTCTTCTACACCCACTCCAAAGCTGCTTCATCCTCCCTATAGGTAGACAACCAGAACTGTATGCAATACTGCAGATGTGGCCCGACCAGAGCTTTATGAAGTTGCAACATAACCTCTTGTCTTTTGAACTCAGTGCCTTGACTACTAAAAAACAAGCATTCCATAAGCCTCCTTAACCACCTTATTGACCCGAGTAGCCCCTTTCAAGGATCTATGAACTTGGATCCCACGATCTCTCTGCTTAGCAATAGAGCTAAGGAGCTAGGAATTTTCAAGGCTGAAATGATGAGAATTTTTAAGCAAGCTTTCAGTGTCGTGTCAAGTCAAGTTTATTGTCATTTCGACCATAAACTGCTGGTACAGTACACAGTAAAAATGAAACAACGTTCCTCCAGGACCCTGGTGCTACATGAAACAACACAAAACTACACTAGACTATGTGAGACAGCACAAGGCTACACTAGGACTACATAATAAAACATAAAAACTGCACTAGACTACAGACCTGCACAGGACTACATAAAGTGCACAAGTGAAATGTGGATTGGGTGGGAAAGTGAATGAGGTACAAGATTAGCCTTCATCACAATGGTCGAGGATGTTCCAAGGGTGATAAGTCTTATGTTATAGTCATGGAATCGGGTCCTACAGCACAACCTCTCCATGACAACTGCGTTTTCTGCCAAGCTAGTCCCATTTGTCTGTATTTGGCACATGGCCTCTAAACCTCTCCTATCCATGCATATAATTTATTCCAAATACACACCACCCTTTGTGTGAAGGAGCTGCCCCTGAAGATATTATAAAATCTTGTGTCTGATCTTAAACCTATGCCCTTTTGTTTTTAGCACACCCTTCCTGGGAAAAATGTTACCCTATCTCTGCCCCTCATGATCTTGTATACCTCCATTGGGTCACCCCTCAATCTGCTATCTTCCAGGGAATAAAGTCCAATCTACAGAACCTCTCCTTGCAACTCAGGGTTCCCCAAGTCTAGGCAGTGTATTGGCAAATCTTCTGTGCACTCTTTCTAGTTTATTAACAATGATCCTATAACAGTGTGACCAAAACTCTACACAATACTTCAAGTGCAGCCTCACTAATGTCTTGTATAACAGCAACATAATTTCCCAACTCCTAAACTTAGTGCTGGACTGATTTTGCTAAATGTTCCTTTACCACTGTCTTACCTGTGATGCTGTTTCCAGTGAACTCTGCACTTGGACCCTTTCCGTTCCACTCACCAGGGCCCTACTAATCACTGTACAAGTCCTACCCTGGTTTGATCTCCCAAAATGTGGCACTTCACATTTATCTGGCTGAGAGTCATTTGCCCATCCCAGCCCTCATACCTAGCTAACCAACCCCACCCCCTGCATATTTTCATAACCTTCTACACTAACTACACCACCTATTTTAGTATAATCTGCAAATTTACTAACCATGCCTTGTACATTTGCATGCACATCATATATTTAAGTTGTAACTAAGGTCCCAGCACCGACCCCTGAGGCACACCATGAAACACAGGCCTCAAGTCCAAGAAACAAACCTCAACCCATCACCCTTTGCTTCCTACCACTGAATCAATCAAAAATCTGATCTGCTATCTCCCCTCGATGCCATACAATCCAGCATTTAAGACTAGCTTCCATGAGCGAGCTTCTCAAAGGCCTTGATCAAAAGCATATAGACAACATCCACTGCCCGACCTCATCTACATGTTGGATTATCTCTTCAAAGAACTCCAAGAGAATTGTAGGAGATGATTTCCCATTCACACAGCTGTGCTGACTCCCAAATCAGACCCTCTCAATCCAAATGTTGATGGATCCTGTCCCCAAGAATCCCTCCGGCAATTTATCTGCCGCTGGTGTCAAACTCACTGCTCTATAGTTTCCTGGTGTGTTTTGCTGCCATCTTTAAATGGTATCACATTGGCCACCCTTCGGCCATACCTACGGTCAAGAAGGAGTAAATATCTTTGAAAGGATTTGTACTCTAATCACAATTAGATTAGGTAAGGGAATGTGTTTTGAAGTGAGCTGAATGGTAAAGATGAAGAGTACTGAGTATTTAAGGGTGGGTGGGTGCGTGCGTGTGTGTGTGGAAAAAATAAAAACCAGGCTGAGAGCAGAATAAAGAATATTAGCATTCAGAATACAGACAAGAAAAAATCTGCAAGTGTTGGAACTCCAAGTACACACACAAAAGGCTGGAGGAACTCAGCAGGCCAGCATCTTTGGAAAAGAGTACAGTCAACATTCAGCACGAATGGAGAAAAAAAGATGGAGTCAGGGTTTGGGAGGGGGGTGGAGGAAGGGAGAAACACAAGGTGATAGGTTAAACTGGGAGGAGGGAGGGTGAAGTAACGAGTTGAGAAGTTGATTGGTGAAAGAGATACAGGGTTGGAGAAGGGGGAAGCTAGCGGGAGAGGACAGAAGGCCATGGAAGAAAGAAAAAGAGGGAGGCAATGGGTAGGCAAGGAAATGAGGTGAGAAAGCAGAAAATAGTTTGTTTCTCTGCTGTTTTATTAGACTGGGTCTAAATTTTCAAGAAGAAATCTAAAGTCTTAATGGATCTACATGATATAAGGGTTCAAGTTTAGAATCTGGTGCAATGAGGTCATGAGACAATGTTGGGAATGAAGGAGTTGTTCAAAGTAAATTTATTATCAAACTACATATAGGTCACTATACACGTCCCTGAGATTCATTTTCTTGCGGGCATACTCAGCAAATCCAAGAACCATAATAGAATCAATGAAAGACTATCCAACAGGGCAAATGTGCAAAAGACAACAAAAAGCAAATATGAAAGAATAAATAAATAAATAAATAAATAAGCAATAACTATCGAGATCATGAGATGAAGATTCACCTCATGAATCATGAAGAGATTGAAGAAATGGAGAGCAAATTCGCTTTCCAACATGATAGGGAAAATTTCAAGGGATGTGGCCAAATGCTGGACATTTTCATGATGTAATTGACAATAGATGCCAGGTAGAAACTAAAGTTTGAAACTTGTTAGGCTTCAATGATATGCAACCCATTTATCCAGGTACTTAAATAGGCAAGGAATAGGAGGATACAGACCTGATCCAGGCAGATAGGTTTGGTGTAGGTATGCAAAAAGCCTGCTTCTGTGCTGTACAAATGACACTATAACTCCAGAACCAGAAAGGCTGTTGATTGTGAAGATCAGCTTGACTCCAGGCATTCTGTGACATTATATGAGGTATTACTAATACAAATCTTCCATGGACTTTCTCGAGCTGCAGTCACCTGATCTTGGCAAAGACAATTTTTACCCGGCTCTTATAAGACAATTGACTCTTGACCTCACAATCTACCTCGTTAAGGCCTTGCATCTTGTCTGCCTGTAGTGCACTTTCTGTGTAACTGTAATACTTTATTTTGCACTATGTTTTCCCTGTACTACCTTGATGGACTGGTGTGAAGAATTTATCCGTATGGATGACTTGCGTACTTAAAAAATGAAGCGGGGGGGGGGATCCCATTGAAAGGCCTAGAGTCCATGTGGAGAGGACATTTCCTATAACGGGTTGGTCTAGGACCAGAGGGCACAGTCTGAGAATAAAAGGATGTCCCTTTACAACAGAGATCAGAAGCAATTTATTTAGCCAGATGGTGGTGAATCTGTGGAGTTCATTGTATAGATGAAAGATAGAGCTAGGATGCCTAAGATTTTTGCACAGTACTGTATTAGTCAACGTGGATGGTGAGTAAATCTAGTGGGAACAAAGAATGTTGAGAATGGCAGGGTGGGGGGGGTGAGGAGAGGCATAGAAGAAGTGTGAGACAGGTGGCAAAGAAGGACTGCTAGGGGTGGGGTGGTATGGGTGTAGCCACGCCCAGCCCTGAGACTCCAGGCAAGGTCTTCTGATTCCAAACAATCATAGAAACATAGAAAGCCTACAGCACAATACAGGCCCTTCAGCCCACAAAGCTGTGCCTAACATGTCCTTACCTTAGAACTACCTAGGCTTACCCATAGCCCTCTATTTTTCTGAGCTCCATGTACCTATCCAGGAGTCTCTTAGAAGACCCTATCAATTCCACCTCCACCACCACCAGCAGCCCATTCCAAGCACTCACCACTCTCTGCGTGTAAAAAAAAACCTTACCCCCGAGATCTCCTCTGTACCTACTTCCAAGCACCTTAAAACTATTCTCACAACACGGTGGAGGAACTCAGCCGGTCAGGCAGCATCCATGGAAACGATGTCAACGTTTCATAAAACTCCTCGCATTAAAATAGACATATCTCAAACCATCGGGCTGAGTGTGTCCCGTCTCTATCACCTGCCTATCCTCCCTTACAGAATGTCTCTCTGGTGCTTCCTGCCTCTTCCCCTCTCCTTTCCCCTTTTCCCACTCTCAGTCCACAATAAAGACCCATATCAGAATCAGGTGTATCATCACTCACATATGTCATGAAATTTGTTTTTTTTTTGCAGCAATACAGTGCGATACAATATCACTACAGTCCTGTGCAAATGTCTTGGGCACCCTATCTATATTATGTGCCTAAGACTTTGGCACAGTACAGTACGTGACAACAATAAACTCATTTAACAATTTACTGAGTTTAAAACCATGTGTTCTAGCTTTGTTTCAGATTGTAGGGATATGAAAAGTAGTAGAAAATTGTGGGGCCAAATAATCAGGAAGAACTTTACCTTCTAACCTAACCTAAAACACCTATTTGTTTAGTGCCTTAATGTAGCAAAGTCATTCCAAAGCACATCACAGGGCATGTACCAACCCTGAACCAAGTGTGGAGATGATGTACTGTACACCATGGAGTCAGAGTTACACAGCACAGAAACCGGCTCCTTCCACCGTACTTGTCCATGCTGGCCGAGGAGCCTCTCTGAGCTAGACCCTGTTGCCTGTGTTTGACCACATCACTAAAACCTATTTCCTATTCTATATATCTGTCCCAATGTCTTTTAAGTGTTATAATTTTACCTGTTTCCACCACTTACTCCAGCAGCCCACTCCGTACACTGTACACTCTATGTGGGAGAGAAACTTGCTTCACCGTTCCCCTTTAAATGTTTCTCCTCTCACCTTACACCTGTGCCCTCTAGGTTTGGACCCCCCCTGCCTGGGTGGGGAGGAACACTGTGATCATTCATATGCTAGGCCCCTCATCATTTTATAAACCTGTAAGGTCAGCCTCCCTCCCTCCAGGGAAAATATTCCCAGACTCTCTAATCTCTCCAAGCCCTCTAGTCCTGGCAACATCCTTGAGAGGGGGAGGGGGAGGGAGAATGACAATTAAACTTGAACTTGTGGTGTTGTAGTCATGAATATAGAATAGCTCTGAGAAGGCAACTAAAAGCCAGAAGTTGGATAAGGTACTGAAGCTGTGTGGGTGCACAGCCATGCAGAAAGTGAAATGCATAGCTGGAATTTTGTTGTATATAAAGTACTTTGCAGTTTTTAGGCTGCATAAAAATTTCATCTCAAATAATTGCAACGCTTTAGGACCCACAAGTAGAGCAAATGTTTATTTAAAATAAATCAGGTTCTACCACTCATTCAATATCCAGGGAGTATCGCTCCTTTACAGACTGTCAGATATACTTATACACGACTTTCTTATCCACTGTCTGCACTTCCATCTTGACTGGACATTTATACAGGTAGGAGAGTAGTGTCTCTGTATAGCCTATTAGAAAATAAAACTTCTGTGGAGGAAGTTTCTGAATGAAGACGGCACAGATAACAATGGTATTTGCTCTTCTCTTCAATACAATCTCATTGGCGAGACATCTATGAAATGTGCCATAAATAAACTTGCGGATGAAAACATCTTCGATTGTGCGATCTGCAGCTCCCTCTTCACCATCCAGATTGCCTGAAAGTATTAAAGATGTTTTTTTTTAACTGTGTGCTGCACTGACTTATTGTGGAGAGCGCTCAACAGCACCACCTTCAGACAGGCAAACTGCCATAGCTCAGCTAGTCTGTTGTTAGATCTACAAGATATTAGCAGAATCATATAGTACAACACAAACGATCCCTTTGGCCCATCTAGTAATATACTGGCCTGGTCTTCTATCTAGTTCCATTGCCTGACCTGAATCACAGGGAAAGGCTGAATAAGTTAGAACTTTATTCCCTGGAGTGCAGGCGAATGACGGAAGATCTTTGAGGAAATCAAAGTTGAGGTGAATTCATGCAGTCTTTTTTTCCCTCAGGTTGGGTGAGCCTAGAACTAGCTCTTTGAAAACAGAATAATAGAGCAGATTAAATAACATTTAAGAATAATTCATTCATGTGCTAATGTGCAATTAGTTTCCAAACTATTTTTTTCCAATGGGAAAACACTTAAAAGATACTTCATTAATCTTAATTGCGGTATATTTCTAAAGGGAGAAAAAGACTCTAAAATGGGGTTTCCCAGCGTTTATGCCATGGAATCCCTACCATTTCTGATGGGTCTATGGACCCCATATTGCAAACCCTGCTCTAACAGGAGGATACACCAACCCTGAGTTGTATTTAATCCAAAGAGAATTTTAACAATGCTTTACATGGTAGGTTGGTCCAGAAAGTTTCTTGAGGTGTGTTAGCAAGATGAATCCAAAGTTGGCTGGGTCATGCATGGCAGAATGGTGAATGGGTGTTTTTATCGACCTGAAATCTGTCACGAGTGGTGTGTTGCAGGGATCAGGGATCAAACGACTGCTGTCGTTTGTTACATCGATTAATAACTTGGTAGGTCACCAGATTAATGTTTCAGATGACACAGAAACTGGAATCGTAGATAGCAGAAAAGGTTCTCCAAGGAAACAGGACACATAGTCCAGCTGGAAAATTAGACAGATGATGGAAATTAGAATTTACTCCAAGAAAAAATGAGGAAATGTACTTTGGGAGGTTAAATTCTGGTAGACATAGGGAGTAAATCTTGGGACCTTTGGAGTTCTGATGTAGAAAGAGACCTTGCAGTGCAAGTCCACAGTTCCCTTAAAATAGAGGCACAGACGGTCAGGTTAGTGGAAATAGAGGCCTCAGGCATGCTTGCCTCCATGTGACATGAGTTGGTTCAACATGTTACAGCTGTACAAATCATTGGTTAGACCACACTTAAAAGAGAACTGCATACAGTTCTGATCAAGGCTACAAGAGTAGCAATGAAAAATGGAGAAGAGATCAATCAGGATGTTGTCTGGAATAGAAGGATGTAATTGTAAAGGAGAGATTGGAGAGGCTCTGTTTATTCTCTTTAGAACACAGGTGGTTGAGTTGGGACTGTATAAAATTGAGCATCGACCCTTTCCTAGGACAGGAGATTCTGGAACAGATTCACGGCGAGAAGGGGAAATTTAGGTCTGAGAGGTAACTTTTTTTCAGAGGGTGCTGAATAGCTGCCAGTGGAGGTGTAGCAGCAGAAACAGTGTTTAAAATGAGTTTAGACGGGAACTGAAGATGGTAAAGTGAAGAATGAGACAGGCCTAATACAGGCAAATGAGATCATCACAGAATAGTATCACAGTGAGATAGGAGGGTCTGTATGATTTGATGAAAGGGCACACCGTGTTGCACGTTAGCTGCAGAAGGATGTAATTTTAAATGATCCCTAGCTGGGTTCTAAATTCTAAGAGGGAAGAGGCAGTTTGAGAGTTAATTTGCAAATAGATACAAGAGAAGACAAAGTAAACATTGGTCCATTAGGAGGGAATGGGAAATTGAGAAATAGCAGATTCTAATCGCATGGGATCTGTTTTCACCATAGATACACCAGAAACACCCCGGTAGTGATAGGTAAAAGTGTTACAGGGAGGGAGAAACTTATAAGCGATCACAGGAGACAAAGTAGCAGGCAAACTTGTGGGCTAAACGCTAGCAAGTTGCTGGATCTGGTAGGCTGTATCGTAGCACCTTTGAGATTACTGTAGATTTAATAACTGGGTTGTACGGGTGGATAAAGAAGACACACTTGTAGTGGGGTTTGGATTTCGAGAGGGCGTTCAATAAGGTACCACAAAAATTACTCCACGTTAGTTTGTAAGGGTTTGGAAATAGTTAATGGGAAAAAAGTTGGAATAGATGGGTTATTTTCATATTAGCAGTAATTAGTTATGTGCCACAGGGATCAGTGCTGGCCCTCAACTAATTAAAACCGTTATTAATGACTTGGATGAAGGGAATAAGTGTACAGGAGTCAAATTTGCTAATGTGAGTGGGAAAGTTTGAGTAGGCTAAATCTGAACTCTGAAGTTTATCAAGAATTAGGGGCACGATCTTGGCAACGAGGAGGGAGTGTGGTTAAGGCTTTTCTCTTCGGAGCAGAAAAGGATGAGAGGTGTGTAAGACGATAAGCCAGCTCTTTTTTTCCAGGAATGGCTAATATGAGCGGGCATAATTTTGAGCTGGTTGGAAGAATGTATGGGGGGCGGGGGGATGTTGGAGGTAAGTGTTTTTTGTTTTTATACAGAATGGTGGGTGCATGGAATGCACTGCCAACTGTTAGTAGAGGCAGATCCATTAGGGACATTTAAGAAGCTCTTAGATAGGCACATGGATGATAGAAAAATGGAGGAGTATGCGGGAAGCAAGCGTCAAGATTGAACTTGGAGTAGGTTAAAAGGTCAGCACAATACAAGGGCCGAAGGGCCTGTACTATTCTGTGTTCTATGAATTTCTTATCTGAAACCTGTCAATGAACATATTCAAATGAAGACTGAGAGACACTTTAACTATTCAGGATCAAGAGAGGAGCAGGAAAAGAGTGGCCGAGGCCAAGGTTGTATCACAAATGAGAAAATCTGAAGATGCTGAAAATCTAAGCCACACGCACAAAATGCTGGAGCAACACAGGCAGTGGGTCTCAGCCCGAAACGTCGACTGTACTCTTTTCCATTGATGCTGCCTGGCCTGCTGAGTTCCTCCAGCATTTTGTGTGTGTGTTGCCAAGATTATATCAATCATTCTGTTACTGAATGGCAGAGCAGGTTCTAGAGACTGAATGGCCTGCTTCTATTTCTCATCTTTATTGGGAAGTTTATAAAAACCTTTTTGCATGTTGCATTTCTTTGAGTTTCTTTAATTGTTTTTAAAAGGATTTTTAGTGCTCAAGAGCACACAGTGTGCAATAAAAGAAAGTTACAGGTCACTTACTTGTGTGCTGGGACAGCCAGCCTTTCCTGTGAGCGATGTAGTGAGGTGGATACGCCTGCTCGTAGGTAACTGGTTTATCACCTTTGGCAACTCGAATGCGGGCTGCTCGGTTCTACAAACAGGAGTCTGTTTTAGTATCTATTTCTTGTAACACTGTGACGCAGCTGAGAAACTTTACACCCTCTCCTCAAAATGAGGTGATGCAGCACGACCCTTGCTAATAAAACAAGTCAAAAATCAACAGTCTATAGTTAGTCAGCATGCATCACTAAGGCTGACTTATGTACATACGCCACAGGGGCTGGAAGTCAAAGAGGCAGGTTTTGCCATGGGCCGGAACTGTAGTTGAGGGTCTAGGCAAGATTGAGAAAAGCTACCAAGTATTCTACATTGGGATTTAAGAAGTCACCCGATTATGATTCAGGGGAAAAAGAAATGGACCGTGCTGAGTTATTTATTTTCCAAATATATAGAAGGAGACCGGTGAACTGGCATTAACATAAATAAGGTGATGTATGCTTTCTGCTGTTGTTCGGGCTAGCCTGGAATTGATACTTTAGCTGCTGAACTGGAGCAGTGGTGGGAGAAACAAGTTCTGCAATCCTGAACAGGGAAGTCTATGACACCAAGCTGTAGCTGAATATTACATACAGAAATGACTGATACCTTAGCCATTGAACACATTACTTGGATAGTGATAGAATCATAGTCGTAGAAATGTTCAGCCCATCCAGTCCGCACAGAACCATTCAAACCGCCTGCTCCCATTGACCCACACCGGGACTGTAGCCCTCCGTATCCCTACTATCCATGTACCTATCCAAACTTCTCTTAAATGTCGAAATCAAACTCGCAGCACCATTTGTGCTGGCAGCTCGTTCCAAACTCTCACAACACTCTGCGTGAAGGAGTTTCCCTTCATTTTACCCTCAAGCTTTTACCTTTCACCCACAACCATGAACTTTGACTATAGTCCCATCCAACCTCGTTAGGAAAAATCCTGCTTGGAATTACCCTGTCTATACCCCTCATTACCCTATATATATCTCTATCGAATCTCCTCTCAATCTTCTACATTCCAAAGAATAAAGTCTTAACCTATTCAATCTTTCCTTATAGCTCAGATCCTCCAACACCCAGCAACATTATTGTAAATTTTCTCTGTACTCTTTCAACCTATTTACATCTTTCCTGTGGGTAGGTGACCTAACCAACACAGAATACTCCAAATTAGGTCTCACCAATGTCTTCTACAACTTCAACATAACATCCCATCTCCTGTACTCAATACTTTGATTTATGAAGGCCAATGTGCCAAAAACTTTCTTTACCACCCTCTCTACCTGTGACCCCACTTTCAATGAATTATGGACCTGTATTGCCAGATCCCTTTGTTCCACTGCACTCCTCAGTACCCTACCGTTCACTGTGTAAGACCTACTCTGGTTGGTCCTACCAAAGTGCAACACCTCTCACTTGACCGCATTAAATTCCATCTCCCATTTTTCAGCCCCCTTTTCCAGCTGGTCCAGATACTGCTGCAAGCCATGATAACTTCTCAATGTCCACTACACCCCCAATTCTGTAAATTTGCTGATCCAGTTAATGATATTATCATCCAGATCATTGATATAGATGACAAACAACAACGAACCCAGCACTGATCCCTATAGCATTCTGTTAGTCACAGGTCTCCAGCCAGAAGGGCAGCCATTTACTACCACACTTTGGCTTCTCCTCAAAGCTGATATCTAATCCAAATTACTGCCTCATCTGGAATGCAAGGGACAGAACCTTCTTGACCAGCCTCCCATGGGGGACCTTGTCAAATGTCTTACTAAAGTCCTTGAAGACAACATCCACTGCCTTGCCTTCGTCAACTCTCATGGTAACTTCCTCACAAAACTCTATAAAATTGGTTAGGCATGACCTATCATGCACAAAGCCATGCTGATTATCCTTAACCAGTCCAAGTTTATCCAAATAACTTGCATCCGGTCCCTCAGAATACCTTCCAAGAACTTTCCCACTACTGATATCAGGTTCACCAGCCTATGATTTCCTGGTTTATTTGCAGAGCCTTTTTTTAAACAGCAGGACAACATTGGCTATCGTCCAATGCTCAGGTACCTCACCTGTTGCTAAGGATGAGTTAAATGTCTCTGCCAGGGCCCTGGCACTTTCTGCACTTGCCTCGTGCGGGGTCCGAGGGAACACCCTGGGGATTTATTTCCCCTAATTTGCCTCAGAACAGCAAACACCACCTCCTCTGTAATTTGTACAAGGTCCATGAAGTTGATACTGCTGCGCCTCACTTCTATAGACTCTCAATTTATAACATGCCAGATGATTAATTTTAAAAATGAGAATCAGAATCGGAGTTTGGTTAATTTTGCCAACAGTAATTTCTAGGCTGCAAACTGACAACGGGTCATATTTTGAAATTTAGGGCTCTGAATCAAAAATCACGGAGGCCATTCATCTCATCATATCCATCCTAGCTCACTTGAGCTGTATGATTTAGTTTCCCACCACAGCCTGTTACCTGCACAGAGTGAATTCTTCAGGGTTTTGTGGAGATGTTCAGGCAGTGTGTTTGTTATATTGATAACTGTTGAGAAATTGTCAACTTCTCTAGTTCTTTAGCTGATTATTCTTAAATATGACCTCTAGTCAGTTACCTTTCTATTTCATTCCAAATCGCCCCATCGCTTCCATACAAAAAAAACCCTCACCGGTTAAAAATGTATCAAGCTACTTTTAGGTTGATGGGTTAATTCTGGTCAATCTCTGGAGAAGATGGCAGATTGGTTATAAATACTTGATAATGCTTTTTCTTTACCTTTAAACATGATGCTGTTGTCTGAATATTTCTCTTCCAAATGTATTGCCAAAGTGACACAACCTGTAATTCATGGGTACAGTGACTATTTTACATCAATATATTGCACATACTTAAACCACATTAGCTTCAAATCCATTTTTCATTATATATAGCAACACTGTGTCTTAAACCCACAATTTAAATATCTCCTATACAGATTTTATTTATTAATATTTACTAAAATACACAATTAATGATAGATCTGATAGAGATTTATAAGATTATGAGCAGTACAGATAGAACAGACAGACAGTATCTTTTTCCCAGGGTTGAAATGTCTAATATCAGAGGGCATGCATTTGAGGTGAGAGGAGGTAAGGTCAAAGGAGCTGTGAGGGGTAAGTTTTTTTTACACAGAGTGGTGGATGCCTGGACTGATGGCAGAGGCAGAAAAATTGGGGACTTTTATTAATGTTTAGATAGGCACACGAGAAAGAGTATGGACGTTATCCATATATCCAAAAGATTAGGTAAGTTAGCCATTTGATTGCTAACTTAATTGGTTCGTCACAACTTGATGGGCCGAAGGGCCTGTTCCTGTAGGGTACTGTTCTATGTAACTGGCAGCAAAGGAGAGGATCACTTTGTAGAATCATAGAGCCTCAGCCTGATTCGTACAGGACCTGGCCCATGCTGCAGCTGCTGGTGCTTTGAAAGAGCTGCCTGACCCCCTTTCACCCTGGTATTACATATGATTTGTTTATCCAATAAACATCCTCCAGGAAGTGTATTCTGGACCATATCAGCTCACCAGGTTTCTAAACAAAGGCTCTCCTCCCCTTGGACTTCCTACCTCTGGAACCGCTCTGTTCTTACATATTCCACCAAAGCTATATCATGATAGTTCAACACTTCTTTACCTTTTCTGTTCCAAGGAGAACAGACCAAATTCCTCAGATTCCAGAGTTATTCCTCCTCCCAGTAATGACTATTGATTAAAATAAAAAGTGTTGTTCTTGTGAGCTACAACCCCGTCTAAACTGTTTGGAAAACGCAAACAACAGGAATTCTGCAGATGCTGGAAATTCAAGCAACACACATCAAAGTTGCTGGTGAACGCAGCAGGCCAGGCAGCATCTCTAGGAAGAGGTACAGTCAACGTTTCAGGCCGAGACCCTTCGTCAGGATCTCGGATCTAGAGATGCTGCCTGGCCTGCTGCGTTCACCAGCAACTTTGATGTGTGCTACCTAAACTGTATGGAGACTCTTTGGGAGGAAAGCCACGCATGGTGAAAACATACAAACTCCTTATAGATGGCACCGGAAGTGAACCCCAAACTCTGGAATGCTTGAGAAGTAATACCACCGTGCTAATCACCATGCTACCGCAGTGCCTCTGAAATACATCCACGGTTATGCACAAAGACCATATCTTTTTAAGAACAGCTTCGCCATGTCCCTCCCTGATTATGAGTGGCATCAGATGAACAACAGAACAAAAATGTGCCAGAGTTTCAAAAAGGAGGGAAAGACAGACAGCTCGTAAAAGGTGGTTTAGCTTTGGCCATTGTTAAATCATTGGAAACTATTTAGTGTACATTTTGAACCTTTTCGTAGTGCAGTTTGATTGTGTAGGAACACAGGAAGCTGCACAAAATAGTACACTTTCTTCCTTCATCAGTGGTAGTGTCTACCTCAATGAGGCATCATCTATCATCAAAGCAAGGATGTAATGTTGGGACTTTATAAAGCACTGGTGAGGACTCACTTGGAATATTGTGAGCAATTTTGGGCTGAAACTGGAGAGGGTTCCAGTGAGGTTCACAAAAAGGTTCCAGGATTAAACAGCTTGTCATGTGAAGAGTGTTCGATGGCTCTGCGCAGTATTCACTAGAATTCAGAAGAATGAGGGGTGACCTCATTGTAACCTATCAAATGATGAAAGGCCTTGATAGAATGGATGTGGAAAGGATATTTCCTATGGTTGGGAGAGTCTAAAGACCAGAGGACACGGCCTCAAAATAGAAGGACGTCCTTTTAGAATGGAGGAGGAGGACTTCTAGCCAGAGGGCAGTGAATCTGTGGAATTTGTTGCCACAGGCAGCTGTGGAGGCCAAGTCTTTATGTATATTTAAGGCAGATAATGATAGATTCTTGATTAGTCAAGGCATGAAGGGCTATGGGGGGAAGACAGGAGATTGGGGCTGAGAGGAAAAATGGATCAGCCATGATGAAATGGCAGTGCTGATCTGCCTCTCTACCAGAGGACTTTAGGTTCAGACCCAGGGAATAACTGTCAAACACAGTTTACTTAAAATTACATCCTATTTACTAGCAAGCTTGTGTCGCTCAGTTGATCTACACAGCCCCGCTCATAGCGCTTGGGAAAATCTGCAAATCAAGTGAGCGCTGAGTACTGTCTGGGGCTGCTGTTAAACATTCGTTATCACATACATACTCTGATAAGGGTACACAGAGCAGCTTTCTCGTGCAACAAACACTCCTTTGTTCTTTAGTTACCTTTGCAACATTATTAGCCAAGCTGCAAATAAGTCAGCCCTTTTAATTCTGCATATAGTTCCTCAGCGGAGCAGACTTGGCTGGGCTAAATGGCCTAACACCTTATTGTCTTAGCATCTGGGCAATGCCATCTTCTTGTAGCTACCATTAGGCAGGAAGTATAGAAGCCTTAAGTCCCACACCATGGCGTCATGAGGATGAAGAACAGCTACTTCCCTTCAATCATTTCTTCTTTAACCAATCCGAAAATCCCTAATCACTACCTCAGTGCAGCAACACCATGACCACTTTGAGCACTCTGCAGTAACAAAGCCCTTTATTTGTTTTCTGCTCTTTCTTGTAGAATTTTTTTTGTTGATAATGTTGTGCATGTGATGTCAAGTATCTGCGCTGCTGCTGCCAATAAGCTTTTCATCGTACCTGTGCATATAATAATCATTTTTACACTGAGGACAAAGGAATGACTGAAGAGTGTCAGAGCCTAACGGCTCACAACGTCCGAGTGAACGGTTGCATTTGGTGTATCGCATTCTACTATAGTTGCTACATTATAGGAAATACCTTGGGAAGAGTGTAGCAGAGATTTACCAGCGTACTGCCTGGAGTAGAGTGCGCGTGCTTAAGGAGAGGCTGGAAAAACCTGTGTTGTTTACTCTAGAGAGCCTAAGGGGAATCTTGATAAATTTATAACATTATGAGAAGCATAAATAGACAGCCAATATCTCTTTTCCAGGGTTAAAAGAGTAGGGGGATGCATTTAGGGCGAGAAGGGAAAAGTTCAAAAGTGATGTGCGGGGAAGGTTTTATTTACACAGAGGTCAATGCGCTGCCAAGGATGGTGGTGGAGGCAAATACGATAGTGGCTCTGAGATAGGCACATGAATGGCAGCGGATGTAAGGATATGAACAGAGTAGACAGAAGAGATTGGTTTCGTTAGGCATCTAATTACTTGTTTGATCAGTTCAGGTGGACATCCTGTTCGTGTTTTCTGTGATTTGTAAACAAGGTTTTTGATGAGATTTCACAGGTAAACTGATGTAAAGGAAGCACCAGAGCCCCACACAAATACAGACAAACATACACGGACGCAGCTGACAAAGGGCAGGAGGCAAACTCTTACATTTACCGTCGCACTGCAGCTCCGGGCCGCAACGGGCGCCGCCATGATGGGTCCGCGCAGGATTATGGGGGTGGAGTAATTGAAATCGCGATGTTCTCAGTCCAGACGCGTATTTATTTTACATTAAGGATAATTGACAGAAGATGAATTATTTACATAATCCCGTTTTGAATGAAACGATTTAGCAGCTAATGGTAATTGCTCACGTAGTAGAAGTTGGGCGGGGGGTGCGATTAGACGCATGCGCATTCCGGATTAAAGTGACGCGCATGCTCGACCGGGCCCGGGGTGCGAGTTGTGCGCATGCTCAGCCGGGAGTTGTAGCGTCGCCGAGACGCCGGGGGATTTAATGTGAGTCCGGGATGAGTCTGACCTCGGGGCGCCTGGTGATCGGAACGGACAGGGTGGGCCGAAAGGCCTGAGCTGCGACGCTCCGGGTGTGGCTGAAAAGGGGCTCGGAGTGAAGGATCACCGCCGGACAGCGAGGCGCAATGTTGCTCCCTGGAGTATGTGGGTGGTCAGGGGAGGAGGGCTGGTAGGGTGAGGGGTTGTGCCGTAGTTGTGGGTTGGCGGCAGACGATATAGATTGGTGAGGAAGGGGAGAAGGGAGAGACCTCTGTAAAGGCAGACGGTAAATAGAAAGGGAGAAGGTTGGAGCAGGTCTCGGAGTGTTTGTATTTCTCTGTGAGCCAGAAATAGATCAGAATCAGAACCTGGTTTAATATCGCAGGCATATGTCGTGAAAAATGTTGTTTTGCGGCGGCAGCATATTGCAGTACATAATAATAGAAACTATATTACCATTAGAAACACACGTGTAATATAATTAAATTAAACTACTGTAAACAGAGGGGAAAAGGTGAATGGGTTCATTGTCCATTCAGAAATCTGATGGCGGTGGGGAAGCAGCCAAGACGTTGGATGTGTGTTTTCAGATTCCTGTACCTCCTTGATGGTAGCAATGAGAACAGGGCATGTCCTGGGTGCTTAATGATGGATGCCTCCTTTTTGAGGTATCACTTTTTGAAGATATCTTTGATACTGGGGCGGGGGGGGGGCAGTGGCCATGATTAAGCTGAATTTATAACTTTGTACAACTCTTTCCATCTTGTGCAGTGAGGAAACCAGTTGGAATGCTGTCTATGGTACTTCTGTAGGAATTTGTGAGAGTCTTTGGTGACATACCAAGTTCTCTCAAACTCTGAATTAAATATAGCGGCTGTCATGCCTTCTTTGTGTTTGCATCAATATGTTGGGCCCAGGATAGATCCTCAGAGAAGTTGACACCCAAGAACTTGAAACTTCCCACCTTTTTCCATTGCTGATCCTTCAATGAAGACAGGTATGTGTTCCCCAGACTTCCCTTTCACGAAGTCCTCAGTCAGTTCTTTGATGTTGAGTGCAACGTTGTTGTCTTGGCACTACTCTATGTCTGTAAGATCACACTGTGAATACCACCCATGACTTGGGAATTATCTGTCCAGCCCCACTCAACATCACTGTAAATAATCTACAGTATGTCACACCCTAAATGTGACCAGTTGAATCAGCACATCAGGGTCCACATACAAACTCAACTTTTAAAAATAAATATAAATTTTATAACACTGTCTTTGCCTTGGTGCTCTTCAAGCCTATGTTACATACTTTAAATCTCTCTGCCCCTTTCTGTAACAGCTTTTCCAAGGAGAAATAGGGGGGAGGGGATGGAAAGGAAGGAATAGAGGACGAGAGAACAGGGTGAGGAACAGAAGGCAGACAGACAAATAGCAGGGGAGAAGAGGGAAGGGGGAGTGGGACAAAAGGAAGTCGTGGATTATGGGAGATGGTTGGGGAGAGAGGGGACTAGCGAGGCTATTCAAGGAACTTCCAAGCAGGGTTGTTGTGCTGGAGGTACAAAAGACTGCAGGTGCTGGAAATCTGCAGCAACTCTCCATTCCCGTCCATCGATGCTGCCAGATCCTGGAGTGTGAATGGGCAGATGTTGAGGGACAGGACTCTGACCAGGGGATCCAGCCATCAGCCCTTCCCCCCTGTCAAATGGGTACGAGGTTTTTGCACCCTGTGGACGAGGTGGGGACTGTGTAGCACCATCTCACGGGAAGCCATTCAAGTGGTGGGAGAAAAGAGAAACATTGTCATTGTAGGGGATAGGATAAAAGACGCCATTCTCTGCCACGTGCTGCCTATCTGGAGCTGGCATTAAGGGCACCTGCACTGGAGAGATCAGTGTGATAGAATCCATTTGTGGGTCCTAGGTCCATGTAGGGACTAACCACACAGCCAAGGCCAAGAAAGAGGTTCTGATGAGGGCTTATGAGGATCTTGGGGCAAAATTGAAGAGTGGATCTACAAGGGTGATAATCTCCATATTATTTCCTAAACCACATGCAGATTGGCAAAGGGTAGGTAGGATTAGAGGTAAATGTGTGGCTTGAAGCTTGGTATTGGTAAGAAATGGGTTCCAATTTTTGGTATGTTGGCATCAGTGCTGGGGAGCAGGAGAGTCCTTTCTCTGGGATGGGCTTCATCTGAATGATACCGAGACCAGTGTCCTGGTGAATCACAGGAATGGAGTCATGGGCTTGGCTTTCAGCTGAGTGGGAGAAGGATGGCTCCAACGGCAGGATGGTGAATAAATCAAAAGGAAATAAGAGGAACTGCATAGTCGGGTAGGAGGTGTACAAACAATTTGCTGGAGAAACTCAGCATCAAGGTGATGAAGCATAAATAGAGTGGTCAGCCAGTGATGTTTTCCCAGGGTGGAAGTGACTAATGCAAGGGGGCATAACTTTAAAAAGTGTTCGGAGAAAATTATGGTCGGGGGGCAGTGGTGTTTTTTTCTTTACACAGTTTATGGAATGTGCTCCCAGAAGGGGTGGTAGAGGCAGATACATTAGGGATGCTTTAAAGAGACTCCTAGAAAGGCACGTGGATGAAAGAGGAAATGGAGGGTTACAGTTTGTGGGACTGAAGAGTTAGATTGATATTGGAGTAGGTTAAAGGGTAGGCACTGTGCTGTACTTTATTCGTTATGTAGAGGTTACACCGAGGACTATGCTAATTCAAGGGATTCACATCTGAGAAGAAACTTCTTCCAACTCACTGCCCAGCAACCCACTTATTTAACCCTGGCCTAATCACAGGTCAATTTACAATGACCAGTTAACCTACCAACCTTTGGAATGTGGGAGGTAACCCAATTGCTCATGGGAAGAGCGTAAAGCGTCTTACCCACGGTGCGAGAATTGAACTTGTGCCCTGAGTGTACCAGCGTCACACTAACCACTGCGCTATTGTGGCACCCCTTGTACTGTGGAGGAGAGGGGGTCTTGGAACTTACAAACACTTTGGGTTGGAACCCTGCATCAGGATCTAGAGGAGAAATGACGAGCAAAGTCTGAACAGGGCGGGGCATAAACTTTTAGTGTTAGAAGCTCCTTTGACTGGATTTAAAACTACTACCTAGAAAGAGAGCTGGAATAAATGGGTTCTTATCAGGCTGGAGGTGTATAACTTTTGAAGAGCCCCAGGGATCAGTTCTTAGCCCTCAGTTATTTACTACTTACATGTATGAGGGGTATCTGATTCAGATGTACAAGATCCTGAGGAGACTTGACAGGCAGATGTTAGGATGTTTTCACTTGTGGGACAGCCATCATCAAGGGTACATAGATTCATAATAAAGTGCCAATCATTTAAAACTGAATTGCAAGAAATTTCTCCTCTGAAGCGAATCTCTTGAATTCTATGCCCTGATGGGTAGTGGAGACCAGATCGTTTGTTCGTTATGTGCCGTGTAGTATGACCATGTTTGTTCTTGGCAAATTTTTCTACAGAAGTGGTTTGCCATTGTCTTCTTCTGGGCAGTGTCTTTACAAGATGGGTGACCCCAGCCATTACCAGTACTCTTCAGAGACTGTCTGCCTGGCGCCAGTGGTCACAAAACCAGGACTTGTGATGTGAACCAGCTGCTCATACTGACCAGATGTATCAAAAGTGTTGAGGGACAGAGGAATTGAGGGTTATGGGGAACTGGCACAGAACAGGTCTTGAGGCCAGTATAGATCAGACATGATCATGTTGATTGGTGAGAAGTGGGTGAAGGGGAAAAGGAGGCCATTGGCAGTGGGGTAGGGAGGGGAAGTGAGAGTGGGGTAAGATGGAGAGAGGGAGATATATTGGGGTAAGAGAGTAGAATAGAAAGGGGTTAAAGAGGGAAGGTGGGTGAAGCAATGGAGAAAGGGTGTGGAAGAAGTGAAGAGGAAACAGGAGGTGGAGGCTGGGGGTAGGAGGAAGAAAATGTGAGTGGGAAAGGGGGTACTGGGATAGGGTCCCACTGCAACACTACCACCCAAAGCAGCCACTGTGTGACTGATGTTGATTTTCAACCCTCTCCGAATGTCTTCATCAGGACTACTACAGCTTATTCCCATCCTAGTCTAACTTTACAGTAACATATAAATCATTAATTCACAAAACAAGCATTTCGCACAATAGTCATAGAGTCAAGTTTTATTTCTGACATATCAACAATTTTTAAATGGTGAGAGGAACACATAGACCACATCCTGTAACATAATGTTTTTGTCCTCATATAAACCAGACCTGACAGAATTTCAGCTGCAGAGAACTTGAATAATTAAAAAGAAATCACATTTCATATTCAGGCAAGTTGCTGTGTAAAAAGCAAATATAGTCCATCATTTTCAACCGTAAAAATATCTCCAGCAAAATCAACTTTTTCCACACTTAAAGCCACGCGAGGCATAAATGAGGTAAAACTCATTTGTTTAATTCATGGGTTCCACAGCCCTCGTAAAAAAAAATAAAAAAATATGATCCACGCACAGCTCATTACAATTAAGACCCCTAGCTGTCTAATTTAAAACATCCATAAAAACAAAAAGAGGAGTCCTGTTGATGCGTTTTCACAGCCCCTGCGCAAAATCGTTAAATGGTCAGTAGAATGCATGCAAACCAGGTTTCTATTACACATCATCAGACAAAAATGTCGCTGTTACTAAGCTCAGAAAGGAGAGGCAAAGAGAAACGTATAGCTCTACAGGCAATTATTTTAGAAACTAACAGGGTTAACTGTGTCATGCAAAAAAATTCCGTTGTCCATTTCAGTAAACTATTTTCTACACAAGCTTAACAAAGAAACAACAAAGTGATCATGCCTTTCTGAGAGGCTGTCCAGCCACAAGGAGCTTAGGCATCACATTGTATTACTGCACGCATCCAAGAATGTGCAATTGAAAGCAGGAAAACTTGGTACATCATCTGAACCCATATTGGCAGTTCAACACAAAATTATTGGCTATAAATATATAACATGCATCAACTCTGTAAAAATGCATATACAGTTAATAGATGGCAACAGGTTTCTCATAAACTCTAGAGTTGGTAGCACAGTATAAGGAAACAGTAAAGAACACTGTATTGGGTCTTGCTACTTTAATTATGATATAGTTAACTCATTCACTTCTTAAATGAATATAATCTGGGAAGAATTCTACTGAAACTTTTCAATTTTCACATGTACCTGTTACCTTTTTTTAAGTTATTTACTTTAAACTTTGTTATATCAAATAAACACATTTCACACAAAACAAGAGAAAAGTCCATAAATTGAGCTAACTTTTTCAACACACACACAAAAGGCATAAGAAATGATAAATCCGGTTGCCATATTTCTTCATGTACTTAAGTTGCACAGGAGCAACTTCCTGTCACAATTTGGTGATGGCAGAAGAATACTTCGTTTTCCCAGTTAACATCTAGTCACGAGGCCGGTTTCAACGAAATGTTGGCTGTCTTCTGCCTTAAACCACACAAAAAGTGCCAGTGGAAGTAGCAGGGCCTTGTATCCAACTGCCCTGAGTTCCACTGAGACAAGCATAACTACATCAAAATCTATGCTTTCCAAAGAACAAATGACACATTTTTAGTGTACAAGAAAATGTAAAATGGAACACGAACCCTCCAACATTAGGATAATCACCATTAAATTTTAACCTTCATGCTTTGGCAAATGTTTTGAATGAATTGTACAAATCACTGCCATCAAATATGATTTATATAAAGTACATATACAGTAGCCTTTTGTAATTTTTTTTGTTTTTTTTTTAAATGTCTGCATCTTGAGACGGCTGAAAGAAACACCATATAGTTCCACGAACGTGACAATTATGCAGCCACCAGGAGCATAATGTGCATGCGGACACGTGCATGTCACTGCTGGTCTTCAGAGGCCACCAGATCGCGGCTCGGCTAGAATGTTTGCTCGGAACACAACTCTGTTAACTCCTTCAGCTCTGTGGGAACAACAAACAAAATATAAAGGCAGACTGATTTACCAAAAGCAAGAGCAGGGTGAGAATACAATGAGGCCTAAATGAAGTTGTCGCTACATTTACAGAGTGGCGCTGCAGACCCTGGCTTTTGCTGAGCTGGACAGCCTGGCAGAGATCCTAGATCTAACGTGAATGCAGATTACAAAAGGAAGCCATTCTTGCATTTTGAAGTGCAGTATCGGAGCCTGAAAATTTTTTTTTTAGACCCTGAATGAGATGTATTCATAGAAGAGAACAATGCAAGAACAGCCCATTCAGCCCACAACGTTTGTGCCGACCATGACGCCAAATGAAAATCTCATCTGCCTACATACGACCCACATCCTTCCCATTCCCTTCCAGTTCATGTTCCTGTCCAAACTCCTCTTCAATGCCACTATCCTGCCTGCTTCCATCACCACACACAGCAGCACATTTCAGGAACCTGTCCCCCTCCAAAATAAAAATGCCCATGCACGCTTTAAATTTTCACCCTCTCATCTTAAAAGCTGTCCACTCTAGTCTTTGATATTTCTGCCCTGGGAAAAAGATCAATTAGCCACCTTGTCTACACCTCCCACATAATTTTTAAAAAACTTCTATCTGGTGTATCTCAGCCTCCGAAGCTCCAGAGAAAACAAACTGAGTCTGCCTAACCTCTCATTACAGCTAAAACTCTCTAATCCAGGCAGCATCCTGGAAAAACTCTTCTGCATCCTTCCCAAAGCTGCCAGATATTTCCTATGATGAGCGGAATAGAACTGTACACACTGTTCCAGATGAGATTTAACCAAAGTGTTATTCAACTGCAATGTGGCTTCCACTGTTCGCTTGGTGCTGCTCTCAGTAGAATAAGCTAGACTAGGACAATCTACACCGTCATGCCACTCAGAGACTTGGGATATATTATTTTTTCTTCCTTTGTAACCATAGGTGCTATTTGCTGTGTGCTGTTGGTAGTGCGTTTTGTACCTTGGCCTCAGAGGAATGCTGTTTCATTTGGCTACATTCATACATGGTTGAATGATAATTAAACTTGACTCTAACACTCAATGCCCTAACTGAAGGCAAACATGCCTACTCACAAAAACCCAAGTATGTGGATCACTGAATACCAACAGACAGATTAATGGACTGTACAGCGCACAGTGAGGAGGTTAAAGCCATTTGCAACACAACCACAGATGATTCAGGTTTATCTCTACAGCACAGAGGCAATATCACGGTAAAGTGAGAGGAGAAAGGGTGTGGCCTTGCCGGCTGAAAGAGCGGTTGAGGAAATGACCTGGCGCTGCAGGGCCAAGGAAGCATGAGTAATCAGTGAGCTCTTCTTTAGACGTTGCAGAATTCAACAATCAGTGTTAGGAACTGTCAAATTGGTGGGGGGGGGGGGTAGAAACGGTTAAGAATTAACAACAAAAGGTGACGACGTAGAAAGGAGGGTTCACAGTTGAGTAACGTCAGAATTTACATGAGTCTTGTGGTGACTAGTACACACATAAAATGCTGGAGGAACTCAGCAGTTATGGAGGGGAATGTTTCAGGCTGAGACCCTACATCAGGACTGAGAAGGAAGGGGGCAAAAAGCCAGAATAATAAGGCAGGAGGAGGGGGAAGGAGTACAACCTGGCAGGCAAGAAGTCATAGAGAAGGGATATGAAGTTGGGGGGGAATAAGTGGAAGAGGTAAAATGCTTCTGCCCCCTTCCTTTCCAGTCGCGATGAAGGATCAGCCTGAAATGTCCTTCCACAGATACTGCCTGACTTGTTGAGTTCCTCCAACATTTTATGTGTGTTGCTCAAGATTTCCAGCATCTCTTGTGTTTGCGCAATACAGACACGATGGGTGAGGATCACGAGGTTTTTATGGGTGAAGCAGGAACCTAGAGCTAAAGAAATGAAGCAAATGTGTGGCTGTTCTAGCTGGTCTACTTAAACCAGGGATTCCCAACCTTTTTTATGCCATTGGCCAATATAATTGAACTAGATGTCCATGGACCACAGTTTGGGAACCCTGGCTTAACCCTGGCTATCTTAGTTTCCCCTCCTTTGGGTGTAACACCGCTCATTTGAAGCCCGCGGTCATACCTTCACTGGAGTGGTGCTGCTGGGGCACCCGAGCAGTGGAAGTGAACGTTCTGCCATTTGCTGTCCCGGCGGTGCCAGACCCGCGTCTCCTCTGACTGGGTTGTCCGCGGCCTACCCTGAATGTCTATGTACTGGGTGAGTCGGATGTATGCTATGCAGGCAGCATCTTCCCCGATCAAATGGACGTGGGGATTCAAAATAGTTGTGTGGATGGGTTTATTGTTTTTAGCTAACACTACAGGAGAGAGAAAAAGAAACAGTAGTTATTCTATCATTTCAGTTTAGCACTTCACAATGACCCCATCAACAGGCACTTCTGTTCCTGGACAACTTGGGCCAATGAGTGGCAAAGTGTCAGGTAATGACCACCTTTAACAAGGCAGAGCCCAACCCTTGATATTCAGTGGCATCACCATTTCCGAACGCCCGGTCATCAATACCCTCATTTTTGCCCACTGCTGACCAGAAACTCAACTGGACCATGGACGCACAAGCACAGGTCAGAGGTTAGGGTTCCTGCAGCGAGTGACTCACTTCCTGGCTTCCCAAAGCTTTTCCATCATCTGAAAGGAGTGTGACGGCGTACTCTCCATGCGCCCGGTCAACAATCCTCAAGAAGCTCGACATTATCCAGGTTGGAAAGGTACCCCATCAACCAACCAGTCATGGAATACAGAACTGTTTCGCACTGTAGAGGGCTTTTCAGCCCAGGATATCTGTGCCAAACACGACGCCAAATTAAACTACATCTCCTCTGCATGCATTTGATGCATGTCCCTCACTTTCCTGCACATTCACCCACCTGTTTAAAAGCCACATACACCACCTTCACCGGTGGTTGGGGTTTCTGTCATCTACAACGTACAGTGCCACCCAAACCCGCAGCCCTCAATACCAAAGAGGACATGGTATCACACCGCCCGCAGATCTCCCTCCATATTGTGCAGTCCTGAATTGGAAATGTATCATTCTTATGTACAGAAAGGTGCTGGAACAGGGCCGGTAACATCATGGAAGGATCCCACCCACCCTGCTCATGGACTGTTTGTCCCACTCCCATCAGGCAGCATCCACGCCAGGACCACCAGACTCAAAAACGATTACTTTCCCCAAACAAAAAGGCAGATCAATACCTCCACCCAATATCCCACCCCTCCACACCCCCAACCACCACTACTTTATCACTTCCTTTGAGAGTCACCTTACGTACAGACACTCCTGTGCCTAGCGTCACTTTATGGCCATGCAATCAATCAATGTACAATATATAAGCTATCCAACGTAATCATGTTTATTGTGTTTGTGTTCTTTATCTTTAGTGCTGCATCGGATTGCGAGTAACTATTATTCTGTTCTCCTTTACATTTGTGTACTGGAAATGACATTAAACAATCTCGCATCTGGAATTATCACGAGATCTCAAAAAAGCATTGAGAAAATTTATCATAGAAAACACATTTCCATTTTAAGCTAATATAAGCAGTAATTGTGCATGCTATCCTTAACTTGTAATTATAATATCCTCAATGTATAAATGCATGGTGCAGGTGCTTATGTCTATTTGAGAGACTTTGAACTTTTACTGTGCTCATGGACTTCTTCATCAAGTTATGGTATTGTTGCACTGTTGTAACTATATGTTATAATTATGTGGTTTTGTTAGTCTTTTTCAGTCTTGGTCTGTCCTGTGTTTTGTGATTCACACTGGAGGAAATACTGTATCATTTCTTAATGCATGCATTACTAAATGACAATAAAAGAGCACTGCGTGTCTTCATAATCTAATCTAATCTAATTCTGAAATGGGATTATAGTGGTAAAACTCAATTGGATATTTGTTGTACTGAATTCCTGATCTTCAGCACACTACTGGGGAGGAGTAGAGATAATGCACCAGACTTGTGCATGGGAATGCAGGGAGAACAACCAAGCGCTCTGCACATAAGCAAGCAGGCGTTTCCAGTAGATTGATGGAGTCATGGGAACAAGCTGCCTTCCTGCATCTCAGGAGGTGTAATGTGCACGGCAGCAAGAAGTGCAGAAGGGGAGTGGGTGGATTCGTCAAGCTTCCACTGAATTGGAGGAGGTAAAAATGTTTGTGCCACAGCACAGCAGGATTGGTATCACAAGTCTAATCAGAAAGGATCTTTCTTCATCAGCTTCAGTCAGACTGTACGTGTGAGGCTGACTCACCTGCTCACAGAACAAATGGAAAAATGACTTGCACTTCGGGAGCACGTTCCCTGATCTTGTTTCTTGGACAGACTACCAGACGGACATTAAAAGATGAAAGGAGAACAGGAATATTTGCTTTAATCAATTACTTGCTGTTGACATGAAATAACTAAAGGTGCAAATCAATGTGCTATAAACTGCTGAGAGAAAGGGGAAACCATATATGTACATTGCTGAAGCAAGGACAGATTCTCCTGGAGAGAACAGGCAAGATATTCATTGTTATTGTACTATTTCCACACTGAAATATTTTACATACTTCTTAATTCAGTATTAATAGTTTCAACTTGCTTACAGTTCTCAAAATAAAACCTGTGGAAGTCCATTCCTTCAACGAGATTGCCCAGTGCTTCAGGCTCAAACGATGTCAGTCCTGGGTCACAAATCTTCCTGTAAGCAATCAGTACAGGTATTATCTAACCAGGCAGAAAGGAAAGTGGATAAAATGGCACACTGGTGCTTTAGCTCGAGAGTGTGGCAGAGTAGAGAAACATCCACTCTGCATTTAGCTGTGTTTAACCTTATCTGAGAACACTACCCTCTTCACTCTTCAATGGGTAATAACACGGGTCAACCCAAATCTTAAAAAGGGAACACAAAGGGCCGAATCAGAAACTTGGAAAGCAACACTGCAAGAATTGTTTCAGGATTTTAAGTGTCCTTCAAAAAAAGTTAATTCTTCCATCAAACCAAATTAATGCTGGGGTAGACCGATCTTTGAGGATATATTCAGCCATTCTTCGATTTACAAAAGGAGAAAACATTCTGTTAAGTTAAATTTTGTAAATTAAAATTAGTCAATTGTAAAATTGGTGAAAAGGACATCTTTGTCTAATCTTTTGAACTGGGAGTTTCACACTATTTATCTCAATGAAAAATAAATCAAGGATAAGTACAGATTATATCAATAATAGATTATATTAAATCAATATAAAAACACAATGGCATTACAGCATAAATTCATAAATGGTTGTAAATAGAAGAATGAAGCAATGAAAAATTAATTCAAATGTAAAATGTAAAATAATTACATTACTGCACTTAGAGATGTGATCAGAGCAAATCTGAACACATTCCTGAATAGGATTAAGTCACAAATTGCTGTAATGTTTGGATGACAGTGGCCAAGTGTTAATGAATAGCAAAGGTGATCCCAAAACTTACGCATATGCTTCAAAATCCCCATTATTAATTGCTTCGATAAGCTGTTCAGTTAATTTGATGATTTCTTGCTTGCGAGCTGGAAAAGAAACAAAAAGAAAATGGGACATTTGATACCATCCAAACATCATTACAACTGGGGATAAAAAAAATCAGTTTGGTCCCCTGCCTAATGGTATCAATTCCCATTTAGAGTAATTCATTCCATTAAGTAGCTAATTAAAATTGGAGCCTAGAATAGATGATAATATTAACTTTTACAATTAATTTTAATTAGTGTAAGCTCATACTTTGGATTGTTACCGTAATTTCACGAAAAAAAACCTGGGCTGTAACCTAATTACCACAATTACATTCCACTTGTGAGAAAGAAACTCAAGTAAGCCCGTACAATAAACCCATCCCGCATCAATGCCTGATAAAACCACCCTTTTGATTAAAGATTAAAGCCCATTTTGAAACACACTAAAACAGTTCCCTTGTTCACAGACACAGATTAAAATCTTAGCCATCTTCACTTTTGCAATGACTTACCTCTTACCTGTAGGAAGACCGAAGTTGGCCAGCCATCTGCAAAAAAAGTCGCACATATAACCCGCCCACGAATACAAGCCACATTGCCTCTGGAATACGTTTAAAAAGATAAACCCTGCAGGTTGTTTTCGTGAAAGTACGGTAATTACTTAAGACTTGCGACCCGCCGAGCCACGATGTCCTTTTAGCTGCTTGCTTTCAAAAGACAAGACATCACACATAACATAATTGTTATTTAAACAATATTCCCAGAACCCCCAAGTATGGATGTGGCTTGTTATTGACTGAAACATCATAACCTTTGCAATGACTGTACATTAAAAAAATATAGTGGTATTGTTTTCATTAAAAACAGTGATGGAAACCTCTGCCATCTGAATTAGCAGTGCTGGCCTTCAACAAATAGACCATGTGTGGTCAATAAAAATTATAGTGAGACATTATTTACCACAAATAAACATACATCCAAATTGCTGTAAGCAGCAATTGTACATTAGATTTTAATCTAAAAATACCATAAATCCACGTACAACAAAAGATGTAGAACATTTGGTGACAAATTCCAATCGTGATTTTAATAATTTGGAGACAGTACCCAGGTCTTATGAAGTTTTGCCACTTTACTGAGCTAAGAAGATTTGATTTGATAAATATTGTATCTTGTTACTGATTTCCAGTCATTTCCTGCAAATGACACTCTGCACTCTCTATCCTGGTCCCTGCATTTTGGGCCATAAGAGATTATTAATACGATGTTGATTTGCTTTAATATGCTTCAAATGTTAGAATTCTGACAGTTCCCAAATTCATCTTGTGAACATTTGACACATACTGCATATTTCCAATGACAAAGTATATTCTGTGCTATAGCTTCATAACCAAGGGCTGAAAATAGAGATTTGTGTAATTTTAAACAGCTGACAATGTGATAAAAATTTACCCCCACCTTCTCTATAACGTGCAACAAAAGATACAGCACAGTGTTAGATTCCATCAGTGTTCTTTGATTCTGGGTACGCAAACAGGCAAGCACCCTCTGCTCTTACCCTCACTTCTGAGTCAGAGCTAGTCACAACACAGACACTTCTGTAACAGCAAATGCATATTCCATTGCTGTGACGCCGAATGATGATGCAGGCATGAGTGTGTCAAAAGTGCCCTTTAATCCTCAAAACTTCGTCTATGACATGCTTGATGTTACACAGACTAATACTGCTTGCACCCAAGATGTAACACCACTCAGATTTCCAAGTCGATATTATTACATTTCCTAATATTTTATATCAGAGTTCGCTATTCTGTGGGAGTGCTAAAGGCCTAATGTAATCATAACCTGGCAAAAACAGAGTGAAACAGACACTTAATGGTTAAAATTAAAGAAACGTGCATTTCTACAGCACACTGCCAATTTTCTTACTCCCCTGCCCCTGCCCAATTTTAACCTTCAATCTCAACAGGAAGGAAACAAATGAAGGACAACTTCACCAGCAATTGTTGCTCTTGTGATGGCCACATATCGGTTCTTTTGAGAGAAAAAAAAACAACTGCGATCTGTGGGCTACAGAGCGAAGTTTTTCCTGATGCTCTTGTGATGGCCAAGACTGAAGAGTTTGCCAAACATGCGAAGATATGTTCTACATCACAGCAAACTCAGGTTCAGGCTTATTTTATGCTTGTTAACAAGCCCTCTATTGCATATCCCCCAAAGTATTAGACAACACATGGCCTTCACGTCAGTGCCCAAAAATTCAACTCAAGTGTGTGTTGACAGGCAGTTCTATGTTTAGCATAGTTCTTTGGAAGAGACTTGATTCCACAATCAATTAGACTACCACCAGAGCTTTCATCCAATACAAACACCATAATTACAGTTTTGTTTGTAATCAAAATTCATTCCTCAGCACATCAGTGTTTAATTTATTGGTGAAAATGTGTCCAGATATGAGCTGGCAGAGTGTATATATATCCAGCCTTCCTCAGTGTACAATGAGGAAAAGGTTCACTGGTGATACCTGGCAGAAAAATTGTAGACCTTTGGTGCAGTGTACTTGTCAACAAAAAAGATTTTAAACAAGCTTCAGTAATCATCACTATGATCATCTTCTTCTCCCCTGCCCAGAGCTCAGTTCAGCGAATTCTAGTTCATTGGGCCATCGGTTAATCAGGGCAGCTGCTTATTTGGGACAACACTCAAAGAACAAAAATGAATTGAGAAAATAGCCAGGATTCCCTTCGTTTATATAGGACAACATGCCGCTTAATTGGGGCAGGAGACTGTTGCCAAATAGTTTCTAACTGGCGTAAGACTTGTGTGGCCATTAGCAACCATGCTTAGAGCAAACAGTTTTTAAAAGCGTCTGTTGCACGTGTCTGTGTTCAAAAAGCAGTGATTTTTGTCACTGATAATTGGCGAGAAATCAGCAGGAAGACAATTCAGAAGTGTCTTGCTCTCGTTGCTGTTTCAAGCATTCAGGCTTGGAGATGCCAGAAATGACCGGGAGTGAAAATGAAATGATTTCACAACTAAGTTAGTGAACTAAGTTATGAACTATGAAGAATTTGAAGGTATTGACAATCACACTGAATGTTACAATGAAGATGAAGATTTGGAGGATGCAATTGTTGAAAATTGCTTGAAGGCAGTCCATTATCTACACTAGGTATTTACGCTGATTTTGTTCATTTACTGTCAATCAAAAGAACATGGCAGCTGGATGAATTCTTCCATCGAGAACTCATATAGTTTTTTATACTGTAGTAGTATTGATAGTGTCATAATTTGGTCTGAAAAGGGGAGGTGCAACGAGACCTGGGTGTCATTATACACCAGTCATTGAAAGTGGGCATGCAGGTACAGCAGGCGGTGAAAAAGGCGAACGGTATGCTGGCATTTATAGCGAGAGGATTTGAGTACAGGAGCAGGGAGGTACTACTGCAGTTGTACAAGGCCTTGGTGAGACCACACCTGGAGTATTGTGTGCAGTTTTGGTCCCCTAATCTGAGGAAAGACATCTTTGCCATAGAGGGAGTACAAAGAAGGTTCACCAGATTGATTCCTGGGATGGCAGGTCTTTCATATGAAGAAAGACTGGATGAACTGGGTTTGTACTCGTTGGAATTTAGAAGATTGAGGGGGGATCTGATTGAAACGTATAAGATCCTAAAGGGATTGGACAGGCTAGATGTGGGAAGATTGTTCCCGATGTTGGGGAGGTCTAGAACGAGGGGTCACAGTTTGAGGATAGAGGGGAAGCCTTTTAGGACCGAGGTTAGGAAAAACTTCTTCACACAGAGAGTGGTGAATCTGTGGAATTCTCTGCCACAGCAAACTGTTGAGGCCAGTTCATTAGCTATGTTTAAAAGGAAGTTAGATATGGCCCTTGTGGCTACAGGGGTCAGGGGGTATGGAGGGAAGGCTGGGTTCTGAGCTGGATGATCAGCCATGATCATAATAAATGGCGGTGCAGGCTTGAAGGGCCGAATGGCCTACTCCTGCACCTATTTTCTATGTTTCTATGTATTTCACTTCAGTACATAATTTGTTACTCAGTTAAATGGCAGTTTGTCTTTTTTATACCCTTTTAACTATTTCCATGAAATTTTGGTTAATTGGGACAGCCACGTAATTGGATCAAAATGTACTGGTCCCGATGTGCCCCAATTAACCAGAATCCACTGTACTTATATTCCCCTAAACTCTATCTCACTCGGCATCTTTTACTTAGTCTATTCGCCCGACTGATCAAACCAAGTTCATTCTCTCCATCACTACCTTGCAGAATAACTGAACATGTGCCTTAAACTTAATTTGATGATAATTCTAATATGAAAGATTGCTACATGCAAATAGGAAAAGGTACATCAAGAATTGTATGAGAGTTTTACAATGGCTGTTTATTTTGGCTTCCACGCAGTTCACTGTCTTCTGTCCAGTTAATTGGTTTTAAGTGCACCAAGTGTACAAGCACATTAAAAATTAAATTGCAAACTGGGAAAAGTTTCCTCACTTACAAACTCTTCCCTTTACTGCCACCAAACTCTCATGTTGTTACAAAAGAAAATGAGTTAGCGTGAACACACCTTTGCTCATGATCTATGTTTAGGATCCATCAGTTCCTTTTCCGAGCTGAAAAGGGCAGGAAAACCACAGGCATGACTTCTGGTCTGGCGGTGTTACCCGATCTCAGCTGTGGCTTTGTGATACATGCTCTATATTCACCCACTGTGGTTCAGGCGGGGGGGGGGGCGGGGGGGGTGAGGGGGAGAGTGCAGCCGTGGTACCTATTTCTGACTGGTACTGCTGAGTAGTATATGAATGGAGTTGCCTTGGAAGCAACCCTGTGGAATTCTCCAATGCGCTCGCTCGCGTGAGAGTGGCTGCACTACAGGCCGGCTGGTATTACTTCGTAGTACCGTGTTCTAGCTGGAGCTCCCTACATTTGTGAGATAGGACTGGATCACTTGATAAACAAGCGATCAGAAAAGCACTCACTGATCAGAGAAGTAGCCGACACCTCATGCTGAAAGGTCACCAAGGGTCTCAGGCAAAGTTACTGGCAGAGAAAACTGCCATCTGACTGCGCCAGACTCTTCAAAGGGGAGGGGGCAAGAGGAGCAGGAGCTCTGAGTTATCATTCAACAAGTGACCAGCAGGAAAAGTAGAACATTAAACAGTTAACCGCTTAACCAGCTGACACTGGATTGGTTGAAGGACTGCACAATAGCATCTGAAAGGCATTACACAGGAAACAATACTTTAGTCTCCAGTCTTTCATCATATCAGACATCACATTCGCAAATTAACCAGCCTGGCTCATTTCACTCGCTGACAGACCCACTACATGTTCCGCCAGTGCTTTGTAGAGACAGACTATGATAAGGTTATGCACATTGTATATGCCTAGGGTACAATTCTAAGGAAAAAACAATAGGCTGGAAATTGAAGGATAGCTCCTTAAACACAAAACCGGCAACCAGCCAGAAAACTGGATACTGCGGCAAATGACCATATAACAATTACAGCACGGAAACAGGCCATCTCGGCCCTTCTAGTCCATGCCGAACTCTTACTCCCACCTAGTCCCACCGACCTGCACTCAGCCCATAACCCTCCATTCCTTCCCTGTCCATATACCTATCCAATTTAACTTTAAATGACAACATTGAACTTGCCTCAACCACTTCTGCTGGAAGTTCATTCCACACAGCTACCACTCTCTGAGTAAAGAAGTTCCCCTCATGTTACCCCTAAACTTTTGCCCTTTAACTCTCAACTCATGTCCTCTTGTTTGAATCTCCCCCACTGACAATGGAAAAAGCCTATACACGTCACTCTATCTATCCCCCTCATAATTTTAAACACCTCTATCAAGTCCCCCCTCAACCTTCTACGCTCCAAAGAATAAAGACCCAACTTATTCAACCTTTCTCTGTAACTTAGAAGAAGAAACCCAGGTAACATTCTATTAAATCTTCTCTGTACTCTCTCCATTTTGTTGACATCTTTCCTATAATTCGGTGACCAGAACTGTACACAATACTCCAAATTTGGCCTCACCAATGCCAAATGACCAAGATCTTGCTAGAGACAGACCCCTCAGTGTGCATTGAGGAAAAACAAATGGAGGCTGGGTCATTTTTGGTGGGAATTCTAGAGGGGTCCTTGGGAATTGAAGGTACAAGTATCAATGGCAGAGAACTAAGTTCAGGAAAGCATGAAAACAGGCCTTTCAGCCCAACTCGCCAACTTGCCTCCCTGAGCTAGTCTCCTTTGCCCCTCGACATACATTTCCTACCCAGGTTCAGAGTCTGAGTTATTTATACTTATACTTTATTGTCGCCAAACAATTGATACTAGAACATACAATCATCACAGCGATATTTGATTCTGCGCTTCCCGCTCCCTGGATTACAAATCAATAGTAAATATTAAAAATGTAAATTATAAATCATAAATAGAAAGTAGAAAAATGGAAAGTAAGGAAGTGCAAAAAAACCGAGAGGCAGGTCCGGATATTTGGAGGGTACGGCCCAGATCCGGGTCAGGGTCTGTTCAGCAGTCTTATCACAGTTGGAAAGAAGCTGTTCCTAAATCTGGCCGTACGAGTCTTCAAGCTCCTGAGCCTTCTCCCGGAGGGAAGAGGGACGAAAAGTGTATTGGCTGGGTGGGTCGTGTCCCTGATTATCCTGGCAGCTCTGCTCAGACAGCGTGCGGTGTAAAGTGAGTCCACGGACAGAAGACTGGTTTGTGTGATGTGCTGCGCCGTGTTCACGATCTTCTGCAGCTTTTTCCGGTCTTGGACAGGACAACTTCCATACCAGGTTGTGATGCACCCTAGAAGAATGCTTTCTACGGTGCATCTATAAAAATCAGTGAGGGTTTTAGGGGACAGGCCAAATTTCTTCAAATTTCGATGTATATGTATCAAATATACATCAAAACACAGTGAAATGCCTCAACTGTATTCACAATCAAGGATGTGCTGGGGGTAGCCCGTAAGTATTGTCGCACACTGTGGTGCCAACATAGCATGTCCACAAACCATGAACCTGTCCAAAACGCCTTTTCAAATATTGTAACTGTCCCTGCCCTGACCACTTCCTCATTCTAGGCAAACACCGCCACTGTTGCCCCCAAGGTCCCCTTTCCCCTTAAACCCATGCCCAATAATTTTAGACTTGTCAGAACTGGAGTAGTGCAGAGTCACACGAGGGGCTGTGAGCAGAATGGTGTGAAAGCAACTATGAGGCTTGCTGAGCTGAGCTGCTGCTCAGTTCCAGTGACCGGGAGGTGTACAGGAGCGAGGCAGAGTGTCTGGGTGAGCAGTGTCCATAACAATAACCTTGCACTCAGCGTCAGTAAGGGCAAGGCGTTGATTATGGACATCAGGAAGGAAAAGAGGGGAGAATCTACACCAGTCCTCACTGAGCACTGGAAAGGGCCAGCAGTTTCAAATTCCTGGGTGTCAACATCTCTTTGGGTCTACCCGAGCACAATATGTTGATGCAGTTATGAAGAAGATACACCAGCAGATATACTTCAATAGAAGCTTGAGGAGATTTGGTGTGCCACCAAAGACTGTAGTAAACGTCTACAGACATACCACAGAGAGCATTCTGACTGGTATGGAGGATCGAAAAACACCAGACTTAACCAGTTCCATCACAGGCACAAGGCTTCGCACTATTGAGTACATCTTCAAAAGGCGATGCCTCAGGAAGATGGCATTCATCATTAAGGATCCTCACCATCCAGGACATGCCCTCTTCTCATCAGGGAAGTAGGCCGGCCGGCCGGCGGCGCAGTGAGATCCGTCCCGGACTCCGGAGTGAAGGTTCCCGAGTTCGAATCCGGCTCGGGTCACCCCCGAGCACGCTTTCCATCCGTGCTGCTTACTCCAGCGTTCAGTAACTGTTAAATTACACTGTACTGCTGCCATAAAACAACACATTTCACGACATGTCCAGTGAGAGTAAACCTGATTGTGCTTCACCAGCAGAAGGTCCGATCAGTGAATGGGGTGGGGGAGAGATGGGGGAGCAGTCCCCGTGGCGAGTTAGGACACAGATGCTAGAGATCCACAGTGACCAGGCCGGACCGATCACACCTGTAGGTGACTAAGGGGTGGATGGGAGTTCCAGCTGTGGACCAACTGAAGTGGGTCAGACCTGTTTAATGTCTCAGTGGGGGAAGAAGCAACAGCGTTAGTGAGGTCAAAATTCCAGCTCGGGACCCATTTGAAATGCAGGCTTTTACAGAGAGTGGTGAGTGTGTGGAATCCACTGCCGGGGTGGTGGTAGAAGCAGATCCATTAGGGATAGTTAAGAGACTCTTAGATAGGCAATGGATGATGGAAAAATAGAGGGAGGGTTAGATTTATCTCAGAGAGGTTAAAAAGTCAGCACAGCATTGTGGGCCGAAGGGCCTGTAATGCTCTATGTAAGAATGCGAGAGGATCACTGATCTCAGCTAACCGGGAGGGTGAGTATCCGTGGCTTAGCAGGAATGGGATCACATGAGCAGGTGGATGAGTTTGTAGAGGACTTGTGGCTAACAATCAAACCAAGTGGGATGTTAAGCAGCATAATTTCTACCTCCAGCTAGTTCACCATCCAAAAACCTGAAAGAGGTTCCCTTCAGTGAAGACTCCAAACCCTGTTACTTATTCATCTAGCCCCTCCACCCCACGGGGGTGGGGGGAAATCGAACTTCTACACCCTGTGCTGGACAAAATAAAATTTACTCGGTGGCTTTCATTTACTTCAGCTTGAATTCTGAAGGTGTGAAAGCTTCCAATCTGCGCAAGACCTGAGACTACAAGTGGTCCACAGATGAGCCTCGGAATGATGCTGTCTCACCTCAATGTTCCTGCCACAGAACAGCGAACGCTGCTCCTGAGGTATGTGAGAGAGCAGCAACCTGGGCCCCAACTCTCGGCTGTCCATCAGCTACCCATGGCCACTCAGACTAAGGGCACTTTCTACCAGCTTTGCTTTGATCAGCTTCCAGGCAAGTGAAGGCAAGTCAGGATGCCTTTTCCTTTCAAACTCTCCCATTTTTACCCCCCCCCCCCCACCAAAGGGAACAGGAGCTTTCTTGGGCTAACAATACATTGCAAATGTTAACACAGTCGATTTGTTTCGAAGAGCTGAGGAAGCATTCTCAGAGATTCACATACCTGCCTCTTTGCTCGTCATTTTGTTTGTTTCTGCTTGGCCATATCCACCCACTGCTGACACTGAGCTGATATTTAAGCCGAGTGACCTACCCGCGTTATACTTATCCAGCTGTCCTCCGATCAGATTTAGTTAGCGTGCTGTGTCCTTTCAAATTCTCTGACATCCTAGCTGTCATCTCTGGCTCATTATAAATGGAAGTCCTTAACTTGGAACGGACAGCCAAAAGGATTAAAAATTATTACCTGCTCATCAGAGAATAGATTGAGCACAGAAAGAATAAATCCTGCCACTCTGAGCTGGGATGAAAGAAGATTACAGATTCTAACCGGCAGTAGCCTAGTGGCTGCTCAAAAGTTTTAAAACCTATAGCAGTGATTGGACAAACAATGACTACTCATGTAGAAAGGTACAAGGGTGTTCTTATACCCGCCCCCCCAAACTCCCTCTATTCACCTGAAGTGGATTTTAAGCTTTCTTGACTTTTGACAATAGACAACAGGTGCAGGAGTAGGCCATTCAGCCCTTCGAGCCAGCACCACCATTCACTGTGATCATGGCTGATCATCCACAATCAGTACCCCATTCCTGCCTTCTCCCCGTATCCCTTGACTCTGCTATCTTTAAGAGTTCTATCTAACTCTTTCTTGAAAGAATCCAGAGAATTGGCCTCCACTGCCTTCTGAGGCAGAGCATTCCACAGATCCACAACTCTCTGGGTGAAAAAGTTTTTCCTCAACTCCGTTCTAAATGGCTTACCCCTTATTCTCAAATTGTGGCCTCTGGTTCTGGACTCCCCCAACATCGAGAATATGTTTCCTGCCTCTAGCGTGTCCAATCCCTTAATAACCTTATATGTTTCAATAAGATCCCCTCTCATCCTTCTAAATTCCAGTGTATACAAACCCAGTCGCTCCAATCTTTCAACATATGACAGTCCCGCCATCCCAGGAATTAACCTCGCGAACCTACGCTGCACTTCCTCAATAGCAAGAATGTCCTTCAAATTTGGGGATGAAAACTGTACACAGTACTCCAGGTATGGTCTCAACAGGGCCCTGTACAACTGCAGAATGACCTCTTTGCTCCTATACTCAACTCCCCTTGTTAAGAAGGCCAACATGCCATTAGCTTTCTTCACTGCCTGCTTACTTTCAGTGACTGATGAAAAAGGACACCCAGATCTCGTTGTACTTCCCCTTTTCCTAACTTGACACCATTCAAATTCTAATCTGCCTTCCTGTTCTTGCCACCAAAGTGGCAAGACTTTATTTTGAATGCGACATGCAATATCATGGAATAAAGGCAAAGATAGACTAGATCGTGACTGGTTTGAACCACAAGACTGGGGGGGGGGGGCGGGAGAATATCAGGCCATTCAGCCCATTGAGTCTGTTCCACCATTCAATGGCTGATTTATTCTCTGCCTTCTCATAACCACTGACATTCTTACTAATCAAGAAACTAACAACTTCTGCTTTAAATATATCCAATGTCTTGGCCTCCACAGCTGTCTGTGGCAATGAATTCCACAGATTCAGTACCTCTGGCTAAAGAAGTTCTTCCTGTTCTAAACGGTTGTCGTTCTATTGAGTGTGTGCCCTCTAGTTCTAGAATCCCCCACTATAGAAAATACCCTCTCCATGTCCACTCTGTCTAGGCTGCCTTATATTGATAGGTTTCAATGAGGATTCCACCCCTCCACCCCATTCTTCTAAACTTCCGTCAGTACACCTTCAATCCCAGGATCATTCTTGCGAACCTCCTCTGGACCCTCTCCAACACCAGCACATCCTTTCTAGATAAGGTGCCCAAAATTGCTCACAATGCTCCAAATACTGGTTTAGATCAGAACAAAGCTGTTTCTGAGAGCAGAGCATTGAAGGCTATAGCTCCAAGTTCAAAGTAAATTTATTATCTAAGTATATATATGTCACCATATACAACCCGGAGATTCATTTTCTAGCAGGCATTCACAGTAAGTACAAAGAAACACAATAGAATCAATGGAAAATCACACACAAACAAGACGGAAAGACAACCAATATGTAAAAGACAGCAAACTGTGCAAATACAAAAAGGAAAAGAAATAAATAAGCAAAAAACATTGGGAACATGAGACGAAGGGTCCTTGGAAGTGAGTTCATAGGTTGTGGGAACAGTTCAGTGTTGAGATGAGTGAAGTTATCCTCTCTGGTTCAAGAGCCTGATGGTGAGGGGTAACAACTTTTCCTGAACCTCCCCATGTGGGACACGAGGCTCCTGTACTTTCTTCCTGATGGCAGCAGTGAGAAGAGAGTATGGTCTGGGGGTCCTTGATAATGGATGCTGCTTTCCTGCGACAGCACTCCTTGTAGGTGTGTCCTTGGAGAGATGGACTGAAAGCAATGGGCAGGAGATACACTGTCAGAGGAGGGGTGAGGGGCGTGGGACACATAAGGTTGGTGGAAAAAGTCATTCAAGGTTCTCAGAATAAAATTGGATAGGCACGAGAGAAAATGGCTGCACGCCTTGCGAAATGGGACTTACTGCCTGCCGTGTGATCCTTCAATGGCTATGCAGGGCTTCTGATTATGCTGCCTTAAAGGAAAACTAATGGGCAGCATTTTGTATTGTGGGAAATGAAGTTAAAGCTGGAGAGTATGGGGTGGGACGGGCACATTGGAAAAGTGTGTGTGGTGCATCCTCAGTGATTGGTGTTACAACCTCCTCATGTGAGTTACGTGTGACAAATGTCAAAATTAAAGAAAAGTGGCAAAATGGGGAGGGATGCAAATAGATCAGTGGTGTGAGTAGCCATTCTTTAACACGGGGCACGCTAAATACAGCCTCCAGTGTAAGACTGGTTATGGGGTGACGGGGCACAAACCAAAGCTGCAGGTAACAGATGAAGCAGCAGTGTTAGCTTAAGGAAACGATAAAGGTGTTCCTGGGTTTGGAGAAAGGGAACACAGAAACAGGGAAGCAACACAAGGTTTGTACAAGTCAGGGTCTGAAGTTGGTATCGGTGTGGAAGAGGCCCTTCTGGCCTGTTGATCTACACTGCCCAGTGACTCGCCTATTTAATCCTAGCCCGACCACAGGACGATTTACAATGACCAATTAACCTACTAACCAGTATGCCTTTGAACTGTGCGAGGAAACTCACGCGGTTACATGGAGAACATAGAATCTCCTTACAGATGGTGCTGGAATTGAACTTTTAGCTCCGAAATACCCTGAGCTGCAACAGCATCGCACTGACCCCTAAGGTACTGTGGCACCCCGAGTTCCTGCTCTCTTTGCTTATGTGAACAACTTCTGGATAGCAAGTACTGTAAAACCGTTGAAAGTAAAAGCAATGGTGGAGAGGGTAGTGACGAAGGCATTTAGGATGTTTAACTTCAGAAACTGAGGCATTGGGCATCGTGTTTCAATGGTTGGACTGCCTTTGAAACACCCTGTACAGTTCCAGTTGTCACACTACAGGAAGGATGTGATAACCGTAGAGAGAGAGTGCAGAAAAGACACACCCGGATGAAGGCACAAGAAAATGCAGATGCTGGAACTTGGATCAAGAACAATATTAACTCTAATTTGTAATGACCAGTCTGCGCACTGAATAATTTCTTCAGTAAAAACAGTATAAATAAGCCAGTTCTAAAATCTGCAGACAAATCATGGCAAACTCCACGTTGTCAACACCGTCCGCATCAGAAACTGGAAAAGGAACTGCAATTGTGTACAATCATGAAACATACTTAACATGCCAATGAGGTAGAGGGTGACAACCTTTTGTGCACAGTTTAAATTCCTTTGTGCACTGGTAGCAAAAGGGGAGTGCGCGTGCACATGCGCACACCTTAGAGGGGACACTGATCAAGAAACATTGCTGGAGGAACTCAATGGGTCAGACAGCATCTGTGAAGGCAAAGGAATGGTTGATGTTTTGTGTAAAGACCTTGAACCATCAGGACTGAGACTGTAGAGGGACTGTAGCTAGTACATCTGTTAGAGCATGGGTTCCCAACCTTTTGCATGCCATGGACCCCTACCAATAACTGAGGGAAGGGTGAAACAGGCCAGTAGATGATAGGTAGAACCAGATAATGGAAGGATGATTAGTAGATATAACTAGGTGAACGAAGAGAGAGGAGAAATGAACCAAGCAAGCACTAATCCAGGTGGACGGAACGTTTACTGGGATAGAGGCCTGTCGTCATTAGGAGAGACTGGGATTACTCTCACTGCAATGTAGGAGGCTAAGAGGTGACCTTATAGAGGTTTATAAAGTTATGAGGGGCATAGTTAGGATAGATAGTTTTTTCCCCATGATTGGGTACAGGTTTAAGGTGAGAGTTGCAAATTTAAAAGCGATCTGAGGGGTACGTTTTCAACACAGAGGGTAGTGGTTACCTGAATGAGCTGCTAGAGGAGCTGGGTAGGGATTGGTAGAATTTTAAAAAGATATTTTTACAGGTACTTAGATAGGAAAGGAGTCGAGGGAGATGGCTCCAATAGGATTAGTGCAGATGAGCTTCACGGAAAAAGGAGCACTTCTAAGATGAGGTGACAATTTACAAACCAGTCCAGTTTCCTTACGACCACGCAGAGAGGTGGAACTCACCTCACAAGTTGCCACAAATTCCGGAAAAAGATTCCCTGTTCCCTGAGAGAAAAGCCACCCAACATCTGGCTTAACCCCTGGGGCACTACACACTCAACATCAGACCAAATCCCTGGGGCAGGTCCCACCCAACAACTGGTCTAATCCATGGGTAGAGATCCCACCCAACATCTGGTCCAATCCCCAGGGGTGATCCCTCCCAAAATATCTGGTCTAATCCCTGGGGGAATCCCACACAACACCTGGTCTAATGTTTGGGAGACATCTGACCCAACAGATGGTCTAATCCCCGAGGGAATTCCCACACAACTGGGAAAATTGGTAAAGGAATGTGAGACGTTAACTTAAGTGCAAAGTGATGTATTTAGGGAGTTAAACCACAGTAGCACATGCACGGTAAATGACAGGTCCCAGTGACCTTCAAGAACAAACCTGCCCGGGCTCTGACATTTACTTTGTAAGGGAACCCCGGGGTATAAGTACACAGTTCCCTGAAAGTGATGACGCAGGTGGACAGAGTGAAGACGAAAGTGGATAATAGCATGTTTGCCTTTATCGTCCATGGCATTGAGTTCAAGAATCGGGATATCAGAGTGCTGCTCTACAAGCCATTGACCTGACCACACCCTGTTCTGATCAACCAGCCATCGACCTTCCGGATGTGACTGAGACAGAAAAGATTCAGAAGGGTGTTTCCAAAACTGGATGCCTCAGTTATACAGAGAGAGCGAATCTTTCTCACTGTCCTCACTGGAATTTAGAAGAATTCAAGTGGGGGGGGGGGAATCTCATTCAAACCTACTCAATGTGGAGAGGATGGGGGTATCCAGAACTAGAGGGCACAGACTCAGAATTGAGGGATGACCTTTTAGAACAGAGGTAAGGAGGATTTTTTTTTTAGCTAAAGAGTGGTGAATCTGTGGAATGCTCTGCCACAGACTGCGGTGGAGACCAAGTGCATGGGTGTATTCAAAGCGGAAGTTGATAGATTCCTGATTGGTCGGGGCATCAAGGGTGAGAGGGCAGGTGTATGGGGTCGAATGGGATCCAGGATGAAATGGTGAGTGGACTCGATGGGCTGAATGGCCCAATTATGCTCCCATGTCTTTAAGTCTGGGAGTGTTTAGCCAGGAGTGTAGGAGGCTGTGGGGTGACCATCATGAGGAGTGTGGACAAGCTGAGCAGTTGGAGTGCTTTTCCCAGGGGAGGGGAGCATAAACCTGAAGGGCAGAGATGAGATTTAAAGCGAGAGGGGAAATATCTGAAAGGAAGCCTGACGACAGACATTTCACACAGAGAGTGTCGAGCAATTGGTCCAAGATGGAAGTGGTAGAGGAGGGTACAATCACAATGTTTAAAAAAAAAACACATTTGGACAGGTAGATGAATAAGAAATGTTTAGACGATTATTGGCCAAATGCAGGTAACCTTGGTTAGCATGGACGAGATGGGCCAAAAGGCCTGCTTTCATGCTCCATGACTGATTCTAGATAGCAGCAAATCTCTTAACACATAAATAATGTTTGACAATGGGTTAAATGGAAGGAATGATAACGAACTACTTGCTTGGAAATAGGGACCATTCTGCCCAGGGGCAGACTACTTCAAACATCAGAGAATTAGCCGCACATGCTGGCAGGCGATAGGGGAGACCAGGAGAGGGAGAAGGTGGGTGGCTGGGTGAGGGCAGATGATGCAAGGAGATGGTAAGTGATAGGTGGAAGAGGTTGATGGCTGAGGAAGAGGGGATCTGAGAGGCCCCCCTCCTTCACCTTTACCTGCCAGCTTGTCTGTATTCCTTCTCCTGCCCCACTTTCTTAAACTGGTTTCCACCCCCTTCCATTCCAGTCCGCATGAAGGGTCTTGGCATGAAATGTCAACCATTTATTCCCTTCCATAGATGCTGCTTGACTTGCTGAGTTCCTCCAAAATCCTTCTCTCAGTTCTGACAATGGTCTCTGTTCCCTATTATTGACACCTGGGCAGGTGTCCGAGGAAGCCTCACTTGGGCTAACGTTAGACCCCCACACCATCAGCAAGTCGATCCACCTCCGCATCATCGCCTGAGTCCACCCTCCTCGAGCCCTCAGCTCCAGGATCCCTCCTCTGCGAATATGCGCATCTGGGCTCCACCATTCCTGACTCAGAACCTGTTCTCCATCATGTTCAGGCCATTCAAGCTCTGTAGCCTGTGATCCAACTCACACCAAGCCCTGCGCACCTCCTCTGCTGAGCTAATTGACCCACAATGGCTTTGGTTTTAAAGATCTCCCTGGCAGCTTCCATTGTCTAACTTCCTCCTGCCCATCTACCTGCCGTGAGGTCACTACTCATGCCTGCAACATTAAGGATCCTGAGCCCTAGCATTTTGAACTCTTCCACTTCTTTTGAAGGCAACTCAGATCTTCTAAATTCCCCTGATCTCATATGGAGTCAGGTCTGAGCAGATTAAAACTGTCAACAGTTGACTGTATTTCTAGAATTAGACTTGGGTGTGTGTGTGTGGTGCTGTCTGCCAGTTGAAGTTCTCTTTTGACAGAAACACCATTGACTGTAAGTGAACTCAGTCCCTTCACTTGCTTGTGATGCCACTTTCTCTTGAGTTATGAACCACCACTAAAAGGTTAAAGCCACATCTTTAATGACCCTGTAGGAGCTGTACCTTGAGAAGGGCAGTGGACACAGAAATCCAGCAGTTAAAATGAGGACACTCTTAGGTTCTGACTTAAGATGATAAATTGGGAAATACTACTGTTCAAACACAACCTGATGTAAATACTCATCAAATGCATTCAGTTCATTCCTTCCTTGACCACACAGCCTAAAACACTGGCCTTGATAATCAAGCATGGGGATATCATAGAATTATAGTACACTACAGCACAGAAACAGGCCTTTCAGCCCATCTAGTCTCTGCCAGCTTGGGTTTATGACTAGTCCCATCTGTCTGCATCCAGACCATAGCTCTCCATACTTCTTATCCATGTACCCATCTAAACTTCTCTTAAATGTTACAATTGAAACTGCTTCTGCTGTCACCTTGTTCCACACTCTCACCACCCACTGCATGAAGTTCTCCCTCAATTTCCCCTTGAACGGTTCACTTTTCACTCTTATCCTATGATCTCTAGTTCTGGTCTCACCTCTCCTGCAAAAGCCTGCATGCATTCACCCCATAGAAAGAAGAAAGAGAAATTGCCTTTAAACCCATGAAAGAGCATAGGCCATCAACGTTTTGCTATTGATGTTTCTGTAGCAGGCATTTCTTTTGTACGGGGTCGAGTTGCTAGCTCGACGCTCAGGCCAGCACGGATGGAAAGTGTGCCTGGGGAGCCGGCTGGGTTCGAACTCAGGAGCCTTCGCTCTGAAGTCCGGCTATTCACCCCATCTATACCCCTCATAATTTGACACACCTCTGTAAGATCTCCCCCTCATTTTCCTGCGCTTCAGGGCATAAAGTCCAAACCAATTCAACCTCTTCCCTGTGACTCAGGTCCTGGAAACATCCTTGTAAATTTCCTCTGTACTCTTTCAAACTTAGGCCGGCTGGTGGCATAGTGGCATCAGCACTGGACTCCAGGGGCGGAAGATCCTGAGTTATGAATTAATGAATTTATCTACCTACAATCCTGCTCTCCTCTAGGTTAAGACCAAGAGCAGGTCCATCCCCAAAGCTGATGTCTGTATGTTCTAGTGCTGTCGAGCACGCAGACATAGGCAGAACCCGACACCAACAGCTGGAACCCACGAGGGGCACTAAACTCAATCTATATCCCACCAGGATCCACACACTTCAGGTCCACCCATCCACATTCTGGGATCATCTGGATGCTTTTGAAATGTAGCTTAAACAATATTTGCAGAACAAATTTTCTGGAGACAATCAAACTGCAATGTAACACCAGAAAAATGACAACTTGCTCCAGCACTGGAAACTTTCGTCAAAAGTTAAAGAGGCAGTTTAGGGGAAAATTTTCTAGGCTGCTTCAGGGGTTGTCATGAGGATTGGGTAGGTACTCATGAGAGTTTAAGTGAAATGAGAAGTAGTCATTGAAGAACAGAAGATTCTTGGGAAGTGATGGGGCCTGATTAGTGAAGTTGGGGAGGATGCTCCCTCTACCCAACAAAGAATCTGGAATTCAGGATTATAGTTTGGGAATACTGGGTTATTCATTTAATTTGCAAATGAGGAATTTCTCCTGTCAGAGGGTCAAGGATTCTCAGAATCCTCAGCCTCTGAGAGCCATGGAGGGGAAGCCACTGATAATTTACAAGGGTGGGACAGGAGACTGCAGATGCTGGAATCTGGGAGGTGAGGAGTGCTGGAGGAAGTCAGAAGGGTCTCAACCTGAAATGTTAGCTGTTCATTTCCCTCCACAGATGCTGCCTGAGCAACTGAGTTCCTCCGGCAATTTGTGCACTGCATTTACAAGGGTAACTTTTACACTGTTGAGGTGCCAGGAGCTTAGAAAACAGGTGGGTAATGGAGCTTAGGGCCAAGATTAAACTGGGCACAATCTTATCAAATGGTGAGCAGAGGGCCATTTCCAGCTCCCAATCAACATAAGTATGAACTGAACCTTTTATAAAATCCAGTTTCTATCAATGTTCCTTCTAACTCTAGTTCCAAAATGGAACACTTGGTGGTGGCTAGGAATAGGTAACTGGTCATGTGACTTCTCTGGCACAGGTTTTCCAAGGTGATACTAGATGGAAGAAGGTGTTAGCAGGTACCACCGTCTCCCTTGTGGCTGGCTACTGAAAATGCTTCTTTGTGTTAAGATGAGTATCATCTTGCAGATTTTGAAATGTAAATTTAAGGATCCAGCCTCTATTTTTTAGCCAAAACTTAACTGACGAGGAATGTTAGAAAAGGCATTCTTAACCTTTTCAATGGTTGTTTCATGGTAGTGTGTGGAAGCACTCTAAAGTTGTCTCAAGTGAAATAAACAACATCATTCCTCATCTTCCTCTCCTCTCTTCCCTTTCTATTTTTTTCTAACCTTGGTGTATTGGTTTGGACAGTTGGGTAACCCAGGATGTGGGAAACTTTACAAAGTGATGTATTCTAGTGTGTATCGCCCTCTCCACCCTGCCAGTCACAGCCCCACCCACTCCCTCAAGCATCACACATTAACATTGTTGAAGAAAAATGGTTCAACTTTTATGTATGCGGGCTTCAATCAAATATTAACCCAAACCCCCAGAACTTTACTGATGCTCCATCTAAGGAAGCACTAAAATCCTCAGTGTTTAGAAATTTAAAAGAAAGATGAAAGATTAGCTTGATTTGTCACATGGACATTGAAACATTCAGTGAAATGCATCATTTGCATCAGATCAAATCAGTGAGGATTGTGCAAGTGTGGTCACATTTCTGCTGCCAACACAGCGTGCCCACAACTCACTAACCCTAACCGCGTGGGAGGAAACCCACACAGTCATGGGGAGAACGTTCAAACTCCTTACAGACAGCAGTGGGAATCGAACCCCGATCTTACGGCTGGGGCTGCAGCAGCATTACGCTACCTGCTACATTACTGTGATGCCTTTAAAATAAAATTGTGTAGCTCATTCCTTACAGTAGACCATGACAGCAGAGTGCTTTACACATTATTGTGACTTTAATGGTACCTTTAATTCAAGTTGGCTACTAAGATGGGCAATGGGCTGGAGGTATGTCTCTACAAAAGGAAGTGTAAGGTGCTCCTTCCCTCTGCTAGCCTCACCCTTGGGCAAGGTGTAGCACCTGTCCCCACTGACCGAGGGGACACGAAGCTGATGGTGGATGGTCGTACGAGCACTAGTGCACATCACGTCCCAGTTATGCGACCACTGACAATCTCTGAAGAGTATTATTAATGGCTGGGGTCTCCCATCTTGGACAGACACTGCCCAGAAGGTGGCAATGGCAAACCACTTCTGTAGAAAAATTTGCCAAGGACAATCATGGTCACGGAAAGACCCCAAACGCCCACGTCATACGACAGGGCACATAACAAACGAACAAACTACGATCCGGAACACTTACACTGTATCGGAGGAGGTGAACTGAGGGGCCTCTTGGAATCATTGGATTGACTTTTTACACTTACTCGGTCCAAACCTTTAGCAACTAAGTTTATGAAAGAAACGATACACAATGTGAAGGATGCATGGCATAACAGAACCAAATAAACTTCGATGGAATGAATTCCCAAATGCAAATTAAAGCCATATTCTCTTTTCAAAGCAATAAATAACTTCTATTTCAAATTGGAACAGATTAAAAAAAAACTTTCAGGGAGTTGTTTGGTACGTTACAGATACAGAAAAAATGATGCCCAAACAGCCAATGAAACAGTTCTGAAGTGTTGCTGCCCATCTTCGCCCAAGAGATCCCGTGAAACAGCTATGAGGAACTCGTTGTGTTGATCAGAGGATAGGTGTTGGCAGAAAGTCAGGGGGGAAACAACTAACACTGCCATGGATTATGATGGTCAAAGTCACCAATAAGATTAAATCTACATGCTATTTTAGACTAACCCGGGCTGTGTTCCCAGGATCACAGGGTTTTTATGTTCTGATTCCAGATTTCTAACTGCACAGGTGTGCTGTAACACTATGAGTTATGCAAACGCTATTAGTATTTGCATAATGTACAACTTGGACAAACAATCAGTTCTGTTTTCCTCTGCTTCCCACTCCTGCAGCCAGGCCCCACTGTGCTGGCAATAGACTAGGTGAACTGTTCCCAGTCTCTGTCATTCATCAGGGTCACGCCTTGGCATTTCTCACATCCAGTCCTGGCCGTTGCTGAGACTGGGATTCTGCTGGGCGCCGAGTTGTGGGCGGTAAGTAACTAGTAAAGTCCGACACCCCAAGAACCTGGAATCTGACTCTTTCAATAGCTGTCAGAATTTCAAAAAAGAGAATATAGCTTTAAGGATTAAATCATAGTCTTGCCACAACCATTACTGGTTGATGCGCGAGTCTCCCCGGCATGGATTACAGTTAATTCACTGAATCATATCATGTAGCACCATGTGATGGTGCGGGATTAGCTTAAAGTACGGCTCTGACTATATCTGAATGTTTTTTTTAATGTATGAATTTGATCAGCCTGAGATAGCAAACCAAAAGAAACCAGACAAAGGTCAGGTGGTGCCAATGGGACCGACTCAAAGAAAACACTTAACTGATCCAAGCGCCTGGAGCTCGGTTACACACCAGACATGCACTTGCTGCGGGTTTCATCGACACCAAGAGCAAATAAAGTTGGTGTGGGCGTTAAGCACACTCAAACATGCTGTACATCTCAACTGGGCGAGTGGAAACAAAATGCTGCAGCTTTGTCGCGCTGTCATGTTACCCTACCTGTTAAATCCTTGTCACCAATACCCTGAAACATTTTAAGGTCGCTAATCTATCAACTCATTTAACAAACAATATCTGCCCCCCCCCCAAACTGGTTCAATGCAAAGAGCAAATTCACTTCTGAAATGGAAATTAAGCAATAAACACCACAAACAGTGCCGCCAAGAACTAGTTATGTTATTCAAAAATAACCAGGCTGTGTTGGACAAAGAGTCACAAAGGTTGACACAAAGTCGTTAACAGGTTCAGTGTGAGGGTTAAGCCTTTTACAGAATCACTCAGACAGACTATTGAGCAGTTCTGCCTTCTCAGAGAGGTCAAGACAGGGTCAGATCCATCACTGCTGTAAAATGAATCCCAATAGTGCCCCTGTAGGACTCGCTCACTTGCATAATGTCCGAAAGTAATAAATTCATTGGGCGGGGGTCACAGACAAAAAAGATGGATTTACTACCCAGGGACGATTTTTAAAAAAAGCATTCGACATGGCAATGAATTCTTACCCACCACAGCCAGTAAGATACAACCCCAAGGCACCCACTAGAATCTGGCTGAATGTCACGCTAGTCTGTCCGAAAGCTCGCGTTTCACTGGCTGGGCAGTTTCACTAGGCAGTTCTGCCAGCTTTCCTGGCAACAAGCCACGTGGAGAGAAGTCGTCAACTTTTCCGCCGCAGCGAAAAAAAACCCCTCATATTCATCTTTATGGCCACATAAATATTTTCTTATTTAAGAGATACAGCGCGAACAGGGCCGTCTGGTCCCGCGACCCACGCCACGGCACCTATCTAACCCTAGCTTTATCACGGGACAATTTGCAATGGCCAATGAGTCTACTTACTGGCAGATCTTTGGAATCTGGAGCAGCCGGGGGTGGGGGCGCCCATGGGAAGAAAAGTACAAAATTCCTTATAGAGGGCGTCGGAATTAAACCCCAACACCCTGAACCGTAATAGCTTTTCGCTAACCGCGGCGCCCACTGCTTTGCCCGTGCCCGAAGGAGGATTATACATTTATTTTAATTTAACAGGGCATCTTCCTGACAGTGAGTTGTGATGTGGCGATTGAAGGCAATGATGGTATGATCTATCAATGTGTGGTACTGATCGGAGAAGCACAATGGAAGCAAACATGCAAATGGTTGGTGAAATTCTGAGCATTAACTTGCGGCGATTTTATGGACGTTATTTGTTAAAACAAAATCGCATTCAGTGGCAGAGCAAGTCAGGGAGTTCAGCTGCCAGATTGCCTTCCCGCCATGCACGGCACACTTTTCAGAGAACACCTCCAGCCACGGTGCGAGAACGTATTTCCATTTCACTAAGACGCGACGCCTCAGAATGAAGTGAGCACTTCACGGCATGATAAACACCGAGGTGTGGTGGGAGATCAGCAGTCTGAGCAAAGGGGAGTGAGTGGGACAAGGGCTCAAGGTGAGGCAGGTGGTGAGGGGGCCGGAGGAGACGAGGGCGGGCACCTGCTCACAAAGTGGGAGAGTTGAGTCGCAGGACGGCAGGCAGACCTTGGACAAACTCTCGCACATTCCCGGAGCGAAGGGCTGCCAAGTTTCGGCGGGCCAACGCAACCAAATCGGATAATTATTTCTTTGACAGGAAAAAAAATAAAAATCTCAGGCAAGAAATCAGGTATAGTTTATCTCAAAATTAACCATAAATTGAAAAAAAGAGGGACACTTTGTTAACCTCAAGTTTAATCGACGGTGTCAGCCAAAGTAAATCTTACTTCAAAGTTGACGCTTCCTAAAATGGCATTACTTTGCTGCATAAAGACCAGTGGCTCCCTACCCGTCAACGACTGCTGAGCCACAACATTGACGGAAAGCACAATCTCGGCGGTGTGAATGAGGTCCAATCAGCCCCCGTTGGCAAGCAGCTGGGGAGTGGTAACTTTAGCTGAGGTAAAGAGTCTTTGAGAATGGAAACACGAGGTGAATGCGTATGCACAGATGGCCGGTCACCCAGCGCTGGGAGGCAGGATGACAGCTTGGATTGGTTCAGCCTCGAAGAGGACTAGGATGCCAGCTTCGCTGTTCAAACCCCGACGGCAATCATCCTGCACTTGTTCAGAAATGCGAAATGAGGCACTTCCTTCCATTACATATTACTGACAGCTATCAGAATGGAAATACATCAGGCAATGCCCAAAATCTAAAGCCTGGTCAAGTGTCGGTTATGCCCACAGCTGGAGCAACACCCCCAGGCGAGTGTGCCTGCAACAGCCCTTCCTGAGGGCGCACTTGTCACTGACCTGTTAGGCCCCGCAAGCAGCAAGCAACACTAGGTTGTAAGCCGAGGCACGTTTGTTTCTCCCCGTACGGAACGTGTGCTGACCACATGCCTCTAACATGCCGAAAGCACTCAAGGTTCTCTGAGCCTTCTGCACAGCAAAGAGATTCAGGCAGGGAAGCTGACTTACGGGGTACAGAGGTGAAGGGACTGAGAGGTGGTGTCTGCACAGATTGGCCGCACTCGGGTTCAGGAAGGGGCGCTGAGCCTCTGCGCACACTCTTTAAAACGTCTGTAAACTTTGGTGCTGAGGATGGAAGGTGGAGAGATGTGTAACAACACAGACCGTAAAACACCCGACACAGAAACACACAAGCAAAGCGGCAGTCTGCTAAATAACAGTTGCGACGATTCCGAGCAGGCACCTTCTGAGAGAGTCCCCGAAATAATGACTAGTACTACGAGTTTCACCTTGTTCAACAAAACGCCGTAAAATTTCCTGACAAAAGCTGTGGGATGGTCTTAATGGGTCTACTGGAGTGAACTTGATCACTGGAATGAACTGACTGTGGTTCACTCTGTCATTAAAACGGAGGAGAGCAAAAGGAAGTTTGTGTTAGATTTGCCCTCTTATTCCTGATCCCGTTATGTTTAAGCTTTGTGACTATTATTGATTTAAATATTAATTCTCGGCAGAGAAAATTTACAAGGATGTTGGAGGACTTGAGGACCTGAGCTAGAGGGGAAGGGTGAATAAACTCCGACTTAATTTCCACTGAGGTTGGGTGAGACTGGGATTAGAGGTCATAGGTTAAGGGTGAAGGGTGAAATGCTAAGGGGAACATGAGGGAGAATTACTTCACTCAGAGGGTGGTGAGCGTGTGGTACAAGCTGCCAGTGGAAGTGGTGGATATGGGTTTAATTTCAACATTTAAGAGAAACTTGGGTAGGCCCATGGATGTGAGGGGTTAGGAGGGCAATGGTTCAGAGTTCAGGTCGATGGGACTGGGCAGATAAATAGTCTGGCATGGACTAGATGGGCCAAAGGGCCTGTTTCTGTACTGTAGTGTTCTATGGCTATGGGCCTATTCCAAGATGCAGGTCAAATGCTAGCTGACCAATGGACAAGACTCCACTGTAAAACAATGCCCTTCTTTGCAGACACAACTTTCTGTTTTATTCATCAAGGGAAGTGCTGAAATTTAACTCCTGCTCACGATGACTATAACGTTAGGCAAGGAGGTATACCTTTGGGGAGTGGCGAGGGAACTAGTGTGACTGAAGGCCAAAACCTCAGAAACTTTAGAGTGTTTGGTCTGGAAAACACAGAGAAAGGGCAGGAGAGGTCGTAGAGAGATTTAACCAGAAGGGTAAAGACATTAAGATGGTGGCACAAAGGACTTGGCAGGAAGCAGAGACTGAAGCCAGTTCCTGTTCATGGAAGAAAGCTGAAAGAGTCCAATAACAAACAACACTCCCCTCCTAGGGAGGGGTACAGCAGTCTTCAGTGGTAGCAGTGGTTCCTTAGCTTCAATTGTTTTTAGACTTTTTGGCTCAGATTTGAGGGGTTGAGGAGGGCCCATCCTGCCTGCAGTTACACCACTTCAGGGAGTGAAGTCAGCAGCCACTTGAACCAGAGTGTCAGCTTTCTCCGAGGAACTGGCAATATACTGACACGTCTGTTGAGGGCAGCAATGCTTCTTAAGCTGAGGCACCACAGGCAGGATGGACGTGGAACACTCAGATGCCTTGCCTGGAAATATCATCGAGTTCGGGTGGAAGTGACCACCGCGGTAAACTCACCTACAGATAATACCACACAAAATGTTGGAGGAACTCAGCAGGCCAGGCAGCATCCATGGAAAAGAGTAAACAGCTGACACATTTACTCTCTCCCATAGATGCTGCCTGGCCTGCTGAGTTGCTCCAGCTTTTTGTGTGTGTTACCTTGATTTCCGGCATCCGCAGATTTTCTATGGATTAGCCGTGTGCTCCACATGTAATCACAACATGCTGGAGTCTTCACCCCAATCCATCGCCCATGAGGGTTTAAAAGCAGATCTTTCCTTGCAGTAACCTATCTCTCACTATTGACCTGTCAGTCCCTCTTGCTGATTAACTGTACAAAACGTCACCAAATGGGCGTTCAGGACGCGCATGCTGTGAACTGCTGCATGCTCAGCGGTCGTTAGTAACACACTTACTTACAAGGCACGGAGGAGGGAGTGAGAGGAGGCATCTGCGGCTGAGGAGCAGCAATCGGGGTGCCTTCATGTTCAGGGAAGGTGCCTGACCCTCTCCGCACACTGCTAAGAGCATCTGTAAACTTTGCAGCTAATAACAGGAGACGAACAGAGGCTGGATGAAAAGCTGGACAAATAACAATGCCTGTGCAAAATTGAACTAAAATATATTTCTTACATTGTTACAGTGAAATGGCATGAAATGGACCTCAACAGCTTGATGGAACACGAATGGATTTAACACACATCCATAACATTTACATGTCTGACATCAATGTTCTGCGCTGTTTGTAATTAATATGATATTAGACTTTAACAAGTATGTGCTATGACATGTGATATTTACCAATATATTTCAATGTTTTGTTTTTCCGTAAGTTGAACAAGGAAAAAAAGTAAGACACTGACAGAGAGAGAGAGGCTGAAGAAAGAGAGAAAGAGGACAGTTCACACACTGCAGAACAGGTCCCGAACTTGCAACAAGTCTGGAATTCTATTTGGTTTTAAAAAACAGAAGTTAACATTTCACAAGTAACCTTCCCATTGGTTGCCACCGCAAGGTTTGGATTCAAGTACGAGGCCACATTTAACCAAGTGCACAGTTTCCCGCCTTACTCTAAAAATCACACGTAACAGTCCAGAACTCAAAGATGGAAATATGTGCCCACAGTTCGATAAGCAGCAGTAATTCGGAATCTGCTACTGACCATAGATACCAAATAATGCATCAGTTAAAACCCACACTCCAGTATTCTGCACTTGGCATCAAACCTTTGGATTCCTAGCAGCCAGGACCTCCTTTCCCTGCGGAAAAAACATTCCAGCTGATAGGAAAAAGTTATCATTAAAAACTCTCCAGAGCTTTGGGGATTTTGCATCTTTCTTCTTTCCAAATAATTGTTTAATTTCACCTTGTAACAAGTTTAAATGTGCATTTAGTGTCAAACATTGATAGCCAAAGAAGAGGAGGGTGCCCATTTTCCCACTGACTAGCAGATTGATGGTCTCAGGAAATGTCCGCTGAATAGTATGTTCCAGGGTGCCCTCAGATGGCTGATTGATAGTGAAAATAGCTCAGCTCCATTCACCCTCCCTCACTGGAAAAGCTTAACCAATTGCTTGAAGCTCTACGTAAGACCATAAGACATAGGAGCAGAATTAGGGCATTTGGCCCATATTGAGGAGAAAAGGCAGGAACAAGCTACGACCAAATGAGATCGATTCTAATCAAAAGCCTTATTATGTGGAGGAGGGAGACTACAGTTCAGAATTAAATTAGGAAGTGTAATCAGAATCGGGTTTATTATCATATTCAAGACTGTTTAATGATTTCAAGATTCAAGATTGTTTAATGTCATTTCCAGTACACAAGTGTAAAGGAAAATGAAATAATTGTTACTACAGATCTGACGCAGCACAAAAAACACAATAAAATAAATACATAAGATAACTTATATGCATAGATTAATTGCATGTCCATAAAGTGATGCTAGGCACAGGAGTGTCTGAACATGAGGTAACTCTGACAGGAATTGTTAACGTAGTGATGGTTGGGGGTTGTGGAGGGGTGGGTTAGTGGTGGTGTTGATTAGACTTACTGCTTGGGGAGAGTAAGTGTTTTTCAGTCTGTTATATTGAAGTGTTATATGACATGAAAGTTGTTGCTTTGCAACAATTGTACTGTGCGAAGACATGAAGCTACTCTAATTACAAAATGAGGAATAACGAGGTCGAGTTCCAAACCAGCACAGGCTGACGGTGAAATGCCTAAGGATGGAGTGAAGCTCGATAGTACAATAAGCAACATTCTGAGTCTGATACACCTGTAATAGGTTAGGGGTCATAACTTTGGTATTCAGTTTGTGGAAAGTTTGTCACCTGAAAGCAGTTGAAACACACCTACCTGTAGGGTGCTGTTCTGGAAGATAGACTGTAATTCAGGGAACGTTTGCTGAAGACACAAAGTTGGAAATGCTATCCCAATCCTTCCCTCACTGAATGGGTGTACACACAAATGCTGCATTGTGAGCAAGCTATGAATAAAACCCCTGAAGATTTGAAGGGGGACATAGTGGATATTAAATTGTTCTGAGTTTCACTGGGAATTATTCAGTTCCTATCATTTTTTTTATAGAATGTTCTCCCTGCATTTTAAGGGAAGAAAGATACATTTTCTTTTGAAAATCAGGAATGGGCACATTCTCCAATGCACTGTGACACTTTGTGCATGATTCTAAAAGCGTCTTCCATTTACAGCAATGGACTATCCTGCACTTGTTAACTCAAACAAAACTATTAACACGTTAAACTCTCTCTAATCCATTTCACCCTCTGCTTTAGGTTTGACCTTTGTTTTCAGGCAATTGAAATGATTGCCAATAGCTGAGCTAGACTAAGTGCTGGAAGAGAATCCTTCCTAGATCCTGCTTTGTTTGATGCTAACTTCTCCTCCTCAACATTATGCTAACAGCATAATGCATGTTGGCTCAGTGAGATTATTTATTTAGTGATAGGGCACAAAACAGGCCTTTCTAGCTGTTCGAGCCGCACTGCCAGTAAAGCACTGATTTAACCCTAACCCAATCACGAGACAATTTATAATGACCAATTAACCCACGAACCAGTACATCTTTGGATTTTGGGAGGAAACTGGAGCACCTGAAGGAAACCTACACATTCCACAGGGAGGATGTACAGATTCCTTACAGACAGTGCCAGAACTCCGATGTCCTGAGCTGTAATAGTGTTGTGTTAACCACTATGCCACCAATGGTGCCCCAAATGTTTAGGTGTTCAGATCACAGCGAGGAGCAGAGAGCATAGGTTCAAAGGCTTCTTTTAATATACTTAACCATTCTTGGGGGAAGTAAGGTGCAATTTCCCAAAGTTCACTTGAAGAAACTTTGAGAACATCCCACCTGAACTCAGTTAGTGGCAGCCAATTTGGATTAAGCACAGGGCAGTGTTAAGTATCCTCTTAATTTTCAACACTATGGCGAAACCTTCATAGGAGTGGGATACTGTTGGGTATGGGTTTGAATATTTCAGAAAAAAAAAGAAAATATTTTTGCACACTTGGACTTTGGTCCAGAGCAGTAACTTGTGGTCAGGTGATAAGCTGAGCCTCACTGGGTTTTATGGGATTCGGATACAGGCAGAGTAAACAGATGTCAGTCCATTTAATCCCTGAGCCGGGAGACAGGAGTTTCTAATTCAATGAATCCAATCAGCCCTTTCAACATTTTCACCACACAAGGACAGCTGACAGGTACGGACAGGGAACAATTCCCCAGTAGCCCACAGTAATGAACTGTTGATGCATTTTCCCCCCTGACCCACCAATGAGCAGTACGTTGCTGTTCCAGTCAGCTATCCATTATATCCAACACAACACAATAGCATTCCTCATTTAAACAGACATTTTAACATTTTCACAATTAAACATGAATCAACAAAGCAGTTTTTTTAAAAGGAAAAAAAAAGATGACTGGTTCTCTGATGTTCCATGTAGTTTCCTATAACTTGGCTTGAATGTCACATCTGCCTCCCAACCAAGGCCATTAACAATGGCAGACTCCGTAAACCTATCGATGACATCTGACCAGAAGTATAGGAAACACTGGAGGTGACTGAGACAAACACTGTGTGTTTTACAGAATCAATGTTGCAGATGAATGACATTAAAGCTGCATGAACCCACATTTTGGTGCCATGAGGCAATACTCCTTGATCGCTCGCTGACAGCACCTCTCTGGAAACGTACGTTTAACGTGCGACGTGTTGACAAGTGCTTCCGACACCTCCTCAGCCAAGAGGCTGATTTAATCACCTCCCGTCCCCTTGCCCAGTTCATTGGGGCTGGACAAGTGTTGCTGAGCTCCGTAGTCTGCTTTGGGACTGTACACCTCTCTTCTCGATCAAAGTGCAAAGATATTAGCACTGGGGGTGGGGGGGGGGTATTGGGACTGTGGCATGAAAGGAGGGAGCTTTGACTCTTACTAGAAGGACACAGGAGCTTATTCAGCCTATCTGGTCCAGGCTGGCTTCCTGTCCTCCTGCAATAACTTCTCCTTCAACCATGCCTAACAGCTCCATTTTGACCGTCTCTGCAATTCACCTACACTAATGGGTAATTTACAGGGGCCAACTAACCCACTGGCACGTCTCTGCAAGGTGGGAGGCAGCCATGGCATCAGTGTCGCAGGGGTGCATCACATGGACAGCAGCTGAGGTCCTAGGAGCCGTGACGTAGCAACACCACACCGACGTACTACCATAACAGAAGGTGCCAGACCACCGGCTCCCAGATTTCCTTCAGCATAGCCCACCACCCATCCTCACCTCAGCCTGTCCCTGAGCTAAACCACTCCTGCCCCATGACCCACCCTTTAAGCACTCAGGGGCAGCCAATCTCAACAGCATCTTCTCAGGGCAGGGTAGTAAGTGCAGGCACAGTGCACCACTCACGCCCAGAGAACAAGATAAAGAATGGGGAATGTGTAGCATGGAGGGGGTCAAGAGAAAGGAAAAACATTTGGCATATATCTGTGAAATGCACCGAATTAAATCCAGATGTCTCCTCCTGCACTCTGGGATCTGCTGGTGACATTATGCAAGCACAGTATCTATATAAGGAAAAGTCACCTCTTGGATGGATGGGACAAGCTGACCATTGTTCTCTGGATACACTGAGCCTTTCTCCACTGGAAGGAGAAGACTATGTCGCTGGTGCATCCAATTTTTTTATTTAGCAATGCCCTCTGAAGTCCACTGGGGCAACTTTGTCTGGAAGGGCAGATCTTGTGGGCATGGACTCTACCCTTTCCTTCCAATCATCTGACAGCAAAATCACAAGTCATGCAACTTCAAACATGAGGTCCTGTACCTCAGGATGAGGACAGGCGCAAAACAGTCCCAATGGGTTAAGCCAGAGGTGCTGAAGCTGAATATCATGCAGTTTGTAAGCTTAGGCCATTCATAATAAATCCCAAATTATTAGTCAATAAATTAATTTGTTTTAGATTCCAGCACAGGGGCTGGGAAGTAATTCCATCATTAATCAATTGCAGCTTCCAATATTTCACTCTGCTGTAGTGTTCCATAATCTATTGTTACCACTGTTGTATCAAGTTATTGGACTGTATTAAAGAGATCAGTTTTCCATGAAGAATACCAACCCAACTCCCTCTACAGTACAACAGCTAACTTTCAAGTATACTGAATTAATTAATAACTAAAACTTACAACACTTAAAATTTGTTGCTAAAGTATTTATTTAACAGAAAGTTTAGCAGATTGTTTTACTTTCAGAATAGTTTAATTTGAGGGAACACCAGAAACAATAGATTTTATTTTGTCAGTGTACTAGCAAATTTTCATTTGACTGATTAGAAAAGTCAGTTTGCACAAAATCCTCTTCTGCTTTTTTGGGTCCCGTTATAAGTTGCCATGACTAATAGTATTTTCTTTTGCTACCCACACAAAATGCTGGAGGAATTAGTCTTGAAGAAGGGTCTCAGCCTGAAAAGTCGACTGCTTATGCATTTCTGGTGAAGCTGCCTGACCTGATGAGTTCCTGCAGAATTTTGTGTGTATTGCTTTGGATTTCCAGCAAACTTTCTTGTGTTATATTTTTTTAGTATTTTTTGTATTACATGTATGCAAATAAAATACTTATTGATTGAGCGTTATCTTTTGTATGATTACAACATATTTATTCTCATTTTACTTGAATTTTGCAAGTTTTCTATCCTATGATGGTGAAATGGATAAAGATTTTTTAAGCCATGGGCAATATAATTATATTTCTTATTGTAGTTTATAGTTTTAAATTATGTATTGCAATGTACAGATGCCACAAAACAACAAATTTCATGACATATGCCAGTGAAATTAAACCTGTTTCTGATTCTGATCATCAGCTGTGATGCTGCTTGGGTAACTGACAGAAAAACTTAAAGAACTGTGACTGTATCTGCATTTCTGTCACATCACTCCGGTTAAATGTGGTATTTTTTGTGTCATTACTAATGTAATTTATGCGAGAAGCTTGATGCTTTACCAGAGTGATTGAAGCACTGAAAATAAAATTAATTAATTTTATTGCTGCCCTTATGCAATTAAAAACCACTGTTTTGGGGATACTAAAATTACATTAAAACAATTTCTATTCTCCTTTATTGGGAGGTGGGACGGCAGCTTATTTCAGTTTTTTCCAATACTATTGCCTAAATTCAAATGTTAGATTTGAATGTATTAATTAAATACCCCTCTTGCACTCAGCTAACATTTTAATCTGCGTATGGCGGAATAGACTTTATGACTTAATGCTTCCTGTAGGCGAATAATATTTACATTTCAACAACGCTTACTGATTGAGGGTTAAGTTATCTTCAGTGTGATTACAATGTTTATGTAGAGAAGGCATTTTGGTTACCGACTATTTAACAGTTAGAATAATTCACATTTTGCTTGAATTTGTCAACTTTTCTAGATGATGTGGGTGAAGTGCAGAAAGATTTAAAGAAAAACTCTGGGGCAATTAGCTGCTTTTAAATTAATTAATTATTCGTAAGTTTGACAAACATAGGCATCTATAAATAGTTGTGGGGAAGAGGAGGTGGGGGCAAGGAAGAGTTCGGACTCTTTATTCCCTCCTGATTGGCAAAGCTGGGCAGTCCAGTGTTAGGTGTAGCTGTTCGCTTTTTATGGATGGCCATATTCTTGGAAACACACACACAGGCAGTCACGTGAAATGCAGAACACAGCATGCCCAGACAACTTACAGAGTACAGGAGGCGGAGGATGTGAAGACTGAAGCACCTCGGCCTGAGGCACAGCACCAGATTGGTTCCTTACAGCACTGCTCTCAGCGGCCTTGGCTGGAGGCAGCATGCAAAGGACGATGAAAACAAACACACAGAGCATGTTACACCGTAAACAGAATGAGTGATGGCAAACAACACAGGGTGAGAGAGGAGAAGGGGGCCCTCCCACCCCCAAAATAACCAAGGGACAAGGCTCAAAGTTTGTTCCAAGTCTTGCAATTTATGGAAGCTTGGGTGGAAACATGCAGGTAAGGCAGAAACACTGCAAGTCCCAAAAGGTAATTGTTTTAAATCAGGATGGCGATTACAGAAAACAGCAAGGCTGAATGAAACCCCCCAGCCTTCCCCCCCCCCCCCAAGCTGTGTCCCTGGAGTGCCACATGCTTCCAACACAGGGTGTGTGGGAGGGGACTAGTGAGGAGTGCGTCGTCTCCTTGGCGCTGCAGGAAGGGGTGGCCGGTTCCCAGGGAGCAGAGCGCTCACCACCACGAATGTTCCCAGGTCAGGTCACACAGCCCCCGGGAGGTGGGGGTGGGTGGGGGGCACAGGACATGTTCACTCAACACTCATTGCCGGCACTCTGGGCATCCTCAGCAGTTACACTTCTACAATACGAATACAAAAAGCACACACACACACACACACACACACAGAGGACACAGCAGAGATCTCCATCGGCGGGAGGCGACAAAGCTGTGGAAGAACCTGCAGCAACCAGTCACAAAGTGGGAAACACGCACCGCGGTGGTGACACTGAACCTGCACACACGGTTCGCCAGCCGAACACAACACAGGAGTTCGAGACTCTGATGGGGGCCCAGCAGCCAGTTTTGACTTGTTCACCTCTTACCGACCGGCTTGGCTTTTAGTCGGAGTCTGAGGCCCTAACCGCATTACGCTAGTTCAGGCAAGAGTTCGCACTTCAGTGACCTTAAGGCAAGAGGAAACCTACTGAGACTGGCATCGAACATAGAACAGTACAGGCCCTTCGGCCCTCAATGTTTGCACTGACCCTTTAACCTACGCTATGATTAATCTAACCCTGCCCTCTGACATAACCCTCCCTTTTTCTATCATCCACGTGCCTAACTAAGAGCTTCTTAAATGTCCCTGATATATCTGCCCCTGTCATCACCCCTGACAGCTGGGCGAACTCTCCACTAGTCACGCATTTGCAAGTGCCACCCTCTTGTAGAACTGGCCACAGCAGTATACATCTTGTGGGCAGCCTGTACTGGAACCACCCACCCTACTCTCTCTGAGTATATTTTTCCATAAACCACACACAAAGTGTCGGAGATCAGGGACATTGCATTTTTCTTCAGATAGTACTGGGAGCTGGTGCCTTTCAGCTGTAACTTCAGAAGGGTAGGAAAAGTGTTAGGCCCTCGCAAGGGGACACCAACTGGGTCTTTGCAGAGCGGATGGAAGAGAAAGTGTTTTCTGGCACCCGCAGAACCCTCGCGTGTCTTCCTCGTAGCAGACCAGAGAGGGGGGAGGAGATTGAGGGAATACATGGGCTATGAGTGTTTCCTTCCCACAGTAGGTACTCTGTCGTACACCCTTCTCTGAAGATAAACGCGAGAGGTTCTGCAGATGTTGGAAATCCAGAGCAACACACACAAAATGCTGGAGGAACCCAGCAGGTCAGGTACATCTATGGAAATGAATAAGAAGTTAATGCTTCAGGCTGTGACCTCTCATCAGGACAGGAAGGAAAGGGTGAAGATGCCAGAATTAAAAGGTGGGGGTGGGTGGAGGCGAATGGAAACCAGCTAGAAGGAGATGGGTGAAGCCAGGTGGATGGGAAAGGTAAAAGGCTGGAAAAGAAGGAATCTGACAGGAGAGTGGACCATAGGAGGAAGGGAAGGAGGAGGGGCACCGGGGGAGTGAATGACAGGCGAGGAGAAGAGGCAAGAGGTCAGAGAGGGGAATAGAAGAAAAGGGAAGGTGAGAAAAAAAATAACCAGGAGAAATCAATGTTCATGCCATCAGGTTGGAGGCTACTTGGACAGAATATGAGGTGTTGCTCCTCCACTGAGAGAGTAGCCTCATCGTGGCAAAAAAGGAGGCCACAGAATGACATGTCAGAACAGGAATTAAACTGGTTGGCCATTTGGAATTTCCGTTTTTGGTGGATGGAGCAGAGGTCCCCCAACTTACTGAAGATGCTACACCCTGCTACCAAAGATGCAGGTACTTTGTTTGCCACGAGCAATGCCGTCATATGGCAGTGCTTTGGTACAATGCACCGAAATCCTGTTCGCCCAATGTCCCCAGAAAGCGTCACGACACACTGCAGCCTGCTCGAGGGAGGCTGCTCCGAACGAACACCACTGATAGGATCACATTTGCGAAGAGAATAGAAACAGCATCCCCGCTGAGAGATGCTAATGAGGTCAGCGTGGATTCAAACGCTTGCTCTGAAAAACGTCCGACTGCTCAGTACTTATCTGCATTATTAACCATTTCTCAGTAACTATCTGATAGGACAGGGTCTAAGTTCAACAGCCAGGAAGCCGACCCTGCCCCTTTGCTGTAAAGCTCTCAGGCAGAAGTGACAGATTCTGTCAGAAGATTTGCTAGGTTAGGCACGTTTCTCAAGCTTGAAGCTATTTTTAGCCCAATAATAGAACGTTCTGACATGTGAGAATGAGGCTGCTGATGTCTTCCACTTTTAGCAGCCTCTGAATATTAATGGAAGCACTGCTGATTTAATACTCAATCCTGCTCAGGCGTGCTGGTCCTGTGACGTTGAATGCTCCTAATGAAATTAGTACAACATTAAATTGTATATAAATGGCAAATTACAGTGAGTTGGATTCAGGATCAAGAGTGACAGATTTAGAGAAAAGGGGAAAGAATAATACCAGGGAGAATGTGCATGTTTTGCTAAATCTGGTAGAACAAACCTTGCTTGTCTATCTAATTCACAAGACTGATATCAAGCCTCGTGCTCCAGTGCAGTACTGGGGGGGGGGGGGGGGGAGAGAAGATCTGCAGTGTGGGAAATATTACCCTCCTCTCTAGATATTAACTGGGGTTCACTCTGTCTTCTCGGATCAATGTAGAAGACCCCTATATTGAGGAGTGTTACCACCAATATTTACCCCTCAATAAACACCACAAAAACTTACTACCTGGTCGTTACTACTTTGCCGTTGTACTGGAGCATGATCTGCACGTTTCAGGGTACCTCAGTCCATGAAAAGTGCTGCATAAATGTGAACAGCTTTTATTTGAAAGCCACCATGAAACTTCTGTCTGGATAGCTTGATTTTGGGCTAAACATGCTTGAATTTATAAGGCTCGTTAGTGCTGTACACTTCCACGTACTGTCAACCCACCAAACGAACACCAGCCCTCTTCTTGATGGTGCAGCTAGGGGATGACCACGAGTATCACCAACTACAGCAGGTTAGCTGACCCAAACGAGGAAGTTTCCAGCTTGAACCAACCAAGGAAAATGGAGGACGGAGAAGGCAGGACACGGCCGCCATCACCATCAGAGTAACGTGAGGACTTGCCCAGACTGTGATCGCCTGCTCCATCAGAGTAACATGAGGGCCTGCCCAGACTGTGGCCGCCTGCTCCATCAGAGTAACGTGAGGACCTGCCCAGACTGTGGCCACCTGCTCCATTAGAATAACATGAGGGCCTGCCCAGACTGTGGCCACCTGCTCCATCAGAGTAACGTGAGGGCCTGCCCAGACTGTGGCCGCCTGCTCCATCAGAGTAACGTGAGGACCTGCCCAGACTGTGACCGCCTGCTCCATCAGAGTAACGTGAGGACCTGCCCAGACTGTGGCCACCTGCTCCATTAGAGTAACGTGAGGGCCTGCCCAGACTGTGGCCGCCTGCTCCATCAGAGTAACGTGAGGACCTGCCCAGACTGTGACCACCTGCTCCATTACAGTAATGTGAGGACCTGCCCAGACTGTGCCCACCTGCTCCATTAGAATAACGTGAGGCCCTGCCCAGACTGTGACCACCTGCTGCATTAGTGGAACCTCAGGACCTGCCCAGACTGTGCCCACCTGCTCCATTAGAATAACGTGAGGCCCTGCCCAGACTGTGACCACCTGCTCCATTACAGTAATGTGAGGACCTGCCCAGACTGTGGCCAACTGCTCCATCAGAGTAACATGAGGACCTGCCCAGACTGTGACCGCCTGCTCCATCAGAGTAATGTGAGGACCTGCCCAGACTGTGACCGCCTGCTCCATCAGAGTAACGTGAGGACCTGCCCAGACTGTGGCCACCTGCTCCATTAGAGTAACGTGAGGACTTGCCCAGACTGTGGCCACCTGCTCCATTGGAATAACGTGAGGCCCTGCCCAGACTGTGACCGCCTGCTCCATTACAGTAATGTGAGGACCTGCTCAGACTGTGGCCACCTGCTCCATTAGAATAACGTGAGGACCTGCTCAGACTGTGGCCACCTGCTCCATTAGAATAACATGAGGACCTGCCCAGACTGTGACCGCCTGCTCCATCAGAGTAACGTGAGGACCTGCCCAGACTGTGGCCACCTGCTCCATTAGAATAACGTGAGGACCTGCTCAGACTGTGGCCACCTGCTCCATTAGAATAACATGAGGACCTGCCCAGACTGTGACCGCCTGCTCCATCAGAGTAACGTGAGGACCTGCCCAGACTGTGGCCACCTGCTCCATTAGAGTAACGTGAGGACCTGCCCAGACTGTGGCCACCTGCTCCATTAGAATAACGTGAGGACCTGCTCAGACTGTGGCCACCTGCTCCATTAGAATAACGTGAGGACCTGCTCAGACTGTGACCGCCTGCTCCATCAGAGTAACGTGAGGACCTGCCCAGACTGTGGCCACCTGCTCCATTAGAGTAACGTGAGGACCTGCCCAGACTGTGGCCACCTGCTCCATTAGAGTAACGTGAGGACCTGCCCAGACTGTGACCGCCTGCTCCATCAGAGTAACGCGAGGACCTGCCCAGACTGTGGCCACCTGCTCCATTAGAGTAACGTGAGGACCTGCCCAGACTGTGGCCACCTGCTCCATCAGAGTAACGTGAGGACCTGCCCAGACTGTGGCCACCTGCTCCATCAGAGTAATGTGAGGACCTGCCCAGACTGTGGCCACCTGCTCCATCAGAGTAACGTGAGGACCTGCCCAGACTGTGGCCACCTGCTCCATTAGAGTAACGTGAGGACCTGCCCAGACTGTGGCCACCTGCTCCATTAGAATAACGTGAGGACCTGCTCAGACTGTGGCCGCCTGCTCCATCAGAGTAACGTGAGGACCTGCCCAGACTGTGACCGCCTGCTGCATTAGTGGAACCCCAGGACCTGCCCAGACTGTGACCAATCAAGTCAGAACACTCACATACTGACTTTCTGCTCTGAGAAATCCATTACCTGAGGGAATCACCACCATTCACACTGCCTCACCTGAACCAGTGAATGAATCACTAATTTCAATATTGATCCATTCAATGTGAATACAAACCACTTTCACTGAATCTAGGGGCAGGTCCCTCATCGTTCATCAGGGAATCCAAGTGGTCACCTTACTCCAGATATTATTGTTGTTTGAGTCTAATATTTGACGTAAGATTACTTCCTATTTTCCAGCAACGTTTTGGATTTGCTTTATTGCGGACATGCCCCCCCACATTGTTCCAGAATACACAGCCTTCGCTCAGAGATCACCCACACCGCACCTGAGGGCAGGCCAGTTATGGGAGTCAGCGGGATATTTTGTTTCACTGAGGTACTCTGAATTTGGAGGAGTACGAAGCATTTCCACACTGGTATACCGGCCACATATCGAAAAATCAGCCACTTACTGCAGTGCACCTTAGCCCCGCTCCTTTTTCAGTTCTCCTGGAGAGAATCCGCTGCACGCTCCCACCACTATTATTTCACTGAATGCCTCACATTCAGTGAAGCTGCATTTTTTGCTGCTTTAGTTATCTCAATAGGCCACCTTGTCCAGATCCTTTTGCTGCATCTCCTGCCTTCGATGTATGTCTGCGCCACCAAACTTGCACTTTGCACTCAACACCCAGTACGCCAAATGTCAATCAGTGCTCAGATTTCAGGCACTGTACTTGTCCCTTCAAAGGGAGCTTGGGTAAGGGCTTCCCAACAGGGCTGATGCATTCCCTTCGTGTCTGCAGGAGTTCAGTGTCCTGTTGTACACAGAGAGCGTACAAAGTGGATTGGAAAGATTTACAGGGACATGGGGGCTCAGATCAGCTTCTGGATTGGCATGGGTGAGATGGGCCTGAGGATTTGCTTCTGTGCTCTATAACTCTACGGCTCTAAAAGGATATGGAGTCCATGGTGGAATTCCACAAAGGTGAGGTAGACCAGGGGCAATTGAATCACCCAGTCCTGTTCCTACATAACAGAGAACAAGCGCATCTTTCTTTGTTGGTGAACCAACAAAGTCCTGTCCTACAGTAGGTCTGACAACAGTTGACCTTTTCCTTTCTTGGTTACATTTCCACAGCCTGCATCACTTCAACAGCCTCGAGTTACCTTCCCCAAGCATCGACAGCACAAACTCTTCGCAGGTATTAAGACTGAACCCGAGTTACTCTGCACAATATCCACAGCCACTGAACAGACCCGAAACGTTAACTCTGTTTCCCTCTCTACAGATGCTAACTGAACTGCCGAGTAGTTCCCTGAAGAGTGGTTACACTTCCAGCATCCTTGCTTGGCTCCTATTCACAACCTGAAAGTTTAATTCCCCGCTCCCTCGCTGTAGCAGTAGTTTGCGCCATCTACAAATCACACTCGAGTCACTCTCCTAGGACGTTCTAGCAGCACCTCTGCCACCAGAAAGGACAAAAGCAGGGGGTGCAAGGAAACACGCCCAGCTGCAGGTTCCCCTCCAAGTCACACCACTATCCTGACTTCCTTCTCCGACACTGGGTCTGAATCCTGGGACTCGCTCCCTTAAGGTACCCTGGGGACCTCAGCACTTGAAGCAGCAGCTCACTATGACAGTCAGGTGTGGACTGTCTGGTATAAAATCCTTGGTGATATTCAATGCCACCTACAGTATTGTGCAAGAGTTGTAGGGTGCCTCCCTCACTAGACCTTTCCTGCACGGTCACTCAGGTTTTGAGGACGTCCTGCTCTGGGCAGATTTACAGCCGTACCCTATTCTTTCCATTTCCTGTTGATTGACTTAACTGTACTCCAAGGGACAGTCAGTAAATATTTATGCAATTAACTATTTTGTGTTTTATATTTGTAATTAACTTAGATCACTGTAGAGATCTGTTTTCACTTTGACACGAAAGAGTCTTTTTCTGTTGATCAGTGTCAAAAAAGCAAAATTAAATCCACTGTGATTCAATGTTGTAAAACAATAAAACATTAAAACTTCCGGGGAGTGGGGTGAATACTTTTTATAGGCACTGTATAGGTGCCGAAGACTTCTACACAGTACTGTACACTTGACTTGAAAGCTGAACTTAGATCAGTGTGGCCAGTTGTGGTGGAATGAGGAAGAGAGACATGGGGTGATTGAAAGTAGTGAGTGCCAGGACGTGGAGCTTCATGTCCTGCACTGGTCTAAAGCAAATGACAGACTTCTACTGAAGAAGCACATTTCCGAGCAGCTCAGGGCTACTTCTCAGTTGCGCTGCAGTCTTGTCCTGGTTCAAATCTACGTCCAGCAGGCCTGGAAATGATGGCCTGGTTCTACAGTAACTTCTACCACCAAGGTTCCAGATGCTGACTTAGATCATAAGATGTAGGAGCAGAAGTAGGCCATTCAGCCCATCAAGTCTGCTCCACCATTCAATCACGGGCTGATCCAATTCTTCCAGTCGTCCCCACTCCCTTGCCTTCTCCCTACACCCTTTGACGCCCTAGCTAATCAAGAGTCTATCTATCTCAGCCTTAAATACACTCAATGATTTGGCCTCCACAGTCGCTCGTGGCAACAAATTTCACAGATTTACCACCCTAAAGTAATTTCTCCGTATTTCAATTCTAAAAGGGCGTCCTTCAATCCTGAAGTTGTGCCCTCTTGTCCTAGAATCCCCTACCATGTGAAATAACCTTGCCATATCTAATCTGTTCAGGCCTTTTAACATTCAGAATGTTTCTTTGAGATCCCCCCTCATTCTGCTGAACCCCAGGGAATACAGCCCAAGAGCTGCCAGACGTTCCTCAGACGGTAACCCTTTCACTCCTGGAATCATTCTCGTGAATCTTCTCTGAACCCTCTCCAATGTCAGTATATCCTTTCTAAAATAAGGATCCCAAACTGCCACAGTACTCCAAGTGTGGTCTCATAAGTGCCTTATGGAGCCTCAACATCACATCCCTGCTCTTATATTCTATACTTCTAGAAATGAATGTCAACATTGCATTCACATTCTTCACAACTGACTCAACCTGGAGGTTAACCTTTAGGGTATCCTGCACAAGGACTCCCAAGTTTCTTTGCATCTCTGCATTTTGAATTCTCTTCCCATCTAAATAATAGTCTGCCCATTTATTTCTTCCACCAAAGTGCATGACCATACACTGTCCAACATTGTATTTCATTTTCACTTCTTTGCCCGTTCCCCTAAACTACCTAAGTCTCTCTGCAGGCTCTCTGTTTCCTCAACACTACCCGCTCCTCCACCTATCTTTGTATCCTTGGCAAATTTAGCCACAAATCCATTAATCCCATAGTCTAAATCATTGACATATGTTGCAAAAAACACAGGTCCCAACATCGACCCCTGTGGAACTTCACTGGTAATAGGCAGCCAGCCAGAATAGGATCCCTTTATTCCCACTCTCTGTTTTCTGCCAACCAGCCAAAGCTCCACCCATTTTAGTAACTTCCCTGTAATTCCATCGGCTCTTATCTTGCTAAGCCGCCTCATGTGCGGCACCTTGTCAAAAGCCTTCTGAAAATCCAAGTACACACATGTCGACTGCATCTCCTTTGTCTATCCTGCTTGTAATTTCCTCAAAGAATTGCAGTAGGTTTGTCAGGCAGGATTTTCCTTTCAGGAAACTATGCTGGCTTTGGCCTATCCAGAGTAGTTAATAGTAGCGCAGGTAATAGGCAGAACGGCTGGCATGGTATTATGGCGATTAGCACAATTGTTTTACAGTGCCAGTGATTACCAGTCGGGGTTCGATTCCTGCCACTGTCTGTAAGGAATTTGTTCATTCTCCCCGAGACCACCTATGGGTGTCCTCCAGGTGCTCCTGTTTCTTCCCATGTTCCAAAGTTGTATGGTTGTGAGCTTGCTGTGTTGGCACGGGTAGCTCAGGGACACTTGTGGACTGGCCCTTGGACTGTGCTGGTTGTCGACACAAAACGACGCCTTTCGCTGTACATTTGGATCTTTCGACGTACGTAAAGCGACAAGGAAAGCGAATCTATTCTTCTTTCAAACACAGGCCAGTGCAGAAGGCTGGCTCTGCAGAGGCTGCACCAGAAACAGGTGGGTCGAGGCACCTCGCACCTACCGTCATCTCCTTGGTCTGGATCCATCGGCACCTACGTCCCACCTCCAGTGCAGGCCAACCACAGCCCCACCCTGAGACTACAGTGCATGGTTCAGCCCGCAGTAGGAAGGACACTGAGTGTATGCGTGCAGATGGGTATCCTTTGCTTACACGCACTGCCGTTTCCAAGGAACGTCAGGGTGATACAAGACCAGAAGACGTAGGAGCAGAACCAGGACATCTGGCCTACGGAGTCTGCTCCGCCATTCCACAGTCCATGGCTGATTATCTCAACTCCACTCTCCTGCCTTCTCCCCATAACCTTTGACACCCTTACTAATCAAGAACCTATCCACCTGCGCTTTAAATATACCACAAACAATCTCCATAGCCATCTGTGGCAACGAACCCACAGATGGCTAAAGAAATCCCTCCTCATCTTTGTTCTAAAGGGACGTCCCTCTGTTCTGTGGCTGTGCCCTCTGGTTCTAGATTCCCCCATTATCAGAAACATCCTCTCCGTGTCCACTCTATCTAGGCCTTTCAATATTCGGGAGGTTTGAATAAGATCACCTTTCATTCCTCTGCTCCTTTTGGTGCACCTCAAAAGGCAAAAAGAAAATAGAACTGGCTCTGCCAGTCAATGGGATGATCCAAGCACAGTCATGTTCTCCTGGTTCTTCATAGCCCTCGATGTCTGGAGCACCAAGGACCATATCTAACCTTTGTGGAAGCAACAGTGAGAAACCTGCTTGAAGTGGAATGGGTGCCTACCCGACAGTATCTGATGCGACAGGGTACAATGTTGCTAAGGCTGATGCAGCAGTACCTTGAATTAGACTTCCCATCTAGCATCATAACTGATCATCAGACTTCATGGTACAGAACTTGTTCAAACCATCTAAAACTTCCAATTTAAGATGACGTGGGTGAAATACAGTGACGACTCACTGGCAGCAAACAAAACTATTAGCTTCTTTATTCATCAGTCCTTTTCTGTAAAACATTCACTGCAGTCAATAGCCTGTAACTTCCCTTTTGGAGGGTTTGAACTGCCTGTACAACCTGGCAGTGTGAACTGAAGTCTCAAAGCCGCAGGATGGTTAGTGGTGCGGTGGCTATGGGCCAAATTGAGGCCGCTGGGCCCAGACCTGAGAATAGGGAATGAGCCAATGTTTGGCCACTTCTGGGGTGAACTTGGAGCCGATTTGAAGCGGCAGAACAAAGGCAAGTCAGAGTCAAGGTGGTGGGGCCCAAGCCCGAGAGTAAGGAACAAGCCAATGTTTGACAGATTTAAGCACCGGGCCAGATTGAAAAGGTCAGTTACGGGTCGGATTGAGTCAAGGCGGCAGGGCCCAGAATTGAGAGTGAACAGCGAGCCGATGTTTGACCAACTGAAGTGCTGGGCCAGATGGGAAGGGTCGGGCAGGGGTTAAGTCGAGGCAGTGGGGCCTGGACCAGAGAATGTATCGAAGCAACAGGGCCTGTGCCCAAGGGCGAGGAACAACTTGCTGTTTGGTCAGTTTAAGCTTTGGGCCTGACTGAAACGGTAAGGGCGTTGGGGCCGGAGGTGAGCGATAGGCTGGTGTTCACCTCGCTGTTCACGGTGTTTACTCGTCTCTGTGCTGAACTGAGGCTGTGGCCTGAGACGTGCTCGTGGATCAGCTGCGACCGGCGTCGTGGCCATGAGCTCACTCTCGCGAACTTCAGTTCCGAATGGTACACGCTCATTTTTACCGCTGGCACGGATTGCTGTTTTCCCTGCACATCGGGTGCTTCATGGTCTTTTTTAATGGGTTCTATTGGGTTCCCTTGCTTTGTGGCTGTCTGTGAGGAAACACGTCTCAAGGTTGCACACAGTATACACAGCTTGAACTTTGCCTGGCACTGCAAGCACTGGTAAAGGTAGAGATTGCTGAAAGCACCCTGGTGTCAAATGGTTTTGGCACGTCAGAGGTGGTTCCATCACTGCCCCCGTGGACTGCAGCAAATTCTTCGCTGTAGCTCTCTCGAAAATCAGAGGGAACAGCGCATGTAAATGTGAGGCTAGAGGCCCCTACTGACCCACCTCAGCCTGGCAGCCCCGCACAACCCACAGGTGCAACGCAGACACAGGACCTGCAGTGGGACCACCTAATGCAAAATAACCTCAAGCCCTGGCCAGTGTAGAATAAGTGTAGCAGGCAGCCAGTGCACCATCCTAACCTGAAGCTACACATCCTGCAGAGAAAACTACAGGGCCAGACAGGAAACAACAAAAACTTCTTTAATCTTCGTAGCTGCAGTGTACTGGTGATTTAGAATGTTAATGGAACCTGTTTTTTCTAGAGATGCAGTGTGGACCAGGCCCTTCCAGCCCAACGAGCCCTGCCCCCCCTCCCCAGCAACCCCTCGCTTAATCACAGAGCAATTTACAATGACCAATTAACCTACTATCGGTATGTCTTTGGACTTCAGGAGGAAACCGGAGCACCCGGAGGAAACCCACACGCACTCACGGGGAAGAATGTACAAGTTTTCTTACAGAGGATGCCGAAACTGAGTTCGGACCTCCGACGAGCTGTATCAGTGTCACACTGGCCGTCATATAAAGTAAAAAGACACAGTCCCAACACCGACCCCTGTGGCACACTACTAGTCACCAGAAGTGAATCAGAAAAGGCTCCCTTTATTCCCACTCTTTGCCTCCTGCTAGTCAACCCATCTTCCATACCACAGGCTCTTACCTTGCTAAGCAGCCTCATGTGCAACACCTTGGCAAAGACCTTCTGAAAATCCAAATAAGCAACATCCACTGACTCTTGGTTGTCTATCCTGCCTGTTAGTCCTCAAAGAATTCCAACGTATCTGTCAGGTAAGATTTCCCCTTTAGAAAATCATGCTGACTTTGGCCTGTTTTATCTTGTGCCTTCGAGTACCCCAAAACCTCATCATTAATAATGTTTTCAACCACTAAAGTCAGGCTAACTGACTTATAATTTCCTTTCTTCTGCCTCCCTCCGTTCTTAAAGGGTGGAGTGACATCTGAGTAACAGCTGACCAATGTCACAACATGATTTCACTCGTGCTTTCTGAATCTCACCACGTCCTTTCTTCCCCACTGAGTTACACTTCTCTCCATCACAGAGCCTGTAAGCCATTGCACTGTTTTTCTTCGCATCCTCTGCCTCCCACCACCAGATGATGGCCTTTGCAATGAAGCAAGTTCCTTCCCTTCACCAGCTTGGCTTGCTGCCCAGATACCATGCTCAGCACTTTGCACCCCCTCCCTGCCAAAATTGTGATCAAGTAATGGCTGTAGCACAGAAGGGGACTGTTCAGCCCACCCATTCCAAGAACCTCACCTTCAATTCCATCAGCCCCTGCCCCCCCCATTTGTTTGTAGATTGCACCATTTTGTGCTTCCACCACCCTACCCATGGTTAAACAGACAAAAGATGTTTTTGCAGCCTTCTCTGCCCATCACCTTCCCACTCCCCTTGTCCCTCGGCACCTCACAACAAGGGCAAATGGTATACCTTCACTATCTTCTGAGACTTCGCGAAGATCTCAGACCCTGAAGAGGAGGAGGTCATCCATTGCTCCAACCTCTCGCACTACCAGGCCTCACTGCATCACGAATGCGCCTGGACACACCCCAAGTGAAATGCTGAGCTCTCTATCCAAGCTCAGCCAGCCAACTTTTCCAATCAGTGGCCTCCAACACCTGATCAAAATAGCCTCTGTGATTTCCAAACATGGTTAGCACAGCTCTCTGAATACAAGACCCATCTAAAAGTCACCAGAAGTTTCATTTTCTCTTGGGCAGAGAGAGAGAATGGGAACACGCAGGGAATCAGAGTGACAGGTGGGAGAAGGTGGTGAGAAGGAAAGCAAGGGATAGGAAGAAGGAGGGGATAAGAGAGAGGGAAAGGGGAGAAGAGGGGGAGAGGGAAGAAGGGAGGGAGAGTGGGAAAGGGGGAGGGGGAGAAGTGAGGGAAGAGGGATGGGGAGAGGGAGGAGGAGGGATGGGGAGAGGGAGGAGGAGGGATGGGGAGAGGGAGGAGGAGGGATGGGGAGAGGGAAGAGGAGGGATGGGGAGAGGGAAGAGGAGGGATGGGGAGAGGGAAGAGGAGGGATGGGGAGAGGGAAGAGGAGGGATGGGGAGAGGGAGGAGGAGGGATGGGGAGAGGGAGGAGGAGGGATGGGGAGAGGGAAGAGGAGGGATGGGGAGAGGGAAGAGGAGGGATGGGGAGAGGGAAGAGGAGGGTGGGGAGAGGGAACAGGAGGGTGGGGAGGGAGAAGGAGGGGAAGGGGAGAAGAGAAGGGATTGCAGAAAGACAGAGTAGGTGGTGTGGAAGAGGGGAAGAGGCAAGGAGGATGGGGACTGCAGCAGGGTGTGGACAAGGGGAAGGGGAGAGAGGAGGAAGAGAGTAGGAAGGGGATTGGAGAGAGGAGGAAGAGGAGCAGGTGCGTGGGAAAGGGGAGAAAGTAAGATGATGGAGAGAGAGAGTGGGGATGTGGGAGAAGGGAAAGAGTAGGAGACGAGAAGAAGATGGGGGAGTGGCAGAGGAAGTGTGGGAGGGTGAGTATGGATGGGGGAAGAGTGGGAGGGGAGAGAGTGGGAAGTAGGGAAGTAGGGAAGTCAGAGGGATATACTGGCATTTCCAGGAGGATATGGCAGTTAAGGATAGCTTTGGTACTGGATTAAAACCCACCCTGACCTTACCCTGAGTACCTCAGATTCCTCTCCTCCCAACCTGACCACCATCTAAACACACTGCTTACCTGAAGTGAAGTGAAGCATATCCTTCTGTTCTGGGGTCTACCCAGGACAACCCCATGCTATCCAAAGTACTCAGTCTGAGGGAGCACCTCTCCCCGAGTACAGGAAAAAGCAGGTAACTTCCTACAGCAGTGAGGGAGGGAGATCCATTTGCAACCTGCCCTCCAATACAGTCAGCCTCTACTGATGAGTTTTTCTGGTATCCAGCACAAATTGTCTCCGCTCCAGCCCCTGCAGACATTCTCTCTCACTGACTCCATCCAACAACCCCCAGCTCCATTTACAAGCCAATCCATTTTTCTCCCATACAGTTTCAGTTCTCACCCCTTGCCCACTTGTGCTTGGTTTTTAAGTGCCGACAATTTGCGACACTTTCCTTTGCCCCCTCCGGAACTGCGTCCCTTTTCTCCTCCGACGCTGCCAGACGTGCAGGGTGCTTCCAGTCTGTGCTCTGGTTTCACATTTCCCATGGCTGGCGTGCCCTGCTGGCCACCCTTCTTATCGATCCATGCAGCCCCCACGGTCAGCAGTGCCAACGACACGGGTTCATCTCACGCCGCTGTCTGTAAGGAGTTTGTACGCTCTCCCCGTGACTTCGTGAGTTTCCTCCGGGTGCTCTGGTTTCCTCCCACGTTCCAAAGGTGTACAGATGGGTCAGGAGGTTAATTGGTCACTTGGATGTAACTGGGCAGCATGGGCTCGCTGGGCCGGAAGGGCAAGTTACCATTCTGGATCACTAAGTAACAATAAATCACACAAAATATTTCCTGGGGAGACAGCTTGGCTCCCTGTCTCCCCCTACTCCATGTGTACCTGTAGAACCAGCAATCTCAGGTAAAATTATACCCTGTAATTAAATGAAGTCTCTTCAACTGAACTGTCCCAAATAAACACAAGATCAAAGGATGCAATCAATCCACGTAACCTTGTTCTAAAGACGCTGCAATTTTGCAATGGCACATTCTGAAATCCACCGTCAGCACACTACTTACCTTTAACATCTTCGTCTTCGATTGTTGTGTTGCTGCTGTCCGAAGACTCCTGTAGACAAAACAGAGAAGTCGTCACTCACGATCCTCCGCAAGCTCGCTGCTTGGCACAGTGTTAACGGCACAATACTGAACTCAGTGCAGAAAACAAAAAAAGGAAAGGAAAGCGGTGATTTGAAAATGACAAAGCTTAAGAACTGAGCGAAACAGGATAGGAGAGAGCATGAAGATGAGCAGAGAAGGAAAAGGGGTCCAGTTTATGGGGGGATTAAACCATGGATTTTCCTTTTAAATAGAGACATGGCTATTGACCAAGCAGTGGGATGAAAGGATTTGTCACACCTTTGAGTCCCGATGCAGGGTCGTACCCAAAACGTTGACAATTGTTCCCTCCACAGAAGCTACTCATCCTGCTGAGTTTCTACAGCAGGGTTTGGTGCTCCAGATCCCAGTCTCTTGTGTCCCTAAAGTTACTGACATTTTAATTACTAGTCCTTCTACAACAAAAAAAGTGAGATTATCAGAGAACATAAGGCCCGCAGACAAGTCACTTGACTTGAGAGCGAGGTCAACAGCATCCACACAGCCTGTCTGCCTCTTGCCAGTATTATGCAGAGGCTGCTTAATGGGAGTTGAGGCCCACGTTCTCTGAAGATCCCACTGCTGAAGGATAGCGGAAGTGCCAACATTAAACGGGCTGAGGTCTGGCAAGTGTAATCCTCACCCATTCTAGTTCTTGTTGCCTTTCTGCTAAGAGAATTGGGACCATTAGGGTTTGAAGAATATTCCTTCAGCCTCCTTGTGAAGGGATTGAGAAAAGGGACACTTCAGTGATGTAATTGTTAGAAAATTACCCAATTTATTTAATGAGCACTTCATCTATCATTGTTCCAAATTAGGGATTATTCTGTAAGAGACTGTACCTACATCTACTTCCTGACACTCTTGCTGGCACATGAATAAACCTCTGACTCCATTGAGTAGAGCTGGACATGGAAATGACTCACTTTCTTGACAACAGAGCTTCACAGCTGATCCCCACTGTCGGGCTCATCCAGAAACAAAAGCTTGCGCTGACCTGCCAGACAACGGGATTCAGTCCTTTCTGTCAATCTGAATGAAACTGTCTTTCAGAAACTGCTGCCTGGTTGTTTTTGGTGATGGGCCAGGCCCAAAGGTGTTCCCAAAATGTCTCCAGCGCAGAGCGTCTAATTACACCTAGTTTCCTACGTCAATCTTTACAACCGGGAAAGTTTCTGTTCAGAAGTTGGAACAGAACTCACAATGTGATGGATTAATGTGCTAGAATTTAGAAGATTGACGGGGGGTCTTATTGAAATGTATAAAATTCTAAAGGGATTGGACAGGCTAGATGCAGGAAGATTGTTCCCGATGTTGGGGAAGTCCAGAATGAGGGGTCACAGTTTAGGGATAAAGGGGAAACCTTTTAGGACCGAGATGAGGAAAAACTTCTTCACACAGAGAGTGGTGAATCTGTGGAATTCTCTGCCACAGGAAACCGTTGAGGCCAGTTCGTTGGCTATATTTAAGAGGGAGTTAGATATGGCCCTTGTGGCTAAAGGGATCAGGGGGTATGGAGAGAAGGCAGGTACAGGGTTCTTAGTTGGATGATCAACCATGATCATACTGAATGGCGGTGCAGGCTTGAAGGCCCAAATGGCCTACCCCTGCACCTATTTTCTATGTTTCTATGTTTCTAATGATCTGGTCACCCACCTTCAGTTTCTTCCCTGATCCTTTTTATGGGATCTTTAATGTAACAGGGAGAATGGAATGGTTTTCGGTGGCCGGAATTATAATTTCACACATGCAGTGAGATATAAATGTACCCCCAGCTGACTGCAGGCTGGGAATGTTTGTTTTTTACTGGATGAAAATTAAACAGGAACCTTTATTCCAAAATTTAGAGCCAACACAAAACATTTTATAAAATTACGGCAGAAGGCATGAACTTTGTCCTTTTGGAGCTGTTGTTGCCTTTCAATCCAAGGTCATACAGATTTCTCTTCACCTTGCTACAGGGCAAAAAAAAATGCCGATAACATATCTGACTGAAGGCTAGAGCCTTCTTTGACAGCCGTGTTGTAGTCCCTGACCAAAGGGAAGGTTGTGAGTAGAGGCCAAAGAAACAGAGTAACACATAATCAAGGGGACACTGACCAACCAACAGAGAGACAAGAAAGTAGAAACTCCCCTTCACCAAAAGCAGACCAAAAGTGCCAAACTCTGATCTTCAGTCTCCCTCAGCAGCTACCAAGAGGGAGACCCTCAGACATTTATTTTACAGACACTGCAGTCAAAACCTAGCTCGTATACAGGAACAGTTCCCACAACAGAAAACGACAAATTGGGAAAGACTACACCACAGACAGATGGTACCTTTATCCCATCCACAGGGTTATGGATGACAGTAGTTTGTGGCTCCTAAAGAGAGTGAAGGTAGATATAGAAAAGCAAATTTTAGTGAGGAGGAAGAGGGTTTCAAACCAAAACAAAAATAAAAGCAGGAAGTCAGAAAATAAAAGGTCATAAACAGAGAGAGGTTAAAAGAAACTTTTCGGCTAGGAAAATTATACCAAAAATGAACAGTTCTGAGTGGCGAGAAATGGATAAAGTATGGATGAATCACAAATCGGGTCTTGAATGGAAAGACCCTGCTATCGTGGCCTGGCAGTGAACTGCAGAATGATGGTGCTGCTCTCTGTCTCATCTGGGACCAAACAAAACCTTGACCCAGTTCCTCTAACTCTGATTTCCCGGAATGAAACCAGGTTTTAAATTATGTCCACTGTTCGCAGCTGAGAGAAGTGCTAGTGGTGGAGTGGAAATCAATCCTCAGAACACAGTGGGAAGGAAAATGGGTGATGTTAATTGACAAAAAATAACCAACACCATTTCAATGACTTAGTGCTCGGTGATTTGCAGTTCTGTATAATTAAAAGTCCGAGCATGCTAACGAATAACCTGGCTTCAGCAACTGTTTGAAGCAGACAATTTCACACTACTCCAGAGTTTTGTTTTGCCCGAGAACTCAGACTGTGAATTTCAACAGCTGATTGTGCAGCCCCATGCAAATGGAAGTTGTGGAAATTGGTCTGGTTAGATCCAGTCATTGAGTTGTACTTTATTCCCAGTTTACACTAGTGAGAGAGACTCACTTTTACTCTTCCTGCTTTCCATTGCACCCCTCCCCCCCCACTAACCTCACAAGGGGACGGGGGAAGATGTGAACCAGAAGGCCCAGCTTTCCCGTATCAACGCTAACCACAAGAGTGGGCACAGTAAAATACTACCACTGGCAGTTTTATGACTCGTCCCCACCCCTCCAGAATGGCGAGTAATGAGGTGAAATAGCCAAGATCTATTTGTAACGTTTAATTAAAAGTGAACCCTCGTTCCTGATGAGAACTGTCACTGAGCACCTCTTGTCACTAACACACCATTCACAGACTTGTCGAGAATCACATCAAATTCATTAGCAAAGAGGAAAAGTCAGTACAAGGAACAGCAAGACAAACTGAAACAGGAGGCACTTGTGAAACATGGCTTTCAGCTAGTCCTCAATGGTGGGGCCAGGCCCCCAGCGATGTTTGATGGCTCATTCAATTGAGCAAGATGGCCAGATAATCGTGTAACACACTCACTGTCATATACTGGAGAGGAATGGGTGAGATACCCAGCCGGCCTCATCGGCTTCCATGTTTATTAAGCTGCTGACTGAAAAGAAACCGTGCCTTTCAATTTTCAAGGTGGAAAAACCTTTTCAACTCAACATCCTAGGGGACAGAAAGCCCTCACATTCAGCCATGGTTCAACAGTACCTGTGGAGGAAGATGGTATAAGAAGAAGAGAGGCAGTACCAGTGCAGGGCAGGGAATGTTTCCTTTGGGACTGGTTACTACGTTGTTTTTGGTGCTGTTTGTCTGAGGCTGCGCAGAAAACAACAGAGGGTTTAGATTTATTTCATGTCCAGCTTTTGCCGCTAGCCCCACGCGGGACAGAGATCAGGTCCAGCTGGTAGACATTGAACTGTCTGCAGTGTGGATCCCCGTTCCAAGCACCTGCCAGACGCAAGCAATACCAGCCTTGAGTATTTGGACAGGACTTACAATGAGGCATGTCAGTGCTAATTCAACGAGAAGGATCACAATTTCTATCTAGGTTGGGAACCAACGATATATCTGTTTTATTTTTGCCTTTATGCTCCTGGAAAGGATTTGGCTATCGCATTATGGTGTCAGATTGGATGTTGTTACAGCAGGCTGTAAGAACTTCACTTCACTCTAGCTACTCATTGCTCTGTGAGCACAGTGCAAGTAGGGCACAGCAGACAGTTCAATTTCTCTGGAAAAGCAGAAGAAAGAATCACAAATATTAAAGTTAGCGGCACCATTTCCAAAACTGCCCCCCAGTGCTCACTAGTGCAGCTGAGCATCGTGTCCCAACATTAAACGTTGGGACAATTAGTGGCGGTAAATGGCTAATTGTTTTCAAACCAACAATCAGCAATTTAACACCCAGTGCTCGCTGTACATTAACTATACATGTATTTTTGTCCTTTCCCTACCCAGAGACGCGTTAATATATAACAAAACAGAAAAGCTTGTTTCGGACATAAAAAAGAGAAGATCTGCTGGCAACAAAAAGTTTTAAAAATAAGAGATGGCAAACTCTTGTTCACAACCTGTAGATCAGATTCTAGGATCATGTGACAGAGTCTTTTACTGGCGGTGAGTATACCAACAATTATCAGGGCTTCATTATTCAGAATCAGCCAAGAACCTGCTGCCCGTGGATCACCTTGCTGCGTTAACTGGGCTGGTAACCTGTCAAACATAAGGTAGTCTCCAGATTATCGAGGAGAAGCTACAGATTATCAGTCACAAGCTACTGGCCTTTCCTTCTCAACTGGGGTTGCATTGACTGCCTTTTTTTAAACATCTGATTCATTCTGACTTATCTCAGTAGGTCCTTTTCCCTCACGTCCTGCATCAAGCTTTATTTTTTTTAACTAGCATCCATCACTGGAGCGGGACTCTAGGTTGACCATACATCTGAACTTCGACGTAGAGCAGATCCAGCAGGTACACCAGTTCCTAACGTAACTGGCTTTCAGGTGGATCCAGATATGAAATACACATCCAGGGCTGGCTCAGCTTTTCGTTCCTCCCATTGAGAACATCTCAAGATATGTACCATGGAGAGCATTCTGACTGGTATGGGGGTGGTGGGGGGGGGGGGACAGTGCGCAGGATCAGAAAACGCTGCAGAGAGCTGCAACCTCAGCCAACCTCATCATGAACACGAGCTTCCCTAACATTGGGAACATCTTCAACAGGCATTGTCTCAAAAAGGTGGCACCTATCACAAAGGACTCCCACCACTCAGGACAAGCCCCCTTCTCATTAATGCCATCAGGGAGGAGGAACAAAAGCCTGAAGATCAGTACTCAGCATTTTAGGAACAGCTTCTTCCCCTCCACCATCAGAACAGTCCACGAACCCATCAGCAGTACCTCACTATTTTTGCTCGATATATACACAATATCTCTTATTGTCATTTAAAATACACTTCATATTTAATGTACTGGACTGTACTGCAGCTGCAATACAACAAACTTCACGACATATGTCAGTGATAATATACCTGAATCGGAGCTCATGTACTTTGTAACTCATTCTATCAAAGGTTACTGACTGGCCTTTACATGCATCAACTATATCACAATGAGCTGGTTTAAAGAAGGCCCGTGTAAACTTGCCCACGCCACAGCCTGCCAAGTGGAGGACACCTGGTGTGTTGACCAGAATTAACTCATTTTGTGTCCAGGAGTAATGGCTTCCTTGATTATACAGTAGGAAATTAAATATTACTTTAAACTTTGACTTTTAAATGTCCATAAACATGCCTGCAGAAAGAACTACCTTCCAGAAGTTTCGCTCGAATTCTGAACACTATTTTCAGCCATGAAAATCCAGAAAGCAAGTTATGGAATAGAAGCAGGAGTGAGCCCTGCAGATGTCCATCATGCTGGTCAAAGAGGTCATGTCCGATCCTTAATGTCAGCAGCGCTTTCCACTGGTTCCTCCAATGCTATATTAATCAGAAGTGCTGGGACCTGATGCCTGTAGTGGGCAACAAGGTGACAGCTTGTAGCGTACATGCACGTGGTGTGAGTCAAACTAGAATGCACTGGTGCCCCTGGATTGTGATCAATCAGTATTGACCGTTGACTGGATGCCAACGCTGTCGCATTGGAGCTGCCGCCCTCTCATACATGGCTGAGCGTACTGCATGTCAATCAAGAGAAAGGACCCTTCATTCATCCTCAAATGGAACCTGCAATTGTTTATAAGTTCGAGGTTTAACCTCAGCGACCACTTGCTGGTGGCCAATGAAAGACTGAAAACAACTACGCACTTTGTTAACCACACCTTTTATGATAAACTATTACCACAAGCAATAGCATGCAACTTCTCCTTGGACTTGGAGGCCAGTTGATGGGGCAAGGTGAGGCAGTGGGGCCATCGCTGAAGTGAGGGAAGACCTGAAGTTTGATTGATTTAAGTGCTGGGCTGAATTTGGAAAGGTCGGGTACAGGCCGAATCAAGGTGGCGGGGTCCAGGCCCATCGAAGCAACGGCACCCGACGTTTGGATGACGATGTAAGTGCCAGGCCAAATTGGAAAGGTCGGGTCCAGGCCCCAGAGCATTTCGAGGCAACAGAACCCGATAGTTGGACGACGATTTAAGCGTCGGGTCAGACTGGAAAAGTCAGGGTGTCAAGGCTGGAGGCGAGGGCCAGGACGGGTTAGCTCGCTGCTCTGCATTTACTCGGCTCTGCACTGAACCAAGGCTGCTCTTCGTGTCTGTGGACGGTCTCTCTTTCCTGGACTTTAGTTCTGAACGCCATTTCCTTGCTTTTATTGTTGGCACGACTTGTTTTTTCTCTGCACATTGGGAAATTTGGGTTTCTCTGTTTTGCGGCTGCCTGTAAGGAAACGAATCTCAAGGCTGTACACAGTATACATACTTTGATAATAAATGTACTTTGAACTTACAGGAAGCAATGGTACAAGGCAACTACTTCTCAGCGGCAGCTAGGGCATAAAATAACAATCTTGCCAGTGACATCTAGATGAACTAAGTAGATTGCTGCTTTGATATTGAATATTAAAACACTATAGCAGTCTTTTGGCCTACAATGTTGTGCCGACCAACATTGTACATGCACTTATTGTTTGATGAGTTTGGTTTAGGATGTAGAAGTCCAAAGGAAATGGTGTGTTCATCAATGAGAGACTCTTTGCTGAATTTCACAAGCCAGCAGCTCCTCAGTTACAGCCTGGTAAACCACACAGGACTGGGAGAACAAGGGTCAGGCCCAAAGAACTGGTCAAACAGCGGAATGGTGGGAGAGAAAGAAGAAGAGGAAAGGCAGAGCACTTTCAGCTTGAGGCCCCCCTCCACTGAGGGCATTCAGTCAGCAATCCCTGGTGTAGAATCAACATGTGAAATATCTGTACTCCACTACTGATGTCCTCCTAGAAAGTCCACCGCTTGCTGCGGCCACAGCTCCACAGCAGGCCAAGGAGCACAAACGCAAGAGATTCTGCAGTTGCTCGAAGTCCAGAGTGATGTGCTGGAGGAACTCAGCAGGTCTGGCTGCATCTATGGAAAGGAATAAAGAGTCGAGATTTTTCGGGCCCAGGCCCTTCATCAGGGAAAGCAGCACGCTGCCAGGGTTGTCATGGTAACCATGGCCAAAGGCTGTTAGTACCCATCTCTCTCCGGGGGTTCTGGAGTTACTTTCAACACCCTGCACCTTGCCCCGAACTGGGGTTCATCAGACGTTTCATTCACCTTCGCAGACACACCCATGAAATGGGGTGACATGGACTGCCCGCACACACACAACTCCACTGGATATGGCAGGGGCTCCGCTCCCTGGTCACACAGCCAGTGGAGTTATGTGCGGGTGCAGCCAGTGGCATCACAGACGCCAGCCAGTGCACTGTGCCATCCAGCAAATCAAACGACGACATCTGGGTTGAGAAGGCTGGCTTCCAGTGGCACGGAGTGTGGGGGTCCTATAGAGTGTTTGTGCTGCCTGGACCGAGCAGGCGGTCGGACCCAGGTGGTCCTCCGCCCACTGCAGGGCCTCAGCGTCCTGAGGGCTGAGCCTGTGTCAGCAGGAGCGGGGCAGGAGGAAGGAGCAACTGAGAAAGACGCCTCCTGCTCAGGCATCCGAGGAGAACTCCACGCTTGCAACTCCTTAACCGGCACTTAGAGGGAGCAGCGGTTCAAGGCAACACTCACCACTACTCAAGGGCAGCTAGGGCAAGAAATACCAATCTTGCCAGTGACATCTAGACAAATCAAACAGTTGTTGATAAGATTGTGAGTCTATTAAACAGGCTCTTAGTACAAAGAGCAGCACACACAAAACACTGGAGGTCAGGCAGCATCTATGGAGAGGAATTAACGAGTCGGTGTTTCGGGCCGGGATCCTTCATCAGGACTGGAAAGGAAGGGGGATGAAGTCAGAATCGGAAGGTGGGTCAGGGAAAGGAGTACTGGTTGGAAGGTGAGAGGTGGTAGTACAGTAAGATGGACTCATTGACCTCACAATCTACCTCACTGTGGCCCTGGCGCCTTATTGTCTGCCCGCACTGCACTTTCTCTGTAACTGTCACACTTTATTCTGCGTTCTGTTATTGCTTTCCCTTGTACTGCCTCAATGCACTGTTGCGATGAAATGATCCTTACAGGTGGCATGCAAAACTGAGTTTCTAGTGACCTTGGTATACGTGACACTAATAAACCAACTTACTGTATCTGCACACAGGCCCTCACTTTACACCCACTTTATCACACCGTGAAGGTAAAAGGCATCTCAAATAAAGCCTACAATGTCACAATCTCACCCTTGTCCAGTCACCCCGCCCCCGCCGCCCCATAGTGCTCACCTTCCATGCACCTTTGCCTATCCTCCATGTAGAGCATGCCCCCCCACCCCCAGTGGCTGCAATGTGGCCAGTGAGAGGCTGTGGACTCTCAGCAAAGGAGGCCTCTTGAAGGGTGGAGGGGGTAGGCATGGACGGGGCAAAGGATGCTGGTTCAGTGTGCGCCCCCTGGCAGTCCCGGTGATCTGTTGGGCCTGACGATAGAAACAGCGGCCCCCTGCACCGCGTGGCGTCCAACACGACCTCACAAGTCCCGGAAGATCCAATCCTCAATCCGCAATCGGAAGCACTGCTCAGGCTGGTATAGCACGACTCTTCCAAAGTCCGACTCATGCATCAAAGGCGCTCTTTGACCTGACCGCCAGATGCTCAGCCCACTGTCCAGCCTTTCAGCCCTGGCTCTGCACCCGGTCAGGCCCAGCACCAGTGCAGCCCTGACTTCAACTGCTCCAGCACCAGTAGCCATGCCTTCAGCTGTTCAACTATAAACACAAGACCCTCTCTCTCAGTTTGGCATCTAGCTCAGCTGGGTAGCCTGGGAGGGAGGGGGGTCATCATGGCTGGGACGGGCCGAAGGGACTGTTTCTGTGTCGTGCAGCTCTACCAGTCTCTATCTTGGCCTCTTTAAACCTTCCTTGTTTGGCACGCCTTAACTGAACTTGTTCCGGATTTTGTTTGCCGAGGTTCTCGTGAAGCTCTGATGGTGAGGAGGCGCGCAGCAGTGCGACAGAGCAGCTGATTGAGTGGCGTCACAACGAACCCTTGCCTTCGATGTCAGCAAAGCCAAGGAACTGATTGTGGACTTCAGGGAGGGGAAGTTGGCAGGGTGCACACCAGTCCTCATGGGGGGGGGGGGTCAGTGCTGGAAAGGGGGAGCAGTTTCAAGTTCCTGGGGCGTCAGAGGATCCATCCTGGCCAATCATATTAATACAATCACAAGGAAGGCACGCCAGCAGCCCTACTTCATTAGGGGTCTGGGGAGATTCGGTGCGTCATCAAAGACTCTCGAAAGTTTCTACAGGCGTAGCGTGGAGAGAATTCTGTATCTGTCTGCCAGCGGATTTCTGAATGGTCCACGTACCCAAGAACTACCTCACTGTTCCTCTTTTGCATTCTTCATTTTTCATTGTACTTTACAGTAATTTTTCATGTCATGGATTGCACTGTTGCCACAGAACAACAAATTCCACAACATGTCAGCGAGAATAAACCCGATTTTGAAGCTCTTCGCATTTTATTACCGAGAACTGCGACTACACTGAGCAAAGGCTGAACACCAAGACCTGTTCTGAACAAGACGCGCAGGGTTCCACAAGGCAACCTTAAACACCTTTGCATTCCGTTAACCCCTTCAGCTAACCACTGTCCCCCTCATTATACAGAATCAGACCATTCAACCCATCAGCTCCCTGAATGGTGATCACACTTCTGCTTTATCATTAACCCCTGGCCAGTTTTTTTGCCTGTGACCTCTACAACAAGAGGGCAAAAAACCCAGCAGCACGTCACTGGAGAATGGGAGTAGACCAGGGCATCCGGGGGGGGGGGTGGGGGGGAAGAAACACGTACAACCAGAAGGAGAGCCTGCAAACTCCTCAGACAGTACCCAAGCCCAGAATTGAACGCAGGTTCCTGGAGACATGAAATAACATCTCTATCCGCTACACCTCTGCTGACGCAAGTCTGTACACTGACAGCGCGTGGAGTGCCCTGACCTACAACCTCCCCTCCACAAGCATCAGCAATACCTGCTGTCTATGGGGGCTTGCTGTGCACAAACTGGCTGGCAGAACAATGGAGAGGTTTCAGAGATGGCCCTTTGGCGGGTTAGGAAGTCCTGAAGAACACTCAGTAAATGTGCTTTCTTTATCATTTACTGGGGAGTGAGAGGTTTGACAAATATTCGTGAGAAATTAGAACTGTGTTCAGTATAATGTTTTTGTAGGGGTTTTGATGCTTCAATTCAAATTCTAAATGGGGAGTGTTTCCATGGCAGTCGTACACACTAGACACCTCTCTCTTTTGTGTTTCTCCTTGTTCATTCCCAGCAGTACAGACACACAACTGAAACCAAATGTTAATACATCAACACACCGTGCAGAGGCTCCAATCAAAATGCCCGGCCTCGTTTTGTTATTGGCAAACAACTGGATTAATTAACTAGTTTCACATTCATTAGAAAGTGCTCCAGAAAACACGTCATTGAACCTTGCAAGGAGAACAAAATGGAGGAGAGCAAAGCAAGCGAGAAAGAGAGAGAGGGAAGGAGGCATTAGAAGGGAGGTTCAATGCTATTTATCGAGATGAAGTTCTAACCGCTGTCAACATGCACAGCTCTCAGACTTTCTGTTCTGATGGGGATTTAAGTAATGAAAAGCTGTGAACACACACAGATGACGCTGTCATCTCCTGGCAGAGAAGAGAGTGGGGAAGAGAATAAATAAGATTAACGTGAAGTGAATTTGAAATTTCAAAAGGGTCCTCACCATTAATTGAACACTGGAACTTGACTTCCTTTTCTGAATAGAGACCCAATACGAGAAAAAGGAAAGAAAACAAGAAATGGTGATTTGTTGCAGATGTGGCAGATTTGCTAACACCAGGTCCCGATGAGGTACACAATCCTAAAGACTAATTCTTAGGGTCAGTGTATTTTTTTTTAAAAAAAGGACATTGTCAAGAACATAAAATGTCTTGGAATCCTGAAAAAAGTGCAAATCATATAACGAGCAAAGAATCAAAGCTGCAGTATCCCATTCTGACGGGTTCTCTTTTCATGTCGAATGTTCAGCCTGAGTTCTCAGATTTCTCCAATCCCTGTTTGCTTTAGTGATCGTCCCTCTCCTCCTCCTCCCCCACCACAACTTTGCATGAATGGATCTGGCATGCTGACATTTATAGATCTAATGTCTTCCCTTGGGAGATGGGATGCCATATTTTCTCTGAAGGCTTGTCCTCTTGGACTTGCCTCGAGATGGGAGATGATGGAGTTACTAACTCACGAGGGAAGGAGAAGATGATAGTGGGGGGGGGGGCAACAAGCTGAACAAACCACCCTGCAGGGCGCACTGGGTGGCTGGACCATGCCAAGTCCATCTGTGGCAAGAATGGCACCAAAGTGCGTTCATAGACAAGACTAAATACTGAAGGCCAGCTCAGGGCTGTGGAGGATGTCCGAGAACAAAGACACAATGGAAATGGGATTAAGGGGTAATAAAAAAATAAGTGTGGCCAAAAATAAAAGTAGGGTTGAATGGACTGAGGCTAGTTTGGTCAGCCAGACTCACTGTCAATGTTAACTTGGTGCTAGCCTCTCCGTTTAACGGGGAAGCATTCTGTTCTTTGCCTGAAAGTTTGGGAATGCTCTGCTAATTGGATGATGTCTTCCCGAAGGCCACTAGGTGCCAGTAGGAGCAGGTGGAGGACCTCAATTTCCTCGGGGAGGTGAAAAAAAGTGCGAATGTAGCGCCTGCCCGCACTGATCTCTTCTTAAAAAATTTCTTGCTCCCGTGGGACTATTCAGTCCCGTAATTTGGATCACTTGCCACGATATTCAGGGTGTCTGTGGCGCAGCAATGTACAAACGGTTCGAGGTTAACAGTGAAAAGGATGCTGCAGCTTCATAGCATCAATTATATTAAACCAAAGAACAGAACCAAAAAACAAACTCGCCTTTTCCACCCTTTCATCAGCCCAATGGTTCCAAAATCAATCAGACCTGGGAGCTGGATTGCTGAAAGGTTTTGTTCGAATCTAGGCAGCAAGGCCAAGTAGGAAACAACACCTTCGTGTAAACCTCATTTTGATAAAGATTCAATGGCCTGCACAAACCTGGGCAGGTGGCATTGCAAAGAGAGTCGTCACAGAGGCAGAGCAAATCTGTGACACCAATTTAAAATGGGGTGGCTGCCCCTTAGCCGCCACCGAGAGGCTGTTTGTGCTGGTGAAAGGGTGGCTCCGTACTGGGTAGAATGCTCAAAGGGAGGGTTGTGAACATGCATACACTTTGGAGTAAAGTACGACATTAGTTGAGCTTGCTTCAATCATGCATTTTATGTAAGACATCACTGAATCATATTTAAATCCTTCCTTTTCGCCCACTCCCCAACCACACTTCATGCTCATTCTTAAGTGGGACCATTGATGATACTTTTTTTTTTGGTTAAAAATGTGACATTTTGCTTCCCTTTCCGATTGCCATTGTGCCATCCTATCCCTGGCTGTGAAGCCCGTGTGGACAACATTTCGTGGGTCTGTCAAGCGGCCTCTCTGGGAGCAACAGGGTGGCATGTTCATTGCTGGGGTTGTCCTGCTTTGGCCAGCCGCCAATCCTTCTGCCCCAGCACCAGCCTGAGGAACATGCAAAGCAGAACATGCAGCACAACTTTCCCCCTGCCCTGGCGAGTGAGATGAGCAGTTCCCCAGGGCCTTGGGTGCATGGCCCAGTTCTCACTACAATCCACCCTTACTAAAGTTCAGAGATTTACACCTCTCCTGTCCTTCTTCCTCAATGTTATTTAATATGTTTCCCCATTAATCTGGTCTCACCAACTAGTGTGGCAGCGGTGATAGAACACATCATTTTCTCTTTTGCATCCCAGTGACAGTACTTCAGATCTACATTGATGTGGTCTTTGAACATTCTCCATTTGCAGTTCAAATGAAAGAAGTTCAAAAGCAGACGTTCAGAAGCCTTAGAGGAAGCTTTTAAATCATCTGAACTTCATCATTTCAATGTTGTTAACATCCCAACCCATTTATCTCCTTCAGTGGTCCATTATTTGTAGCTGGGCTTGTACGACAAAGGAATCTGAGGCCTAATTTATCACTGAAACGTAATGCTTTAAAACGGGAGGATGACAATCTGAGCAAGTCGGCAAGGCCTGGGGTTGAGGTGACGACCTGCTTGCACAAGTCCAGGGAGTCTGCTCTCCCCACACAGAGGCACGCTGCCCGAGGCTGTCAGGGTGGGGAAGAAAGATTGTGGTGATGCTGTTGCAGGCGGCTCAGCATCTGGGCAGCAACACAGCATAGCGGTTAGGGTAACACTACTGCAGTGCCAGTGGCCCTGCTCAGTTCCGTCACTGTCCATAAGGACCGTGAGGGTTTCCTCCGGGTGCTCTGGTTTTCTCCCACATTCCAAAGATGTGCGGGCAGGTTGGTTAATTGGTCACAGGGGTGTATAACTGGACCACTTGGGCTTGCTGGACCTGAAGGGCCTGTTACCGTGCTGTATCTCGAAATAAAAATCAAATGAGATGTATGATTGGTCCTCTTCCTAGCCCAACCACCCTGCTGGCCTTACAGATGGGACCCTCTTCCTCACAAGGCCCAGCAGCTGCCCCTCACACACTCAGCACCAGTAGATTGGAACGTTAGACAGTCCCGAGCTGCTGACAGGACAGGGTAACCATGGTGATGAGCTCTCCAACATCAACTCCCCATCCCCAATTTAACAACCCAGTTTTTCTGTACACATTTCAGACTTTTACATCTTGAAATAAAACTGGATATAATTTTTTTTTTTTTTTTTTTACAGCTGTATTCACACTGAGTTGTGTCGAAACAAGGTTTATTCAATCTACTACTGGAAGTGAATCTGGGCCAAAATACACCCTCACCCCATCAGAAGAAACTCCTTTCCCGTTTGAGTGAGCAAAGGATCTGAGCCTGAGATGTCACAGGGCAATTTTGCGGAAATTTATGACCCAAGTTCACAGGTCTGGTCTTGCATACTGAGTCACTGACAGAAAGGACGAGGGCTTCGTCTGATTGTACCTGGAACACACTTGTACACTTTCTCCACCCAGCTAACCTTCACACCAAGGATAGGAGAAATCAAAACATGGGAGATCTAACTTTCACCTAAAAGAGGTCGAGTTCTTGAAATAAATATCGTGAAGTATTAGATTACTGGATCTCCCGAATTCAGTGGTTTTACACTGTGATTGAGAAGGGACTGAGAGCTGAGGTCCCACTCTCGTGACAGGGCAAGAGTTGAGTGTCAGAGTGGAATGTCACACGGTAGTGGCATTCAGGACCAGAATCTGCCTCCTGGCAGCCTCAGTGGGTGCAGAATTAGGGGAAGGGCTAAAGACCGATGAAGAATAGGGAAATCTTTCCTACTCCCTGCATATTATTGTATCTGTGTTAGGTCATACTTCATGGAGAGAGATGCGAGAATGGCAACAGAAAAAGCTTGTTGGCTTAGGAAAGTTGTAATGAGTTTTTCAATCATATTTGGACACTTTGGGAATACTAGCACCTGAGAACTTCTGGAGTTTTAGAAGGCAGCTCACCTCCACCTTTGCAATGGGAAATTAGGGGCGGGGAACAATTGCTGGCTTTGCCCATAAAACTGAATGCAAAAGGAAAGGAATGTAATGAAACAAAAGCTGCACAGTTCAGCAAAGTGATCCCATCGCTGCCCCCCCACCCCACTCACACAGGTCCAGGGTGTCTGAGTTCCTGCCCCCCCACCCATAGTAGGATACTGCCTGCGACACTCAGGGTGGGGGAAGAAAAATCATGGGATCTAGAAAATGGTGCTGGCTCTGTATTTGGTGACAGGTTAGGTGATGTGGGGAACTGTTCCATATTGTTTCTGGTCTACATACAGGTTAGGTGACATGGGCACTGCTCCATACTGTTTCTGGTCTACATACAGGTTAGGTGACATGGGCACTGCTCCATACTGTTTCTGGTCTACATACAGGTTAGGTGATATGGCGCACTGTTCCATACTGTTTCCCATCTATATACAGGTTAGGTGACATGGGCACTGCTCCATTCTGTTTCTGGTCTACATACAGGTTAGGTGACATGGGCACTGCTCCATACTGTTTCTGGTCTACATACAGGTTAGGTGATATGGCGCACTGTTCCATACTGTTTCTGGTCTACATACAGGTTAGGTGATATGGCGCACTGTTCCATACTGTTTCCCATCTATATACAGGTTAGGTGACATGGGCACTGTTCCATACTGTTTCTGGTCTACATACAGGTTAGGTGATATGGCGCACTGTTCCATACTGTTTCTGGTCTACATACAGGTTAGGTGATATGGCGCACTGTTCCATACTGTTTCCCATCTATATACAGGTTAGGTGACATGGGCACTGCTCCATTCTGTTTCTGGTCTACATACAGGTTAGGTGACATGGGCACTGCTCCATACTGTTTCTGGTCTACATACAGGTTAGGTGATATGGCGCACTGTTCCATACTGTTTCTGGTCTACATACAGGTTAGGTGATATGGCGCACTGTTCCATACTGTTTCCCATCTATATACAGGTTAGGTGACATGGGCACTGCTCTGTACTGCTTCCGATCTATATACAGGTTAGGTGATGTGGGGCACGGTTCCATACTGTTTCCGATCTATATACAGGTTAGGTGATATGGGCACTGCTCCAACCTACATACATGTCTATATACAGGTTCCCACACAGATGTCACGACCATTCTACACTGAAACCCCAATCAGGGCCCTCTCACTGTTGTCCATTCTGGCACTGCACAAGAATCACCTGCCATGCACTTCTCTTCCCACATCTGCAAAAACCTCTGGATTCCCAAAATCCTTGTCTTCCCAATCCACTTCTCCAATTCCTCAGTTTCCAAGTAGGCCAAATCCCCTCGACCTCCAGAACCACCTTGACCAGTGCCTCTCTTCACTCTGGTCCATCACGCCCTCTACCCGACACCAGGTGTGACACGGGCTGACGCTGGTGTTCAAACAGTTTGTCAAGAGTGGACCTTTTTTTCAACTGAGCCGTTAAACGCAGAGGCCCTGTTGAACTCCAGGCTCAACAGCCCTCTCCAGACACGGGGGCCAGTCTTGCTCAGCTTCCCAGCATTCATCTCTCAGTAGAGGCTCCCATCTGGGAATGGAACAGCCATGGATCAGGAGGCAAAGGGGGAAGGCAGGCCTTGACTGTTACTTCACTTCAGTTTAATGCTTTTAAGTCTTTATATAGTTTTAGATTCAGGAGATAGCTTTTACTAATTTACATGATTTATGTCACATTCACGTTTTAAGCTCTGAATATGGAAACAGTTAAAACTCTCTCAAATGTAGAACATCTGGGATGGGACTTCACCAGCTGTCAAAGACGTTTAGAAGCAGGGTCTCCTACTGAGCCAGATTCCTGGTCACAACTGGAGTCGTCAGCGCTCTGGGCCACTGAAACAAGTTCTGTGTATACAGGTTACATAGGCAGGGGTGCCAGAGGGGTCGTGAGGAAGAAGGGATGCTGGCTGTGGACAGGGGTCTGAAGTAACAACAGCAATCACTCTGCCAGTCACCTGTGGAAAGCAAACCCAGCTAATGTTCTGAGTCAGAGGCCCTCTCTTAGAACTGAGGGAAGAGCGACTGATCCAAAATGTGAACTGGTTTCTCCTTCCGCAGATGTTGCCTGACTGGCCGAGTTCTTCCAGCATTTCAGTTCTCATCTCAGATTCCAGCACCTACAGGGTTACTTGTATTCTAAGGGTAAGAAACACCTCCACAGCACCCGGCCTGACGCCTCACCAACCTCTGACCCAATGCGGGCAAAGCTGCAACCTCTACAGTTCAATACCATCAACTCCCTGGCCAACCTTAAGTCTGAGCTAGACAGAGCGTACATCTGGGATCCAGCTTTACTGTAAGCTGATCTTTCTATCTTTACACTCCCCATCACCAGGGCCACCCACATACACCCTCTATCAACAGAACCACCACATACATCTCCAGCAGCACCCCCCTTTAAACCAATCCTCTGATAGAACCTTTTCCCCGCACAGTCACCACTAATCTAGACTGCAGCTCTTCCAGTCTACACCGTGCTTCACGGCAGCATTCTGACCAGCCCTGGTATCACCTTCTGCTCACAAGGCACACCTTTATTGCCCTTGGATACCACCACTCTAATAATGCTCCCTTCCCTAGCTTCTCCTTCATGCCTGGACCACGTCACCTCATCAAAAACTCTGCCGCTAGTATCCTATCCAACTTCAAATTCCAAAGGCCCACTACGGCTACATCTACTGTTTTATTTTGACTCACAGTGCCCCGGCGAATCCATGTTAAAATTATTGTCTTTGTGTTTAAGATCCTGTGCTTTTTTTTTTGGTCAAGAATACTGGCCATTACAACTCAAATACTACAGAGTCCAAAAAGCCCTGGCTGTACGAAGATCTGGCCAGACGACACCTGGAGCATTAAGGACGGAGAGCCTGCAGTGTCGATATTTACCTGGACTCCAGGGGCTGAAAGGCAGAGTATCCAACTGCATTTCAGATCCCTGGGCTTAAGACCCTCATGCACCTGCCTCTGCCACCATCCCTGGCAGTGTGTTCCATGCACCCGTTATCCTCTGAGTAAAAAAGATCTACCTCTGATATCTCCCCTATACTTTCCTCCAATCACCTTAAAATTATACCCCCACTGACCTCCCCAGGAAAAAGGCATTTGATATGTGCCCCATTATTTTACACACTGCTATCGAGTCACCTCTCACCCTCCTTCACTCCAAATAGAAAAGCCCTAGCTCACTTAATCTTCCCTCATAATCCAAGAACCACACACAAAAAATGCTGGTGAACGCAGCAGGCCAGGCAGCATCTAAAGGAAGAGGCACAGTCGATGTTTTGGGCTGGGACCCTTCATCAGGACTAACGAAGGGTCTCAGCCCGAAATGTCGACTGTACCTCTTCCTATAGATGCTGTGTTCACCAGCATTTTTTGTGTGTGTGTTGCTTGAATTTCCAGCATCTGCAGATTTCCTCGTGTCTGCGCTCATAATCCAGTCTGTTTTTCTTACCTCCCTCAATAAATCTTTGCTGCCACCCATGGTGGGGCGGGGGGGGGCGGGGGAGAGAAGGGTTATGAATGTAGGTGGTACTTGCCCCGCATCCCACAATTCCTGTAGATAAACTATGAAGGTCAGGGGTCAACAAGATCGCCAGCTGACAGTGTCTCACTTGTCAGATCTGGCCAGACAGTATGGATGCGGAGCTACAGGCTCAACGAGTGAGTACCATCAGGAGACTTGGTCCACAAGGGGAGAGGCTGATAAATACTTAGACACTGAGTGTAGTTCTGGTCACCTACCCACCGGAAAGATGTCAATAAGAATGGAAGAGTTCAGAGAAAATTCACAAGAATGTTGCCAGGACTTGAGGACCCAAGTTATAGGGAAAGGTCGAGCACCTTAGGACTTTATTCCCTGGAGCAGAACTTCCAACCTTTTTAATGCCATGGACTCTCACCATTAACCAAGGGGTCTGCGGACCCTGCCCCACCCCCCCACCTCGGCTGGGAACAGAGATGTACACAGTTATGGGAGGTAGCGATGGGGTAAATGCAAGCACGCTTTTCTCACTGAGGTTGGGAGATACTAGAACCAGAAATCATGGGTTAAGGGTGAAAGGTGAAATGCTTAAGGGGAACATGAGGGGGAATTTCTTCACTCAGAAGGTGGTGAGACTGCCAACGCTAATGATAGGTGCAGGTTCAACTTCAACACTGAGGAGAAATTTGGATTGGTCCATGTATGGGAGGGAGGAGTATGGAGGGCTATGGTCGATGGGGCTACACAGATAAATAGTTTGGCCTGGACTAGATGAGCTGAAGGGCCTGTTCCTGTGCTGTAGTGTTCTATGACTCTATGAGAATTGTAATGGGAAAAGGACTGGAGAACAGGAGCTGGTATAGAGCTCTTTCTGGCAGCTGCCATAACGGGTTGATGTACCAGCCCGGCACAATCCGACGCACTTTTTACTTTGTGGGACCGACGAAATACAGCAGCGATCTAACAGGCTTGCGCTTTCAAGGTGACGGTTTCTAAGGTGAAACCATCAGGTGTTACCTGGTGACATCGGAAGCTCCAGTATTGATACATTTCCTCGCTGCGGGAATGGACTGCAACTGAACTGACCAGAATGCTAAAATTTATTTAGAAACTGGTGGCACTTCAGGTAGGAACAGCGACAAAATCACTTCAACTAACAGGGAAGAATAAGAATTGGAGGACCAGGCAACGCGGGCGGAGACTCCACTGATCATTCTCGTCCCTTTGCTCTCCTATCACTCCCACTCCCTTCCTCTGTAGCTCTGCAAACCTCTCCTTTCCAATTTATACCCTGTCGAGATCTCCTTCCTTTGAGGGACCCTGCCCTGCTGCAGCAAAGCAATAAATTTCACAACATTTAAGTCAGCGAAAATAAACCAGATTCTGATTCAATGGGCCAACCTCTCTTCTTTGAATGCCTCAACTAAATCTCCCTTTGGCCTTTCTGTGGTCCAAGGAGAATGCTCCCAGCTTCTCCCAGAGATGGAAAGTCCCCTGTCCCTGCTGGGCCGGGTGCCTGAGGAGCAGAGTGCGGGAAGGACGTGCCTCGTGACTGGGACTGGAGAAGGTGGAGAGGGGACTGCTGCGTTAAGCCAACAGACAACTCTCACTAGCTTCTTGATGGGCATTCTGCCGGGAATTGTTAAGTGGATCTCTGACCACTGCTGGAGATTTTTGTTTCACGTTTTGGGGGAAGGTACTGAAGGTTGTGCTGTCTTGTCGCTGCCAATTCTCACATCTCCCCATCTTGCGGAGAGAGAATACACCACAGCCCAACGACCCTGGAGTAAAAGTCCCCAGAGAGAGAGGTATCATCAGAGCAAGCCAATAATTTGTAAAGAAGCCTGTGCTTAGCTAAAGTACTGTCATGGCAAGATGCACTTCCCTGTAGATCTTGAGGTGCTGCTTTGGGATACAAAGATGAAACTCCAATTTTAGATCCAGAATGCATGTCCACTTGGTATCCCCAACATCCCACCAACCAATGGGACAATGAAGCTCAGCCTGGTTAGACAATCAGCAAATCAAAACAAGAAATCAAAGGAGAAGGGGACTGGACAGGGCAGAGTGCTGTCAAAAGGAAGCAAGAGAGAAACCAAGACTTTAGGTAGAATGTAGAAACCCCTACCACACAGGTGAACAATACCAAGCTCATAACGGCTTTCTTCCCTCCTGCCCACCCCGCTCGACGCCAAACGAGAAACAAACAGTAATTCTCAGAACAAAATGGATGATCAAAGGATTTGTTCAAATAAGGGTTTTCACGGAAAGGATAGAAGTTTCATGCACAATGCAAGGATGGACCTGACGTTGCTCTACCTTTATGACTCTCTCTGTGCTTCCATATGGGTTTGCTGCTGTGTTTTGTGTTAACGTTATACTTCTCTGAAACCAGTCACCGAAGCATTAGTGTCATTCATGTATTTTGCACATCTTTAAATCCAGGGATTAATCCACAGGGAATTCAGAAGTGTCCCCCATCTGATTCTTGCCTAGCACGCCCTCTTTGTAATTTCCTTTGCAAGCTGAGCTACTGGCTCTCCTCCCGTCGTCTGCAGGGAAGCATCTCGCCTCTGCTCGTGCCTTCCACAGTGCGCAGAACTGACTGCAGAGGTTAAAACCCGCAGTAATCCCCCCCCCAACTGCCCTGCATGTCTCTGCTGTCAGCTAAAAAGACCCAACGCAGAGGCAAGTGACTTTTCACCCTTAAGGCATTTGCCAATTAGTGGCCATACTGCTCTGTCTGTAGATGTACAGCAACTCAAAGGCAGTGTGCAGAGGAAACTGAGAGAGCACAACCCCTGCAAGCAGGCAAAAATCCTGAGAAACAGACATCTCAAGTGGATTAATCCCTAGAAACAGATATTCTGGAAAATATTCTCAATAGCACATACAATTAATTAGAAACCATTCCGGCTCTTTTGAGAAAAAAGACAAAATCCATGAAAAGGTAACAGCAACCAGACACCCAGGTTACTACTGCCATTTGTCAATAAGCTGGGGAATGCAAGATTTCTGAAAAACAAGCAGTGTTCAACGTGCTTCACCTTATGCCTAAAAGTCTGGAGGGTGATGGAAACCAGCACCTTTGCATTTCATGAGGATTGGTTCTCTGGTAATGCCAGCTTCTGCTATCTAAAACAAGCCACCCCTGGAATAAATGGTTGTCCGATGGCCAGCATGGATTCTGTGGACCAAAGGGCCTGTTTCCACGCTATTATCTCTCAATGACACTATATATAAAGTCCAGAACACTGGCTGTTAACCCAGCGGCCTTTAAGTAATGACTGAACAGGGGGAGAGTGGGACTGAACAGCACACCGAGGATTCTCCACGGACTCTGACTCAGAGAAGGCGCAGGACCTAAGTGGAGAGTGGGTGGCTCAATAAACGCAGAGCAGGGGCCTTGGGCCAGTCCAGCATTTGCAAAGAGGAAACGGGGAAGGGCTATACTCTCATAGCAATCACAACAGATAGCCTTAAGTTACAGTAGAAATCTGCATCACACAAAATATGAGAAAGTTCACAGTGTTTGCTGGAACGAAAACCTGTGAATAAAATGGTGTCACTGAAATTAATAGCCCTTCGCACACAATGAAGTCATGCACTGCAGAGGGGACTACATCATCTGCACTTTGGCTTCCCGGGCAGGATGTTGTGTTTGCTTGGCTGTTTAATTCTGAGGCCGGTGAAACTGATGATCTCAAAATCTGCAAACAGGAGTGCTGGAATCACAACTCCCACAAAGCTGAGTGAGATTCTGACAGGGAGGCTCGATCTGATACTGTCTCTCTGAGCTGGTGGATCACAAGCGAGGACAGCAAGCAGTCTCATTTTGAGTAGGGGAAGGAGAGAGAAGAGAGAGAGAGAGAGAGAGAGAGAGAGAGAGAGACAGACAGAGAGAGAGAGAGAGAGAGACAGAGAGAGAGAGAGAGAGACAGACAGAGAGAGAGAGAGAGAGAGAGAGAGACAGAGACAGAGAGAGAGAGAGAGAGAGAGAGATAGAGAGAGAGAGATAGATAGATATCACTACCTGACTGGACAAAGGGCAGCATAGGGGTCAGGAATGTGAGACACTCAGGAAAACTGTAGCAGGGAACTTTATCTCCATTTAGCTTTCAGAGAGAGCAGCAAGAGCATTTCCCACCCAATCTTCTTCACTCCTTCCATAAATAACCACTGTGAAGAGACATCATGTTAGATTTGGATTTCCTGCATTGACAGCAACGGCCATGTCTCTCGGCTACAGCAGCAACGCCTTTCGCGTTTGCTGTCCCACCAGCCTCTCCCCTGCCGGTGAGACGCTGCAGATCCCTGTTCATATAGTCACAGCAACATCTGACGATGCAGGGCTTCAACCCGGAACACTGGCAATTCCTTTCCTCCCACAGATGCTGCTCGAGCCACCGAGTTCTTCCAGCAGTTGCCATGGCAACATCTGTTGGGCCTAAAGAACCACACAGGGCTGACTACGGGTGCTGCATCAGTAAGAGGCAACACACGTCTGTGCTTTTCAGTACCTTCATTTTATATCCAAATTCTGGTCGTTAGAACTACCACCCAAATACCAACTCATGTTCCAAAATAAAACGTAGCTCTGCTGTGGAGTACGAAGTATTGCCGACCAAACAGCATGACAAGTACTTGATACAGTGCAGGCGAGCCGTACCCGATACTTGAAGGAAGTCAGTGGGTCAGGTGGCATCTGTGGAGGGAAGTGGACAGACGAAACTTTGGGCCCCAACTCCTGACTACCCATTCCCCTCCATGGATACCGCCTGGCTGTTGAGTTCCTTCAGCGCTCTTGTACGTTGCTCCAGATTTACAGTGTCAGTAGTCTCTTGTGTCAGTCAGTGCCCAAAGCTCAGGACACATCCCTCGCAAGTACACCGAACACTGCTGATGTCATCCCAATCAATGGCACTCATCTCTAAGGTAGAGTTAAGCACACCACCATTACCTGAAACCACAATAAGTGCCAGTGATTGGGCAAATTTTGGACTTTTAAGACTGCATCACATAATGGAGGGAGAAGTACTTTGACCTGTGACAAATGGCAGTGGGAGCTAGCGCACTATGGTTCCAGTTGAACTCTGCGCATCACCGTGTCACGGGACGTTGGGGAAACCCTATTTGTTTTTTTGTGTACTCAGGAGCTACTGTGTCCACACCAGAATTAGGAGCTTGGCTGTCATTTTCTGTGTGTGAGCTACCAATAGAAATCCACCTCACTACTACTAATGCAGCTGTGAGCGACACTGCCCAAAATGCTAAAGGGACTCAGCAATCCAGGCAGCGTCTACAGTGGGGGATAGACAGCCGACATCTCAAGCCAGGACCTTTCATCGGGACCCTGACGCAGTGCGGCGGAAATATGGGTGGGTGCTCCATGTCCTGCCAAGTTCCTCCAGCATTCTGTTTGCGTGGCTGATGACTTCCAACATCTACAGAATCTCCTGGTCTATAAGGGCTGTGCTAATTGCTCCACCAAGACCATGACAGGCACTAAACATCTTGTATAAATAGACTGGATTAATGACTTTCTGCAATTAATATTGCTTCCATCATGAGAAGACTTAAAACTTGACGTTCTTGAATGCAACATTACTTCTGGGGCGGGGCGGACTCAAAACTTTTTTGCAAATATCCAGTTTAAAGTCAGAGTTTGCTCTCTAGGTGTCACGTTGCGGGTCGGCTACTGTTCCTTCTTCAAAGGTCAGAGCTGCGCCGTATTAGAGGACTCTCTGATCGATGGGCTGCCCCCAGGGTCACAAGCCGAGGCAGATATCAAGTGCCGCTGGAGAGTCATCAGCTCAGTGATAAAAATTCCCTTTGCTCTGCCCGAAAGTAGCTGCTCTCCCAGCACAATAAGATGTCCGTAAGGCAAGGCTGCCAAATGGCAAACTCCAGGCTGCAGGAGCAGTGCATGTCGAGGGATGCACTGAGGTTGGGTGCAGTCACAAAGGCTTTGGCAGGGAAGGACCTCAATCTGGGCTCCTTCCACTTCAGCACGTGGAGGGCTGAGATGGGCAGGGTAGCCCCCCAAACACTGAAAGGGCCACTTTAGTGGCAAAGGTGCTATCATTTTAAAAAAGGTTAACACTACTGAATGTCCTGAACAGATGACACTAACAACGTAATAAGTTCTGAACTGTGTTTATTAATTTTGTATCTATTTCTTATTATAAGCAAAGTTTATTTTCCAAATAAAGCAGTGCGTGGATGTTGAAGAGCTTGCTTTCTGCCACTCCCCTGCTTCTGGTCATCAGTGTCGTAAAGAAGAAAGGGTGGTTACTATACAAACTGTTCATGTCTCATCCTCTGACTGGGTACTTGGCTCTCTCTGGTGCTGGGAAAGCTATTTACACCAGTCTGTCGCTGTTGCTCAGCGCATCCTACGGATCTCGCGAAAGACACCAAAGCTAAAATTGGCCGCGGTGTGAATTCTGCCACTGTCAGTCACGCAGCTAAAATAACTGCTTATTAATTCAATTCCTTGAAAGTTTGCATCTTTCAGAAATGATTATTTAACTTCTTCATGTTGCTCTAATGTGTGGACTTCCTAATGACTAACCTACTGCAGGAAGATAGAGATTGATATGCCACCTCCGCCAGTGTAAGCTCAGGCTGAAAGAGAGCTTTGTACAAACACCTGCTCAATGCTTGGGACGTGACTAGTTGCTCATAGCTCTCCCTCCAAGGTTGGGGGGTTTATTACCACATCACATGCCCCATAAAGCTACACAGAAATCTCAGTGTCAGCCAGAACCATCACGGAGTGTTTCTGAATGGGACCTTGGCTCAGTGACCCACAGCTACAATAAGAGGCCAAACTTCCTCCTGCTCATCTCTGCCCAGATTTTCACCAACTATTTTGTTTGCAAACAGGAATTCTGCTCTGTCGAAAGAGGTGCTAATGTTCTCTCAGGCCCAGAAAAGATTATGAGGGATCACATTAAGATCTATAAAAGCAGAGAGTTGCTTTTACGTGTGGGAGGGAAGAGATATGGACTCTATAAACGCACGGACTTACCCTGGAGATACATACCCAGTTCTTGGAAGAAGCAACACACACAAAAATGCTGGAGAAATTCAGGAGGTTAGGCAACATCAATGGAGAGAAATAAACAGTCGACGCTTTCGACCCAGACCCTTTGTGAGGACTGGAAAGAAGGGGACAGAAACCAGAACAGGAACATGAGGGAAGGGGAAGAAACTTATTCTGGCTTCTGCCTCCTTCCTTTCCACTCCTGATGAAGAGTCTCGGTCCAAAACGTTGACTGTTTATTCCCCTCCATCGATGCTGCCTGACGTTCTAAGTTCCTCCAGCATTTTCCGAGTATTGTTGAAGATTCTGGAGCACCTGCAGAATCTCGTGTGTCACGCAAGGGCAGTATTCCATGCGCCCGCCCCAGGTTATAGAAGAGGTCCGTTCCCGTGGGCTGTTCGTAACCCGAACAGTCGACGAGGCAGAAACGCGGCTGTAACTCAACAAAAGATCCCTGCGGCAGTTGGCAAATCGATCCAGCTGCTCTCCCAAACACTCTGTTGTGTGTATGGGCGCTAAGTTCGTAATCCGGGGAGCACCGGTGATTGTAAGAGGAGTGGAACAGGTGGAATCTTGAATGTTGGAAGCTTCTACCCAAGGGGGAGCTCTGTATAAACTTATCCCCACTCCCTCTCTCTTTGGAATATCAAATTAAGGCCCTGTACTCACATAGTATCAGAAGCTAAACACAGACTGGAGGATATAGGCAACAATATCCTTGTTTTAATGATGATATCCTGCTCTTACAAAATGCAGTCAAGCCCATTGGCAAGAAACCAG